>NW_006431919.1:7336793-7375818 GCF_000325575.1 Pteropus alecto | reverse complement strand
ATATCAATGAAGTCTCAAAAACCTCTCAATATCCCATAATTGGCATATCGTGAGGTTCAAAGGCTGTTCTTTACATCGCTGTAATTTCATATTGTAGACCATAAACAAATGGCTCTTGATAGTAATGATGAAACAGATCCAAATTTCCCCACTCCAGTTGCTGGGGAAAATACCCAGTTAAAAGCAGCCGAATAGAAGTTAGACAAAAATAAAGACAGCAAAATTTTCCCCAGCATAGTCTCTCTCTCCCATTTCTAGAACCTGCCCCACCTCTCCTTGTATGTCACCATGATCTTCTGGTTACTCTATCTCATTCAGAGCCAAAAGTAGAAATTAGCCGAAGAAGCTATGGTATTCTCCTGATTCTATGATGTCATCCCTTTAAAATGAATCACCAATTTAATAACAACTTTCCAAGAAATAAAACTGAAACATCACATTAAGCACATAGATAGCGTAAAAACTGAACATTTCAGAAGTGTTAAAATGTGGGAGAAAACGCATCTCAGAATCAAAGAAACGAGGTAATTCCTATGAAGGTAGTAATCCAGTTAAAGCATAATCTCTCCATATTTGAAGAAAAACAAAATGCTTTTTTAGAATCACAGAAGTGCTGAATCTTTAATGACAGAAATATATAGTCCTGAGACTACAGAAGAAAAAGTGGTGCTTGTTAGGGTGAAGGAGGCAGCTTCCCAGAATCTATTAAATATCCGAGGTCATGCCCTATCCATTTATTTTGCTGGAATGAATCTTCACCCTCATTTTGCAAGGGCAACAGAGGAAGTGGGAAAGGGTGTGTTGTGGCTTTAGACATGAGCACTGAAATCTATGAGTTCTCAAGGGCCTGGGAGATGTGCATGACTGCTGGAACCTCGAGCTGTTGCCAGCATGCTGCAGGACTTTCGGTGAAGAACTGATAATTGGACCACCCAAGCTCTGAAGAACTGTGAAGCCAAGCTTCTCATTGTTCAGAGCGGGGCGAGGCGGAGAAAGAGAGAGAGAGAGCGAGAGAGAAACGAGAACAAAAAGGGAACCAAATCCTGCCTATAAATGCATGCTTTGACTCTATGGTATTGGTTAGTTTGCTGCAAGGATGATTTGAGTTGGAGGTAGTAAGAAAATCCTCACACCTCTGCCCCTAGCTTAATCATGGGAAGGATTTCCCCAGCCTAGCACCTCATAATTCCCTTCTGCCTAAAGAATGAAACCTGGGACCCCTACTACCACCTCTGGCAAAGGGATTGAACAGGACAGAGGTTAAACCTTTGTAGTGCTGCTCTTCCCGCCAACTGTATTTCTTGAATTCCAGACTATTTATCGTTACTGATTACATCACTCCCTCTCAGCTGATCAAATCGCACCAGATTTGAGCCTGCCCAAACAAACCTCAGGTATCTACTTGTTGGGAAACCCAGGACCACTCCAAAAACTTCCATATAGCCACATGGTGAATGTTTCCTCATGACAAAAAAAAAAAAAAAAGCAAAATTCCAACCAAATGGTGATGAGATTTTTAAGAGCGAGTTCCATGGAGGCAAAAAATACCATACTTGCTGGAAGAGAAGCTGCAGAGATGATTTGCATAGAGGTTTTCTGAGGGGAAAAAGAATTAATTATTTTTATCACATATGAATTAAAAGTGATTCTAAATTGGAATTACGAAAGATAATATTATTTTGTTTTATAAATACAGAGTATTATATGCTGAAATTCAGTAGAAAAGTATAAATTCTGGATTTGTGGTAACATGCTATTAACTTTAAGAAAAATTATAAATCAAATGGCTAGAAAATTTACATTGGTATCAGTGAATATGGGCGCATAGCAAGATTATGGTAAAGAAGGATCCTCGTATTAATATGACTGCGACTGATAGTTGACTAACTTTTTTAAGTCAGTTAATAATAAATAATTACAAATAATCATAGTTAACAATTTTATTTTAGCTATAGACAAATGGATGTACTTTTGTTCATTCATTCATCCATTCTCATTCATTGAGAATAGGTCTGTTGGTTGAAATCGGTCATTTTCTTTTTTGTATAAACTACGTTCATAATGCAATGTCTGCAACTTCCAGTTTGGGTTTCCTTAAAGAGTGATGAGATCTTAAAGACACTTATGAAGAAATCTGAGTGGATGCAGATATGCTTCTTGGTTTTTACAACACTGGTATACGAATCTTTCACAGTTATTTGTCATACTCCTAATTCGACACTTATTAACATATTTTTAATGATCGCCTTAATAAGCCTTTACAAGGTACTCAACCTTACCCTTACCTATATACTAACTTTATTTTTATACATATATCTCACTGGATTTCTCACTAGCAAAAAATAGATAATTTCTGTGAGTTCTATGAAAGAATAGTACATCATAGTAGAAAAAGAAAGGGCAGTTATATGTCAATTATATCTCAGTAAAACTAGAGAAAACAAACACAAAAAGACAGATAGACAAAGAAACAGTTAAGTATACAAACAGTACCTTTGAAGTCCTCCCTTGGAATAGGAAGAAAATAAAAATAAACTGATATGTGTGGTTTCTTAAGAAATTAATAAGGAGGCAAGGGTGGACTTATTTGTTAAAGTATGCATGACAGTGCGAAGTAAGAAAAATGTATAGTAAATTTAGAAGGTGAACAAAAAGAGAGCCGAGTGCTGAGAAACATAAGATCTAGTTCAAGTGCCTGCTCTATCTCTTCCTAGTAGTGTGACCTTGAACAACTCAGCTCAGCTTTCTGGAACTTGGGTTCTCCCTAAAAAAAAAAAAACGAAAGGGGAGTCCAAGATCTGGAACTTTCAAAATATAATCCCAAGAGTTTTGTGTACTCACCCCCATCAGACAGAGGGATGTAAGGCACACGCGCACCCATGTGCACACTTCTCTCCATACACACACCCACATGTGCACACACTCCAAACCTAATAGTTAAGGCTATCTGCTTTACATCTCAGGCTTCTGGGTAAGATCTTACTTGTTTTTTGACCTAAAAAAAAAAAATACGTATATGGAAACCGCTGAGGTAGACAACATCAAAGTTCAGGCCGGCTCTTAACTTTCTCTGATTCTTCTTTCCATGCAGCCATTTTTGCAGAAGGCACTCAAAAAATGAGGTGATGATATCTATTGTAAGCATCGTAAAACTGAACACTCAACTATCAAGAGCTGCTGGAATTAAGCCTCTCTCTACACACAAGATCCCTCACAACTCTGCATATGTTTAAGAGTTAAAACATGCAGTCTAATTAGCGGAGAAAATAAAAATTAAAAAATAAAAACCTGGCTGCTTAACTTTAGCTTTGCCTTCAAATTGTATTCCCATATGAAAATTTTACCACTGGATATTTTTCTAATGCATTTGACTTTTTATTTCCCTGTTAAGGCTAAGCTCAACGTTGAGAGAGAGAGAGAGGGATGGGGAGGGAGGGAGGGAGGGAGGAATGGAGGAAGGGAGAGAGCGAGGACCAAACAAGCAGCCAGGAAGGAAGATAGAAGAAAATAGCTTGATAGAGATCACCAGAAGGCTGCTGCCTCTAGAAAAAGTTCAGGAGCCTTGTAATAAATAATCCTGTATAAATCTAAAGAGGTTTGAAATGTTTAACTAGTTTTTAAACGTGAGCAAATGAGCATATACACTAATATGCTTTAGCTTCATATCCTGAGCACTATAAGAACATCCTTTTATTGGTGTCCATAACAATTAACAGCTTGGACAGATTATATTCCTTAGGGGCAGAAGGCGGCTATAATGCAAGGTTCAATTCCTTAAGTTCAGATAGTTTTAGGGCATTAAAAAATTTCCCATAAGAAGAATTTATTTCTCTCAAGCGAAAAACTAGGAGTGAGAATTTCTTCAATTAATCCCATGTTTTGGACAGAGACAATGGAAATTCTGTTTCGTAGGTGGTTTTGCAGAAAAGTTTAAACTAGCATTTTCCCAGGAGGCCATATACAGGTCTGTTAGAGTATATAAGCATGGAAATATGTAGGAAATTTAGGTGTTCATTGTGCAAAGTTTATATAAACTGACAAGGTCCATACAGTTGATTCTCAAGTTCACATTTTATTGTTGCTATCTTTAAGTTAGTCATTTTGAAAGTTCACTCATCAATTCTCACTTAGCTAATATTACTGTCCTAGGTCCCCTGAAGGGGAGGCACATTGCTTAATTCATAGAATCAGAGGTAGGATTAAGAGATGTGAGAGTTGAAAGGGTTTTGTTCTCTACCTCTCTGACATACAAAATGGTCATGATGATGAACAATATTGGCTTATCATTACGGACCTAATAGCAAGGTCATCTGAAATTATCCTACAGCCCCTCAGAGCTGATGGACCACAGTTTGTAAAACACTGACCTAAAGAGGAAAAATGCAAAGAAACCCACCTAAGAGTTCAGAACATGGGCTTTGGAGTTTAGTAGTGTCCCCAGCTCTTTTTCTTGGCAAGTTACCGAAATTTTTAGAGGCTTTATTTTCTCATCCGTAAAATGGGGATTATATGAAAGACTGTTTCATAGGGTGGTATGAAGAAAAAAGATGCCTGTAAAGTGTTTATTATAAAGCCTAGACTTAGTGCATTCTTGTTTTAGAATCATCAACTCATAATGAGCTAAGTCTTTTGCTGTATGACTTTGATGTTTAGTAGCATCAAAGGGATAGATAGAGAATTTCTCCTAACTGAGCAAACTTCCATACCCAAACCTTTCATGCTCCTCATCAGCACAAAAACTAAGATTATTCATGGAATAAAATGCATAGACCCTTAAAAAATTATTTTTGTAAACTAAGATTATAGGATATTAAATCAGTAGCCCAATCACCAGCCCTCTCCCCAACATCCTTCAACGGTGAACTAAGGACCCCATGTCCTTCTCTGCCACCTCCAAGCCCCCAATACTTTTCATGATCATTACCCTTGTCCACGGCCACTTTTAAAAAAGAACCACATGGGTCTGAGTCATTTCAGGAACAAGGATACAATTAAGCATTAATTTATTTTCCTCCTTCCAGCTCTTCCATGTTATATAGAGGGAATAAAAAGAAACAAAACTCAGTGGCTTGGAGGGGAGAGGATGTTAGACTCAGCCTTTGGCTGATTTTCATTTGAGGCATTTCAGTATGGTTATTTCTCAGAGTCATTGAGGGCTAATGGTGCAATCCGATTTTGCCTAGATGAATTTCCCATGACAAACGATATTGGCTCATCATTTGTGGTCATGACTGAGGGCCAGTATTTTTCTTCCTCCAAAGTCAGGGTAGGACAGCATGGAGCTCTTATGTTCCTTGGGACATTTGTTTCCAATTTCGCAAACACTGTGAATGTGGTTATTTTTGTAGCTCTGTTAGGAAAGTGCATGGCATTTGTTTTTTCTTGTTGGAGTTAATTGTAAATCATTAGGGTTCCAGTGCCCACAACAAAGTCCTTGGACCTTGAAGCTCAATCACTGATGATTGCAATAGTCCTACCCACAGCCCTCCACCTCTTGCTAAACCCTCCATTTCTCATTTATGGAGCAGGAAGGAGGAGGGGGCCGTTATTTTAAGATGTTTTTATTGGCATCCAAATGTGAAGCTTTGGTTCCAAGGTCTTTTTTTTTTCCCAGAGCAAGATAAACTTTTAGGGTTTGTAAATCATGGGACTTTTGCATCACTTGACAAGGGCCATGTTTAAAAGTCATTCCAATCGCCTCTCTGATGACTTAGAAAGAGGAGAGAGCTGCCCACGCATCATGAAAAGGACCCTTTCAGTAGCACTGGGCCTACACCCAGATCTGTTGCTTTAAGACAATAAATCATTTCTATTTTCACCTCCTCCTCACCTCTGTCCCCTGTTTATAGAAAACAGCATTGTGACCTGACCAGTCATTTTAGGATGAGCCATTGGCAAAAATAGGAAGCCCAAGATGGGAAGGCCTAAGATGCGGTCCCTCTTCCACCTCTGCACTGACCCCTCTTCCTGCCCACAGCCAGGGACCCCCATCCTCGGGCTGCCCCAAGTCCTCTGCTATAATTACCTGGCCCATCTCACTCTCCAGGGCAGCACCCACAGTCTCAAGTTTTTCCCATTAAAATATCCCTATTCAGAATGTCTTTTTCCCATAGGGCTCTGTTTCCTGCTAGAGAGCAAAATGGATAATCTAATTTTAAAAAATTAAATAATAAATACCTGCATTCATGTGTCAATGGGTACCAACTGGGTAATGAAGTGAGGCGGAGACTTGTTTTCTGCTTTTTTTTTAACCTCCAAACCCTCTCTTCATTCAAGCAGTCTTTGATTGAATCAGAGTGGGCAGCTGACACTCCCTTCTTCACCTCTATCCCCAATGCCTGGAACAGTACGTGGCACCCGGCGGGCTTTGAGAACTATTTAATGAATGCGCAACAGCTCATCCTGCTTTTCCTTCTCCCCGCCACCTCGCCCCTGGCAGATCCTAGGGGAGCCCTTGGATCAGAAACATGTACCTCGGAGTTAATGAAATATACTCAAAGGTGCCCCCAGCATGCTGACCACTTAGTCCCACCTCGCCACTTCATACATAAGGAAACTGAGGCCTAGGGAGAGGAAGTTTCCTGCCCAAGGCAGGAGGGACTCTATAAAAGGATCTGATTCGGGTCCTGTGACACCCAGGTCAGGGGGTCCCCCACGGTTTGCTGCCCTGTTTCTTTCTTTTTAACAAAAGCCTTCTGGAGAAGAATAACTTTAAGGAGATGTCCTCAACAGTTTCCTAACAAGGATTTACCTTTAATCTATCTCTCTCTCTCTCTCTCTCTCTCTCTTTTTTCTCTCTCTCTCTCTCTCTCTCTCTCTCTCTCTCTCTCTCACACACACACACACACACTCACACACACACACACACACACACACACACACACACACAAGCCTTCTAATGCAAGGAGCAGGAGCTTCTGGTCCTAAATGTCCCTCCACTCCCTTTTTACCCCCAGAATCCCCAGAAGGGTGAGGAAGCTGGGGTATTTATCCTCCACCTGCTGTCCCACATCAGCAGAAAACCGCCTAGAGGTGTTAGCTCTCCCCACTCCCACCTGCCCCATGTGCCCCCAGAGTCTCTGCGGCCAGAGAGCCCCTGCAGATAGGGCGGGGACCCTCAGCCTGTAACCGCAGCTGTCTGCAGATGTCCCCCCACAGCAGGCACCAACAGCTTCTGCCTCAGAGAACAAACAGGTGACAAAAACTACCATTATTCCATAAAAAGAGTGGCCTACTCTTGAGAAAGCCCTGTGCAGGGTTGGAGGTGGAGTTTCAGCAGCACAAAGAAATCAAATGAAACCCGGTGGGTGGGAGGCTGACCTCTTCCTCAAACAGTGTCCTTATTCCTAGGAGGCTCGTGCCCCTGCTCATCCTTCAGGTCTCAGCTTTAAAAAAATAATGTTTGCTGGAGGCCTTCGCTGACCTGCATTCATGCCCTTCCCTTTGGGAATGCTCGTACTTACGAACAGGTATTCAGGATCCATGTTCCCCCACGGACTCTATGTTCTAAGGGCAGGAACGTGTCTCTGTGCTGCCAGCACCTACCACAAAGCCTGAACATAGAAGGTACTGAATAAATATCTGTCATATGTGATGCTGCAGCTTGTATTTTTGATGTGGATTAATTGTGGGTCATATTTGTTTAGCATGAATGAATTGAATTAGGCCTCCTGGCTTGTTTCTGGCTATTTATACATGGTCAACTGAGCTGCTTCTATAGATGGTAAGTGAGGCTGTTTCTCAAAGAAACTTAAGTCAGTGAAAACTCAGGTGAGAAGATCTCATCCAATTTCATTAAAGGAAATTTACCAAAACTTCCTCCCTCTAACCTTACTGTCAGGACCCACTTATAAAGCACAGGATTACAACTATAAAAGATTTAATCAGGTTTCCTCTTTTCTTAAGAGGATAAAAATTTAGCATCCTTATACAGTAAGCTGTGTGATGTTATCATTGCCTTTTCTGAGAAGGACAAGCCTATTCCACTTAATGGCTAGCATTTTCTCTGGATTTTATTTTCTCGGAGGCCTTCAGAGAAGCAGGCAACAGCCATGGGGAAGGGACCGGCAGATTAGCTGCCCCCACAACAGTAGTGGGAGGAAGGACAGCAGAAATGGAAAAGAGCATGAGTCACTCACAGGGGGCCATCCTCCAATTTTCTGCCAATGTGTTTTGGTCAAGACAAATAACAGTAACTCACTCATACTAACTGAAGTAAAGGATGGAGGTGGTTATCATAAGGATAAAGAAAGGCCTCGTGAGAAAGCTAGAAACATTGAACAACCAGGACTCAGAAAAGATAGGAAACAAGAGATCTTTGAGGTTTGACCTCTTACACAGACACACACAGACACACACACACACAGACACACACACACACGCATGCGCGCACACACATACATTCTCTCTCTGCTACACACACACACACAGACACACACACACACACGCATGCGCACACACACATACATTCTCTCTCTCTGCCCCCCATCCGCTCTCCCTTCATGCTCCATTTCCTCTCTCCAACAACCAGCTTGTTCATGATTTTTGCTTGAACATAGCTATCATGTGTTCTTCTCTCCATACATTAACATTTTAATTCTAGCTCCTACCGCTGACTAGTAACTGGTTCCTTGCTTCTGAATTCCATATGCCCAAAAGAGGGCTCTGACCTGCCCTGCTGTTTGAACCGGGACAGACTCCAGTAACAAGCCGTTACTGACAAGTCTATAGACGATGCTAACGCTGAGACAAGTCTGGACTCTGGTCCAATCAGTGTGGTAGGAATGAGAATGAAAGGAGAGAGTTCCAAGGCGCAGAACACAGACACGCACGACTCTGGTCCAATCAGTGTGGTAGGAATGAGAATGAGAGTTCCAAGGCGTAGAACACAGACACGTGCACTCAGGTGAGGGTGAAGGCAGAATTTCCTAAGAAAGGAGGTAGATGGTACAAATAATCCAAAATATTAACTGTCCTGCTCCTCTCCTAACAGAACGGGTAGCTGGTGGCAGAAATTTAAGTCTTTAAGACAGCTGTATCAGAGCCTCTCCTCCTGTGCAGGCTGACCACTTCCAACTACAAGCATTTGTGGCTCTCTGCCTAGGGCTTTCGCTGCTCCTAGGTGCACGGTGAAGAAAAGCCAAAGGTGCCTGGAGGCGATGGCGCCAGAAGCAGCATTCAAACGATGACAAATGGGAGTTGGTACATACTCAAGACACTCTGGCCCTTAGGTGGTACAACGCTGAGGCACGTTCTGCCCTTTCTCCAAGAGGCCCAGACTGTGACGGAGCCATAGCTGCCCACAGAGCTGAGCTGTTCAGTAACATAGAATGTTCCAAATAAAGAGCATGAATCAACACTTTCTCTAGATTTTGTTCTCCTCCCTGTGTCATGGTCTCCTTGCTCCAATTCAATGAAGCCATCACCACAAAACACTGAGGGACAGCAATGCAACGACAAAAGCCACAAATATATTCTTTCCTTCAGTAAGGTGTGTTTGCTCTATGGATATCATTACACAAGCGGTTAGCTCCTAGATCTTCTGAACTTGTTGAACAGGTTTTCTCAACAATAAAAGAAAAATTTTTAAACTGCTTAAGAAATGAATCAAGTGGTCCAGTCTCAGAAATCTGCCACAGTCAGAAAAATACAGTCAACGACCAAAAAAAATAATTTAAAAACAACACAAGTTCTTCAAACGGAAAGGTATACTAGGCCCATGCTTAAGAACTCAACATCAACATCATAAAGATGTCAATTCTGTCAAGTTAATATATAAATTTAATGCAATCCAAATAAAAATTATCAGCAGGATTTTTGAACTATTTTCATATGGAAAAACAAACAAGTAAAACTAACCAGAAAAATCCTATTTAAAAAAAAGTGATGAGGGCAAATTAGCCCTGCCAGATATTAAAATATGATATAAAGCTACATTAATTAAAGCAACATAATACTGTTCCATAAATAGACATGTGAATGGAATATTCCAGTAACAGACCCAAAAACATGCAGGAAATTAATATATGATAAAGATGTTTTATTAAAGAAATGGTGTTCACCCATTAAGTAGCCATTTAGAAAAAAAAATTGACTCTATTCCTCCAAGCTTTAAACAAAAGAAATTACAGATGGAGCAAATACTTAAATATAAAAACTGAAAACCACAAAATTATTAGGAAAAAAATGGAATAAATTTTTGTACAGTCTCAGAGTGGGGAAGGCCTTCTGAGCATGATATATAAATCAGAAGTCATAGAAGAAAAGGATGTTAAATATAACTAAACAAAAATAAAGAAATTTTGCACAGCAAAAATCTCCATAAGCAAAGACAAAAAATACATTAAAAATAGGTAGGTTTGTGCAATTCATACCATAAATGACTTGGTTCCCTAGTTTATAAAAAGTTCCGCAAAATTATGTAAAATCATCATCCTAATATTTTTCAATAGATATGTAAAGGATATAAGTAGACAGTCCATAGAAAAAGAAGTATAAATACTCTTAAAATACGATTTGTTTCAATCACAATAAATCTAAATAATAAATCTAAATCTAAAGGAAAAACATACCTGTAAATCTCTCCTTAACTCTTTATTCTCATTCTGCTCTAAAAGATTTCTTTCTCCCTGGAAATAGTATCAGATCCCACCGGTTAAGGACTCAATTCTATAAGACTTCAGATGCCAATCACGAGTCCAGGTTGTCACCTGTGCTTCTGACCTACTAGCTATATATAAATTCCCACGACCCTCTCCTTGGGTTCAATTAATTTGCTAGAGCAGCTCACAGAATTCAGGAAAACAGTTTACTAACTAGATTACCACTTTATCATAAAAGGATATAACTCAAGACCAGCCAGAGAGAAGAGATGCATAGGGCAGGGCATAGGAAAAGGGGTGTGAAGCTTCCATGCTGTCTCTCCCAGCACACACCTCCATGTGTTCGCCAAACCCCATTTTGGGTTTTTGTTGAAGCTTTATTATGTGGGCATGATTAACTGATTCAAATTCCAGGCCCTCTCCACTCCAAGGAGGCAGGGAGACTGAAAGTTCCAATACTCAAATCTTGGTTGTTTCCCCTGGCAATCAGCCCCATCCTTAGGGGCTTTCCAAAAGTCACCTCATTAACATAAACTCAGGTGTGGTTGACAGGGTTTGTTACTGATATTAAAAGATACTTCTATCACTCAGGAAATTCCACTGGTTTTAGGAGCTTTGTGCCAGGAATCAGGAACAAAAAAAACAAATATATATTTGATTAGGCCTGATACCTAATACTAAATCTTACTAATACTAAGAAAAGTGCAATTAAAACTATAGTGAAATACCATTTTCACCTATCAAACTGGCCACATGGAAAAGTTTGATATCACCTTGTGTTGGTGAGGATACTGGGGAGAAGACGATCTCACACATCACTAGTGCAAGTATGAAGGGAAATATCTACTGAAAATTTAAATACACATAACCCTTGGCCCAGCAATTCCACTCTGTGGGCAGTTCAGAATCCTCTCTAGAACAAGGTTTAGCAAACTTTTTCTATAAAGGTCCAAACAGTAAATAGTGTAGTTCTGGGCCATGTGGTCTCTGTCTCAACTACTCAACTCTAGTCACTGTAGTGTGAAATCAGCCACAGATGTCAAACAAATAAATAAGTATGGCTGTGTTCCAATAACACTTTATTTATAAAGACAGCGATGGGTGGAACTTGGCTTGTGGGCTATAATTTGCCAAATCCTGCTCCAAGAGGTAGTAACATCAGGAAAGCGGGGCACACCCTCACTGTGGCAGAGATCAGTGCTGCCCCCAAACTCCATTTCTTCTCTATAGTAAAAGATCTGCAGCCAGGACTTGGATGCCCAGTCAGGGGGTGTATTTTTCAGCCCTCTCTGCAGCATGGTGGTCATGTAACTAAGCTCTCGATGTGTGAACAGTAGTTCTGTTTCCACTCTCTGGCTCATTTGCTTAAGTAAGGTTTCTTAAGAAGAAATCTTTGTTCTTTTTCTCCTTCTCAGTGGCTAAGGACAATGATATTATATAGTAAAATGCTAAGGACACTGATCAGCCATATACCGAAAATAGCAAAACTGCCATCAACCAGGGCGCCTGAGTGACTAGAGGTGGCAGAGTGGCCCATAGTTCCACACATAAGAGAGACTGTGCCAGACCTGGTCTGGGGGAACGTTTTTGCTTTCACAACCTCTTTCTGAGAAGTCAGCATTCCTGATAAAATGCTTAAGCAATTTTCTGTGAACTTTAATAGGATTAAAGTTTGCTCTAGGAAACCAATTACCCACATGCCCAATTACCCACACATTCAGTTGCCAACTGTCAATCAAAGGTCCAGTGACCTTTAACCAGACCTTCTTTTCTTTCTGTGTCTGGTCTAATGATGATGAACTGTACTCTTTTCTTATCAAATGTCCCTGCCAAAAGTGAATTTCGGAAGTGGTTTTCTAGGGTCCATTTCCCTTACGTGCATGATCATAATAAAACTTTGATACATGTTTATAGTTAAATTGTCTCAAAAGTTTTCTTCTTTAACACTTAGAACACTCACCTAATACTGTAACATGCATGAGAAATAAATTTCTTTTCCTTTGAGCCATTTTTCTGGTCTCTATTGCAGCAACCTAATCTACCCTAATATGTTCACACTTTCTAAATCTGCTTAAATTTACTAAATGCTTACTTTGTGACAGAGACTATACTAAATTCTATATTAAGTCACTAAATTCAATTTCTTCACCATTGTAAAGATCTGCAGCTAGGACTGGATGCCAGGCCAGAGACTACCACCACTAATAATAACAGTAGTTGTAGCAGCAATAATAACAATAATACTAGCTACTACTTATTGAATGTGTACCATGTGCCAAGCACTGAGCACAACTCTTTATACATTATTCTTTACAGCCTGTTGGGGAGACTTATGAGAGAGACCAAGAGGCTCCTAAAAGGGGTCTGATTCCCCTGGCACATATCAGCATCGTTGGCTCAGAACTGGTGGTGGAATTTTGTTTCTAATGCTTTCCAAAAAGGGACATTATTTTTACAGGCCGAAAAGCGCCGCAGTCTCTTGCTGTTTAAGGCTATCTCCCTGGTCCTTCAGAAAGAAAAAGCGCTTCGAGACTTTTCTTTCAAATATCCCTTCCTTTTAGAATAAAGAAAGCATCTCATGTTGCCCCAAAAGACTTGGCTCAGTTTTAAACCAACCTCAAATTATAGACATAGGAGGAAGAATTCAATTTTGATTTGAGGAATGGGAGGGCCTGGAATATTTTTTACAGCCTTTTCTCTAAGGGGGATTTAAAAGCTGATATAGTCATATCAAACTCCAGTAGGGTTGAGTGGATTTTTGTTTTCATTTTTGTTTTTGTTTTTGTAGCAGTTTATGATGAGATCATCTCTACCTGATGGTACTTCTGAGGCAAGGAATAGAGGCGGGGTCTCAAATGGGAGGTCTGCATCAATCCATTACTGTAAAATAAAGGAATAAACACTGGGGACACACCTCAGGGCCAAGACTCCTGGGGACCGGAGCCTCTGGATTCCTTGCCACCAGAAGTGTAAATCCACCACAGAACTCTTCTGTGTTGTCTTAGAGCAGAACTTTGTTGTACAGAGTGATTCAAGATCATCTGAAGGTGTCTAAACCTCCATTTCCTGACCTGTTAAATGAAACCAATACTACTATTTACCTTGTAAGGTTGCTGTGACAACAATTATGGAGTATTTGAGCATGCACACTCTGAAAGCATGCAGCCTAACCAAAGCATGCAGCCTTATGCCACCCGATGAAAGTGTACAACCCTACCACGTAACTTAACTTCTTTGTGCTTAAACTTCTTCATCTCTATAATGGGGGTAGTAATAATAACTATCTCATGAGATTGTGAGGATGAATTTTTTAAATGTATATGAGGGGATTCATATGGTGCCTAATATGATATAACTGGCATTATCTCCCCACCACTACTACTATTTAGCAAGAGAAATTTCCAGCCATGTCATACCGTGTTAGCAGGGATTGACAGTGATCCCTGGAATCCCTAAGACAGCCTTTCCTGGAAAAGTGATTTCCAGAAAGGGTCAGGCTTTCTGGGTCTGCTCTAGTCTCCCAGGGGATGCTGTGCCCTAAGATGTGGCTCTGCCCATGAACACAGGCAGGGGCTCAGATCTACAGTTTTGGGAGCCAGAGCTCTGTGCACCCATTCACCCTGGCCCTGAAGGAGTGGAACTTCCTCCTTGGAGACCCTCTGCAGCCTGCTCGGGTGAACCAGCCTCCTGGGACTGTATAGAACTCATCTTCACCAGTGACAAATCTGGATATTTTTATGGCATTGATTGTGGTGATGGTTTCACAGCTATATGTTTCTTTCCAAACTCACCACGTTGTGTACATTACATACACGCAGCTTTTTGTATTTTGAGCGTACCTCAATAAAGTGGTTTAAAAAACACTAGGGACACAACAGTGAACAAGGTAGTCCAAGAGATGTGACATCTGTAACCTGTGTTGTGGAGCAGTTGTACAAGACATCAAATACAGGATTATTTTGTAATGTCAAATGTGCTGTTTCAGTTCACACTGCATTGTCACTCACTCACCCATCTCAAGAAGGGCATCTAGCCATCACCCCAGAGTGAGGGCATCCATGTACAGGGATGGTTATATACAGCCAAATGCTGGCCTCATCGGCTTGCCCCCAAGACTGAAATATTCCTCAAGAAATAGTCATTTCTTTGGATTCAGACTATGCAAATGCAAGAGTCTCCATTTGAACACAAATAGCCCTGCAGCCGTCACACATTACATCACTGTCATTGATTAACACCTCTCAAGTGCAACATCAAATAGGAAGGGTGTGGAAATCCTGGACAGGGAGAGAATCTAGAAGAGTGCTTCCAGGAAGAGTAAGGCTGGGGTACAGGAAGGCGTTGCCAAGAGGTTGAAGAAGGGTAAAGTGGACACAAAACTTCCACTTGGAGCACTGAAGTGCTCTCCTGAAGGAAGGACCAGAAGGTAACAGGATAAGCAGCAACGAACAGAATGACATCTGCTATTGGACTATGTAATTAATTACTTGTGTATTTTCACACATATATGAACCTCTTAATGGTTCATGGCCATTTCTGGAGGTAGGCAGGGTACATCTTATCTAACAATGTGGAGAAAAATCTTCTTTACTCAGCAGGAGAACTCACCCACCCAAAAATTACTTTATTGGATGAATAAATAAATTAGAAGAGGTGCTTGATGACCACTCTGGGGCAAGTTTCAGGGTTTTATTTTGCTGATGGAGGTCTCTAAATTGGGGACACAAACTAAATAGCCTGGATAATAAAGGAGTCCTCAAAAGATGTTTGGAGTAAGAAGGGGGACGATGAGGTCGCTGACAGAAGACGGAACAGGGATGCGAGCCTTATTCTCTATTGTGTGATCTGTGATGCAAATCATCGTCTCTGTTTCCCCATGAAACTTTCAGTCAAAGGTCCATTCTGGTTAATGTGTCCCGGAGCTGGGGATTCACCAAAAACCATAGGGAACAGCATGAGTGCCAGCTTTCCACAGGAGGTCTGCCACAGCTAGGTCTCAACTATAAATATTTAAAGAACTCAAGGTGTAAAGGGCCCAATGCCTGGAGCCTGCTGCTTAATGCAGGGTTATAGGTTTAGAGATGGGATTTTTTTTTAATGGTGGGGGGAAAGGCCTGGGTCTTCAAAATACAGTGTTTTGATGAGGCAATATTAAATCAATATTTTGTATTCAAAACCAGGTACCTACTTTCCAAAAATGAATATGCCTTATCCCCATAGCTAGGGAAATATAGTAGGTATAATTTCTCCATTTGCAAGAGAGATGTCATTCTGGCTCAGCAAGACTACAGAACTCAACCAAGGTCACTTTTCCTAATGATGACAAGAATCAGAGAACCTGGCTCTCCACTGAGGGACAGACACAAGCCGTGAGGCCTGGGAGCCACATCAGAGCATAGAGTTCCAAGAAGTTGATTTCCTAAAAGTAAATTCTAAATTCTTCTCTATCAGAAGGCTGCTGAGACACCATTGGGTGGCACTATTGCTTACATTTTAAAATTCCAGGCCATCAAGACAAGTCACATTTCAAATCCAGCTGTAGAAAGGACAGCAGAGCATTCTCCAGGAGCTCTAGAAGACAGCTTCTCCCCATCACCAAGACGGATTAACTACAGAAAGGTTCAGATAAGTAAAATATGATTTCTTGGAAAATAACCCACTCATATAAAAGACATGGTCTGCCAGATTCAAGCATTAGCATCCTCGTTACAGTTTCCATGCAATTTGACATCCTAATGAGCTCTACTCTTGGTCCAAGATGGATTGTCAGAGATTGCCACTCACTTCTGTTTAGGGCTAATGGGGGAAGGCATACTGTTTTGTGGCTTCTCCTTTCCGCAAACACGCTTAAGCCTTGGTTAGTCAATTACCCCCACGACTCCTATATCCATTTACAGTAACTTCTATTAAGATAAGTTCCACCTCTTGCACTAATGGGCGCTTTGATGATCAACTCAAGGTCCCTAGCTACTGTGTTTAGCTACTACCCCTGCTTAGACTTCTAAGGCCTTTCTCAACACTATAGAAAAATGGATCTTTAAGGAGTATGATTCTCATTACTCCTCCTAACATACCCACTTCACTAGCAGACAGAAATCAGCCTGGGTGACAGCCAGGAAATCAACACTGGGAACAATTGTTACAGTTGTCATTGTCTGGGTTAACACGCACACACACATGTGCCACACACAGTGAAATTTTATTCACCGAAGCAATCCTGTACTAATTATAGTTTTCACTGTTGATACTTTTTCACTGACTTAAATAGCTCCTTCCCTGCTGCTGCCCCAAAGTAAAACCAGATATGTCCACTGCTAATTGCATTACAATGAAAGATCCCATTATCACAATGTAGTACGTGTGCCACGTCTTTTCAGTGGCACAGTCCCAGATTATGACAGCCAGGAGAGCAACAGAGGAGAAGAACCAAAAGCATACGTCATATAAAATGAGAAGGAAAAGAGAATAAAGGATTATATCAAAGTTTGATGCAGTGGGTATGACTGGCGGTGAAAGCCATCCCCATTCAAGCCTGGCTTCTAGAAAAATGAGAAGAAAAAGTCCCAAGACAGAGCAAGACAGAGATTTTAAACACAGTCTTCTCCTTGCTACTCAAAGTGTGGTCCGCAGAGCAGAAAGCAGCAAGGCATCACCTGAGAGCTTGATAGGAATGCAGAATTTCAGGCTTTTTCTAGACCTACTAAATCAGATTGTGCATTTTAACAAATATGCAGGTGCTATGCATGCATGCTGAAGTTTGAGACACCCACTTTAGCACATTGGGGAATGAGAAAACAGAAGCCTCCTAGGAATGAAGGGCCAGTTCTTACAGTTTGGCTAGAATAAACCTAGCAGAGAAGGTTAAGAAAGGAAGTAAGGTTTTCCTTTTTTTTGAGTATAGCATCTCTTGCCTGTGGATTTTGAGACGAGACAATGCGTTGATTTTGACTAGTTATTTTTAACATCACTTTCTGCTTGTACTATGTCTTACAGTGGAAATACTTGCAAGTTGCAATGTGACATAAAGATTTGTGTTTTATTGGCTACTGTGTCCTTTTACATAATGTTTTAAGTTCTATTGCTTTTAAATCTAGTCTATTGAATCCATATCTCTTAAAATTTCCATAGATACTAAAAATAAAACTTAAAATAGATTTTTCAAGATGAGGAAGTACCTCAAAAGCTCATGTAGTGTCCGTGGATCTTCTTGTTCCTTTAAGGACCAATGTGTGGTGCTCAGAGATGCTGCCTTTGTTAACAAATCCTCTCTGCATCTTGCAAAAAAAAAAAATTGATAAGATAGTGAGCAAAGCAGTTACTCTCTACTCTTAAGTTCAAGGCTGAGGTTCAGTGATATGCACCAATAGAACCATACCAGTTACTAACAGCTGGCGGCTGACCTGATTGGCCAGTGCCTATGGCACCAGCTGTTGAATATTTTATCTATCACGCCTTCCTATATTCTAGTTAGTGTCATAGACCCATGAGTGTCTGAAGAGTGGAGAACCACAATCGTGCAACAAAGCACAGGTAAGAGAGTTCCTTTTCTCTCCATCACGCACAAGCAGAACCCTCTTCCTTTCATGTGCATGCAGAGAGTAAGCACGGTCTGATTTGAGGACACCTGGAAGAGTTCAAACATATCTCCCTTTGCCCACTATTTTATTTGAATCCCCAGGAAAATCTCCATTTTGAACCTACCTCTCCCCCTACCAACCAAAAGTATTTTAAATAATAATAATAATAAGCATCAGAGAAGAGAAGTCAGTATAAATTTGATTCATTTATTCATTCTACAATAGTTATTGTCCATCCGCTATGTGCTAAGCAGGGTTCTAATTAAGCGCTATAGATACGTCACTGAACAAAACAGACAAAATCGCCTGCTTTCATGGAGCTCATATTCTACTCAGGGGAGACAGACAATAAACAATAAACATAATAATACATCATATGGTAGGTGAGATGGTAAAAACTGCTATGAAAAATGGAAGAACAGACAGGAACAATGGGGGCAACAGAGAAGGGTTTGCAAATTTAAGTGGAAGGGTCAAGGTAGGTGTCTTTTGAGCAAAGACTTGTAGGAAAGGGAGGAGTGAGACATGCAGATTTCTGAGAAGGGAGCATCCCAGTATGACTGGCATTTTAAGGAAAAGGGAGGAAGTTCATATGTCAGGAACAGAATGATCAAGCGAACGAGTAGAGAAAAATAAAGTCGGCAAGGTCGATAGGGGCATGAACTAAGTTAGGCCTTCTAAACTGTTGTGAAAACTGAAGATTTTACTCTGAGTTACCTGGGAAGTCACTGGCAGTTTCCAAGCAGAGAAGTGGCATGATCTAACTTATGTGTGTTAAAAGGATGACTCTGGCTGCTTTTTGAGAATAGACTGCTGGAGTAAGCAACCATGGAAGCACGGAGACCAGGTGGTAGGTTTCTGCAATAATGCAGATCAGAAATGATAGAAGTTTAGACTAAGGCGGTAGCAGCAGAGGTGATGAGAGGCGGTCAGGTTCTGGATATGGGTTTTTTTTGCGGGGGAGGGGTTGTAAAAACAAAAAAATTGTATTACTTTTCATGGGACATTGAAAATAAAGATAAGAAATTATTTGAACCTCTTCCTATATTAAAAAAAATCTAAGTTACCTATAAGTACAACAATCATATATCAAAATTGCATAGGACAGCTCTAGGTCATAAACGTTGTCCAGAGTAAATAGATAAATAATATCCCTTTTAATTCTCAAAGTTTTCTGACTTGGATAATAAATAAAATATTCATCCAAGTCATAAAATATCAGCTGGGCTTGGATATGTTTTGAAAATAACAAAATTTGCCGATGCTTTGGATTGTGGGGTATGAGATAAAGAAAGAAATCAAGGATGATGTCAAGGTTTGTGGCCTGAACAACTGGAAGCCTGAGGAAGAGGTGAGTGGAGCAAGTCTGTGGGAGGAAGATCAAGAGTTCGTTTCAAACATGTTGGGTTTCAGATGTCCATTAGTGAAGTGATAATTCCAGATACAGGAGTTCGAAGACAGGGTACTGAGCGAGAGATATAAATTTGAGCATCGACGGCATTCGGAGGTGCTTAAAGCCGTGAGATGGAACAATCGCCCCTGAATGAGGAATAGCGATGGATAAGAAGGTCAAAAGCTGAGCCTGCAGCAAGCCAGGTGAGAAGGTGAGGAGAAGGGGGAGAACCACCAAGGCGCTGAGGAGCAACCGGTGAGGGAGGAAGAGAGCCAAGACCTGACCGAGCAGGACAACTCATCCCCTTTGTACTTCTATGGCAAGATAAAATGTTGAAGACTTAATTAGTGAAATGTTTTGTTTTACTTTCGTTTCTCTTTGTCGAAAGGTAATGTTTCCCTTTCATGACCCTTCTTCTGTTTAAACAAGACCTTGGCCTTCCTTCATTCTGTCAGGGAAAGGCAGACACAGAGGAAACACAAAGAGAGAGGAAGGTCACTTTTAAGTTTCCAGAAGCAAGAGTTCTAACTACAACAAATATTTTGCAGGAAAAAATTGCTTGGCTACCTTTTTACGGACACAGTTAGAGGGGGAAAAAAAGAAAAACTTCTCTGAACACTAGGCAGGGATAGGCAGGGAGAAGAGTTAGAAGGGATACAGAGATGCAGACACTTCTAAAGAGGTTTTACTTCCAGTTCTGTCATTTATTAGTGCATGACTTTGGGGAGGCATTAGGTTTTATAAGCCTCAGTTTCTTATCTCTGAGAAGGAGTCCTGCATCCGGCCCCTCGCATTATAGTCCAAAAATGAGGGAATGATACACACACACACACACACACACAAGTCTAGGAATTTGAGAGTAGAAAACACCTATACTCCATCTTATGCCTGGAATCCTGGAAGACTACAGTTGTGTAATATTATGCATACCACTATAGCATTAGAGCAGCAGACTATAGATGGCTGCAGCGGTGGTGTGCGCAGACAGATGAATTTTCTCATGCCTTCTAGAACATAAAAACTAGGAAAGAGATAAAAGGAGGCAGCAAATATGAGAGCTTGCAATAGAATATGAAAGAGTGAACATCATAGTGATATGTAGTATAAATATTGTGTCAGTCAGGATAGGCTAAGTTGTGCTACAATAACGAATAACGCCAAAATCTCAGTGGCTTAAAACAACGAAAGTGTATTTCATGCTCATTACATGTACATCACAGGGCAGCAGAGCTCTGCTCACTGTGGTCCCTCAGGGACGCATGATGATGGAGTAGCAGCCATCTTGAACACTGCCATTTGTTATGCAGAGAGAAAGACTTCTCAAGGGTGTCACACCAGTAATTAAATGCTTAGTCTGGAAGTTACACATGTCACATCCAGAGAAATAGTCATATGACCCACCCCGACCACGAAGGGAACAAAAATATAATCCTACCTTGTGCCCAAAAGCGGTAAACACTCTTCACAGTTTGATATATATATCTGTGTATGTAGATACCTCCATATTTATTTTTATTAAAATGCTATCATATTATCACACATTCATTCATTCATTCAATATATATTTACCAAATATTGACTATGTACCAGGGACTATGCTAGGAGCTGGAAATAAAACAGTGAATGGGGCAGATTCTTCCAAAGTATGTTTTGTTCACAATAGTTTTTTTGTTTCTCATGGTCTTCTTGAAGATCTACCTCTTCCTTTTTGATGGCTTTCTACTATCACATTATATAATTCTCCCATAAAGTATTAAACTATTCCCTTTTTAACAGACATTAGGGTTCTAATTTGCTACCATTAATTATGTACATACAAAATCTTGATGAACTTCAAGTGTATCCTACAAACACAGTTTTTCTGTTCAATAGCTTCCCGAAGCAGCTTCTTGTTATCATACTTTTTTCTTTTTCTCCTCAATATTTGGTACAGTATTTTACACACAATGGGTGTTTCGACAGCATTTACTCAATGATCACTTGAAATTTCAGCATGACTTTTTTTTCATGTTTCAATAAGAGACTGAATTCTTGCATTTAAATACATAAACATTTAAAACTCTAATTCTGTTTTGTAGATTTAAGTTATAATTCACTATAAAAGGCTGCTTTTGGGCTTTCCCACCATTTTTAATATGTCCTTGGTTTTTTAATATGTCCTCATTATTAATAAAAATCTGTTTTTTAAGAAACAAATTTTCAAACTGCCTTTTGAAAGGGCCCCCAGGGAACTGCTGTGAATAACTACTGACGTGAAGAAAACCCAACACTTCTCATGTGAAATTATCCTCCGTATATCCACAGGGACCCTTCCCAGAGGTTGCCTGGGGACCAGCGCCCCACCAGCAAGGAAGGTGTCCTCTCCCACGTCTCCTCCGGAAGCCCCTCTGATGTGGGTGCCAGTAAATAACCGATGAGCACAAATGGTCCATTTGTATTGAATGGGATCTCTCTCTCTCTCTCTCTCTCTCTCTCTTTTTGGGGGGATCATTTAATAAACAAGAAAGACTATGTATTTACAGATTGGGAACAGAACTTTGAAAGCATGCAGCACCAAATCTGGCACTCACCAACCAAATTTTGTAGGGAGAAGAAAAAAAAAAAAGCATATAGGTTCAGTCAGTGATGGCTATAAGGGGGCAAAAAATGAACTTCAGAGAATTTGTGATTTGTGAACTTGGAGGATGAGAGAAACTTCTCCATATTTAAGAACACAGAAACTAGCAAGAATCACTTAGGTGCATAAAAGTTGAAACATAGGGATAAAAAATGAACCTGTGAGTAGCTTAGAGAAGTGTTTTTCAAACTTTTCTAACTGCGACCCACAATAGAAGAAATACATTTTCATCATGTCCCAGTGCAAACACACATGTGTAGATACAAAAAGTCACTTACTGTATGATTTCATTTACATGAAATATCCAAAATAGACAAAGCCATAGAGACAGAATGCAGACTGCTGGTTGCCAGGGGCTGAGGAGAAGGGAGAGAGGGAGAAAATGCTTAATGGGTAAGGGGTTTTACTTCGCAGTGATGAAAATGTTTTGGAACTAGACAGAGGTGGCAGTTGAACAACATTATGAATGTACTTAATGCCACTGAATTGCTCACTTTAAAAAGGTTAGTTTTATGGTATTTGACTTTCACCTCAAATTATTTTTCTTAAATGAGAATGCTTAGTACACAGAAGGAAACCCAATAATTATTAGTAAATTTTATTACCAGCTCCATCCACATAAATATATTATTATTACATTGTTTTTCTTAAATGATTGGTACAATCCAAAGGTAGTAAGTTTGTCTTATTAACATTCTAATTTTAAAAATTCATAGACTCTCCTCCAGAGAAAGAAAGAGAAGGCAGCATCTAAAAAAGCGAGGTATTTAACAACACTCAAAACTCCTGCAAGAGCCACACAAATAAATGAAAGTGGGAGCACCCAGCCGAAACTAAATGCAAAAACATGGCACAAACCTGAAGGAAGAAAGTCAAGATTAATGAATATTTTTTAAAGGTAAACTTACTCATTGAATCTGGAGGCGATAGCCATAATGGAGAGATTGTTCTCACAGGACCCAGACTATTTCAACAAGCTGGAGAAAGGAAGTGGGGGATGGGGAGGAGGAGGGGGAAGGAGAGAAATTGAGAGAAAAAATAAAAATTCTTAGATTTTTTTTTATATTTAGATATATGTGACATACAACATTTTATAAGTTTAAGAGGTACAACATATCAATCTGATACATTTATACTGCAATGTGACTGACACCACAGCATTAGCTAACACCTCTGTTGTATCACATATTTGCATTTCTTCTAGTGTTAGAGATGAATTAGAGATGTTAGAGATGTTAGAGATGTTAGAGATGTTAGAGATGTTCCGCAGCTGCATCACTAGACTTGTCACTGTTGCGGTATGTCATTTTCCCCTTGTCTTTGTCTTCATATGGCACTATCCTTTCTTTTTATATAAGGACACCAATCACATTGGATTAGGGCCCACCCTAAGAACTTCATCTTAACAGGATTACATCTGCAGAGATCCTATTTCTAAGTAAGGTCACATTCACAGATTTCAACATATCATTTTGGGGCACACAATTCAATCCATAACAGAGGAGCATGTAGAACAGATTCTAAGGTAAATTTGCACATAGCAAAGTGCCCACCATTAGACTTTAGCAGTAAGCCTTTATAACGTCAATGGATGTTAATAGATATATTTGTTGATATGATAATTAATGTCTGCTAGACTTCCACTTAAATTTTCCTTGTTCAAACTCACATGCATACTATAATGAAACTCTGAAAACCAAGAAGAGTTTTAGAAGGAAACTTGGTCAGCCGTTTTCTTTCTAAATTGACATTTTCTATGGTGACCCCACTGACCAGCTTCGCTTTCCTGCCTTCAGGCATCTATCTAGAGGTGAAGTTCTAAAGCCACCAAGTAAGTACATGCAGGTGAGATGGTACTGTCTTGGCCTCACTACTTAATAGCTACAAGCCTCAGTCATCTCACAAACAAAATGGAGGAAACAGTGCACCCCCTCTCACAAGGTCGCTGTGTGTAAATGAGGCAATATCTATGAGAATAGCACTAAAGACATAGGCTGGCCCCCGGTAAGTGCTCAACAATGGCAGATAATGTTCACTGTTATTTCAACAGTACAAGCTCTATTGTGTGAAAAAAGATCTAATGAATTCTGTAGTGAATTCTATGTGATTTTAAGTGAATTTTTATTTACAGAAGTAACTAAGCAATCAGGGCAGTCCAAGAGTCCAGTCTGCTTCTCAAAACAAAAGCTCCTCACTCATGAGCGTACATAAGCAGAGGCCCTGTCCACCTGTCAGGGATGTCGCTTTCAGGATGTCTGCTCTTATCTGAACACAGAGGGCTAGCACCTACCTCACAGTGTTATTGTAAAGATTAAGAAAATCACAAAGGAAAAAGGCATGGCCCAGTGCCCAGGCGTTCAGGAGGTGTTCCTACTATTATAACCACATCTGCTACGAGGTCACGGTTAGAGAAGATTCTTGTCAATCAGAAGACTCCCCTCCAACTCTCAGCTAGCATAACTTTATAGGAAGACCCGTTGCCAAGTATATTTTCCTAATGTTTATTTAATAAGAACATCTGCCTCGTAAATATTTCAGGAAGAAATAGAGTCCCAGGTTCTAAGGGCTGAGATTTTGAGGACTCATAAAAATGTTTATTCTGAAATATCCATGGCAGCATTGTTTATAAAAAGTTAAGACTGAGAAATAACTAAAACACACAAAGTTAGAGAACTGGATAAAAAGCAATGGTATATGATTAAGAGCACAGGGGGCAGCCAGCCAGGTTTGAAGCTCCACTCAGCCTTTGGCAAGTTAACTCTCTCAGGCCACGTTCCTCTTATTCACAGGGCAGTTGTGAAAACTTAAGCAGGTAAAGCATTTAGCACAGCATCTGACATAACAAGCCTTTAATGATGATGATGACGACGACAACGATAATGATTGTGATGGTGGTGATGATGCCACCACCATGAAAAATAATGCTGTAGGTCTATCTTTTCTTGCTTTATATATAAAACTAATATATGTGGCTAAGTCTATCTTTTCTTGCTTTATATATAAAACTAATATATGTGGCTAAATTTTTTAAGTAGGTCATAAATGAAGAAATGATAATACCTTAACCGAGTGATAAAAATTAGCACAACCAATGGTGATCGCGTAGCCCCAGACGTGATAACACCAAGACAGACACAGCAACATCAGATAAACCCAAACTGAGGTACATTCTATAAAATAAATGGCTTTATTCTTTCAGAATGTCCCTTACAGGACACCAAAGAAACATGATAACTAAATGCTGTGTGTGATCCTGGACTAGATCTTAGACTAGAGGCAAAAAAAATAAATAACTAAAATAAAAATAAAGACATTATTGGGGCACCTGGCAAAATGGAATACAAATTATAGATAAAAGCATTTATCTATTAACTTTCCTGACTATAATAACTGTACAGTGACTTTGTAAGAGAATATCTTTTATTCTTAAGAAATGAAGCATTTAAGTATGAAAAAGTAAAAGGGCCTAAGCCATACAGTCTACTATCAGATAATCCAAAAAATTAATAATTTTATAAATATATGTACATATATACACACATACAGAAAGAATAAGAGAGAGAATGATAAAGCAAATGTGCCAAAATGTTAAAAATAAGTGCATTTAGTTAAAAGGTATTTGGGTATTCTCTATACTAGCAACTCTCCTATGAGTTTGAAATGTTTTCAAAGTAAACAATTTTTTTAAAATCTATCAGGAGGGGAAAGTAGTGGAGTAGATTCGAAACAAGACTGGCCGTGAGTCGGTCACTGTTGAACCTGGGCGATAAGTACACAGGGTTCAGTACGCTCTTCTGCCTACTCTTATATATATGGTAAAGGCAAGTCGTAGAGCGCCAAGAATAAAATGAGAGTTTTCTAAAACGTGTCTGTGCTCGATTGCGGCATGTGTGTACATCTTTGTGCATGCATGTGACTATGGTGTCTGCACACGTGTGCATGCATGTGTGTATGAGCAAGTGTGCAAACATATGTATGGAAGGTAATTACGAAAGGATGCAGAGCGCCTTTCTCATCAGAGCCACGTCAGACCACGGTGAAGAGCACACGATTTCGAGTCGGGCTACCTGAGTTCCAAATCTGAACTCCCCTCTTAGGTGGAGCTGGGACTTGACCTTGGGAAACTTACTTAACCCCTTTGTAACTCAACTTCTCCATCTACAAAAAAGGAATGAGAGTAGGAACTACTTCCCAGAGCTTAAGTGGACTTATATAAAGTGCTCAGAATGATGCCTTAGACTATTTTTACTATTATTTTTAGTAACACATGGGTAATTTTTACTGCCTCCTTTACACCTTTCCTTATTGTCCAAAAGATTTTTTTTACAGTGACTTTATGATGTGAAGAAACAAAAAGAATATTTTTATTCTAATGAAAAAAAAAAAAAAGAGGGAAGGAAGGAAGAAAGAAAGGGAGGAAGGGAGGGAAAAATCTGCTCTCCAGGGCTAATTCCAGTTCCCCTACAGATGAACTCTGTGCCTTTATTGGATCATTTTAATTGCCATTATTTGAGAAAGACCCGAGGGGATATTTTTCCTAGAAAATAAAAAATTCTTTTGTAATGCAAATAGTCTGTCTCTGGTGTATTTGTCCTTTAATTTGGGAATTGGAAGTTTTTTAAAGTCAGAAGAAATATGAGTGGCCCCCTAGGCAATGGTAATTTTTTTTCTTTTCTTACTTTAATTTTGATCATTTTTATACACATGAAAGTTGAAAAAAAAGTGTATGAACACCTCTGTAGCTGCCATTTAATTTCAATAATGACGACCATCTTACCATGTTTGCTTTCTCTGACATACACAGATATACTTTTTTTTTTTTTTCCTGCTGGGCTAATGAAGTTGCAGGCATCAATCCACTTTGCCCCTAAACACTTCTTCAGCATGACTCATTAAGAATAAGGGCATTCTCCTAGATAACCACGATAGTATTAGATAATGGCAATTACATTTTAACACCAGTAAACTTTACCACAGACTACTTATTCATTTCACAAATATTTATTGAGGACTTACTATCAACCAATCAGTGAGCTAGAGTGATGAGCAAAACAAATATAATCCCTGCTCACGGAATGAGAGGCCAACATTTTAAAGCAGTCCACCGATCACCACATATAATTACGAATGTGGTGAGTGTCATAAACGAAAGTACCGCAGCGTATTTACTTCAAACTCACTTTTAATTACCTACTACTACTAAAAACAATGGCTAGCATTGATCGTCATATTAATTAAGAGATGTCCAACTGCAGGTGACAGAACTCCAACTGAAACGAGGTTAAGAGAAAAAAGGCATTTATTGGCTCACTCTAGGCACACCCAGAAGCAAGAGCTTAAATGATGGCTCCCTCTGAATTCCCAGACCCCACCTCCCTCGTCAAGGTTGATGTGATTCTCAGGCAGCCTTCCCTCCATGTGGCCAAAGAGATGGCTACTAGCAATCCAGGTATATAAGGACCTTTAAAATTCCAGATCCAGGAAAAAGAGAGATGCCCTCTCCCCACAAGGTCCCTGCACCAACTCTCAGAGACAACCTGATTTGCCCAGTTTGGGTCATATGCTCTTTCTGAACAAACTAATCCCTGAAGCCAAAGAAATGGAGTGCTCCCATTGGTCAGGCTGGGTCCTATGCCCACTCATTTTACCTGGAGGATGGGCAGAATTGATGCCATCCAAACTCTAAAGAATGGTCTTTGTATCATGTAAGATGTGTTAGATGCTCAAAAGCCATCCTGCCACCCCATGGCAGTGTCTGAAATTTTGCCTTTCTACAGTAGGTCCTGGAAGCCTTCATACTACAGTGCACACTCCAAACCAAATATGGGCAGGTGGGGATAGGAGGCAAAGGCTTCCAGATTCTAGCTTGGCCTTTGTCTTAACAAGCCAAGCCCACCAGAGGTCAGGGCAGAGCGCAAAGCAGGCATAGTTTAGGAGCTGGCTCTTCAACCCTGGCTCAAATCAGCAACGCAGGCTAGTGGTCCCTGAGAACACAGAGGCTGCAGCTGTCAGAAACCAAACCCAGGCTGCAGCAAGGGACCATGTTTCCTTCAGAATTGGCTTCCTAAGGAACAGGCTAGACTTCAGAGCAGGAGCAGACAGGGTGAGGAAAGCGGTTTTTAAAATACTGTACTGTGCAGCTGCACCTGTTCAGCTGAACATAGCCCCAAGTGAGATATGGAATGTACCAGGACAGAAACGACCAGAAAGCCTGAATTCTTGACTCTGCTCCCTCCTGCCTCACTAGACTCACCTTCCACTACCCTCTGCCTGCTCACTAAGGTCAGCCACACTGACTGCCTTTCTTCAACTCGATTATGCCAAGTTCCTTCCCATCTCAGAGCCTCTGCACTTGTGGGTTCCTCTGCTTGCCGAGTCCTTGTCTTAGAGCTCTGCATACTGGGCTCCTGTGAAGGAGGCCTCACATTAAATGTTAGCACCCCATCTAAAGTAGCGCTCCACCTAGCAGCACTAACACATCACCTCGTTTATCTCCTTCATTTCATTTAACATGCTCTCAACTTATGTTAATTTATTAAGATTTCGTTTCCAGCACCCCACAAGAAAGCACAGCAAACTCAAGAACTTTGTTCTGCTGTTTACCCAGCACGTGAAATACTGCCTCCTCAGAGCATAAGGGCTCAGGAAAAATCTGATGAATGAACAAACAAATGAATGAGCCCCAGTTTCCCACACATAAAACAAGATGGTTAGGTTATATGATATTAACAATGGCTAACACACTAAACGTATGTTGCACGTTGCACACATCACTAGGGGCCGTGGGTAGCACTGTAGCTGGTTGATTTTATATTTTTTCAGCCCTAACAAGATCTAAAATATTCTCAGGGCCTCAAATATCTAATATGATACTTCTGATGCCAAAATTCCTCACTTAGACATTTATTCCTTCAGCTGAGTTCAGAACTTTCAAAATACCTTTTATCTACAGAAATATTTATTTAAGTGAAATTTCACCTGGGAGCTCCATATGAAAAACAATTTAAAAAACAAGCATGTATATTAGACCATTTAAAAAGCCTTGAACAAATTTCAGGAGTCATAAAGATCATCATCTCTGACCAAACGGTAAATTAGTTTGAAGTTTATAAACAATAGAAGAGGAGACATTTCTCTATGTACAAGTATTCCTGCTAATAATTGAAGGGAAGATAGATTTAGTATTTTCCTACTCTTCATGATTCAATGGAGCTAAGCAATGAGCATGAAAGCCTGCTAACAAGACAGAGACCATCAGATATCATGTGCCTCCTGATAAAAGACCACACAGTCACCCGTGAAGGAGTCTCACCAAAAAATTCACATCTAAATCTGATCAGACCTCGAGATTTAACTACCAAGTTATAGGAAATATAGAAGAACTCGTTAATGTACACCACGGGAATACAATCACCAAAAACCAAAGAGCAGAACACTAAAAACCTGAATCTTTGAAAATAAATTATGAGGGGGGAAAAGGATAATAAAATGGAAAATAATAAAGAGATAAAATCTCCACCTATTCGGACATTTAAAAATACACCGAGCCAAAAAATTATTACAGTTTTTCAACCTAGAAATGAAAAAGCCACTGAAGTATTACAAAGTTTTTAATTTCTATTAAAGAAAACATTGATAACTACAGCCTATATAAACAAAAAGCTGTTTAGGGTTCACAATTATTTTTTAAAAAACTAAAATGTTCTTCAGACCAAAAAAAAGAAAAAAAAAAGTGAGGAAACCACTAAGGATTATCACCAGCCATGACAGGTCCCTTTCTTCCTATGATCTCATAAGGAGCCATTATTAATGGGATTCCAGCACCTACGAGACCCTGGTTAAAGTAGGTTTTCAGTCCTGAGCTCAGGGAGCTGGTTTTCAGTGACCTGAGGGACATCTGACCAGAGTCAGCTTGTTTTCTCCTTAGCATTGTGGCTCTTCTGTCTACTTCGCTTACTAATTTTTTTCTTTACTCTTTTTTTCTTATTTTTCCTTGTTCATTTTTTCTCGTGTAGTTTTTTCTTCCTTTTTATTTTTTCACATTTTTCTTGATCTTATTTTTTTCTTTTTCTTTACAGTTTCCTCTTTTTTTCTTTCTCTCATTGCTTTCTTTTTTATTTATCCCTTTTTCTCATTTCTTTTATTACTTCATTTATTTTTATTTAGTCTGCCATTATGTTTTGACTCTATTTGAACTGGCAGTTCATCAGGCATTGTTTGGAAGTGATTTTCTTTTGAGGTGGCCTGGACCAAGCTTCTGATCAGCTTTCCTCAGGTTTAAGCTGACCTGAGGTTACCCTTCCTCTGAGCCCAGCTATAAATCCAACATCTTCAGGGCCTCTCTGCCATCTCTGCTGAAAAGGAGACCCAGGTTGGCATCGACCTTGAGACCACTGACAAGAGTGCCTTTGCCCTGGTGAAGTTGGCCTGATACATCCTAATGAAGAAGAGGTAGCCATGGAGATCGCTGACATGACCCAACAGAATTTCTCCAGCCTACAGAAGATCCTGCAAAGTAAAAACCATGAACGCTGCGAATCGTCCCAACACACTGAGATTACCTGACACGATGGAGCCTGAGGACAGGACTTCTTGTTGTGGAGAGTACCCAGTGGTTCATGGCAGTATGCAAGAAGAAGAGATCCAAGCCAAATTCTGCCAGACAGTGTCTGCTAAACAGTACGGCGCCAGATGTTCATTGTCCGTGGAGACTCAAAGACAGAAAACCAGCTCTTGGAAGCTGACTTGAATGTCGAGTTTGAAACTTTGGCTTCAGCAACAAATTCACCTTTGGCAATAAGCTGGATACCCTCTGGGGCAGTCCCCCATTATGCTGCCCCGGAACTCTCCCAGGGCCAAAAGTACAACGGACCTGCCATGGCTGTGTGGAGGCTGGGTCAGTGGGTCTCTGCCTTTGATGGGCAGAACTTCAGAGAGCTGTGGAAGGAAATACTGGGTAACCACACTCCCTTAGACTTGCATAGAATATTAAAACCTGCTCAAGAAATGTCTCATTCTCAATCTCAGCAAGAGAAGCACTTCAGAGCAAATCGCGAAGGATCCATGGATGAATGTGGGTCATGAAGATGAGGAACTGAAGCCTTACGTAGAGCCACTATCTAACTACTAGCATCTCCAGACTGAGTTGATTCATCCATGGGTTACACACAGGAAGAGATCCTAGGACATGCTGACAGGCCAGAGGTACAATGAGGTGATAACTACCTATCTGCTCCTGGGCTACTAGAAACCCAAACTGCAGGTCTATACCCTCACCCTGAAGGCCCAGCCTTCAGCCATCTGACCAACAGCAGCACGCCCACCCAGTATCACAAAGTACAGCATACAGTCTCTGCCAACCCCACGCCTGGAGTTGCGGTAAGCCTGACATTCCCACCTTTAGCTGCTGTATCAGTTTGCTCAGGCTACCACAACAACATACCACAGATTGGGTGCCTTAAACAACGAAAATTGATTTTCTCAAAATTCCGGAGGCTGGAAGTTCAAAATCAAGGCGCTATCAGGGCTGATTTCTAGCAAAGTCTCTTCCTGGCTTGCAGACAGCCTCCTTGTTGCTGTGTCCTCACATGGTCTTTTCGGTGCTCCAGCCTCCCTATGTCTCTTCCACTTATTAGACCACTCATATTATGAGGGCTCTACCCTTATGGCATCATGTAAACTTCCTCACTTCTTCAAAGGCCTTTTCTCCAAATACAGTCACCTTGGGGGTTAGGGCTTCCACATATGAATGAGGTTGGGGCACACGACTCAGTCCATAACAATTGCTACTCTAAGAATAAATTCTCAGAAGATGGAAGCGGATCCTGAGGAGGATCAGGGGACAGGGCAAAAGACCCCTGTCCTGCCCCCTACCCTTTCTGGAGAGGAGGAGCACTACCCCTGGCCCCTGTGCCAACAGCAACCTCTCCCCCAACACCAATTGGAACAGGAATTCCCCACTTTGGGAGAGAGTCTGCTTCAGCAAGGGCGCCAAGCACAAGGGCCTAATCACGCCAGGGTCCATGACCTCCAGGGCTTTTGCTTCTGCTGCAATCTCCCCGGCTTTGCCCCACCAGCACCAGAAATCCAAGACGGCCTGGGTGGAGCCCCGCCAGGCCTCTGGGCCGTATGCCACGGAGACTAACTGTCAGGTGCTGAAATTAGAGTCCCTGTGGCCTCCTCTTCCACCCACAGCGTCAGCAGCAATGCTGGGATCCCAGATAGAACCAATTTTCCCCAGGGTGTATCCAAAGGAAACTCCAGACACACTGAGCAGCTCCAACAGGTGTGAGGCCAGATTTTTGCCCAATGTAACCCCAGCCTTTCCCTCTGCTCTGGCAGTAGTCACAGCCAGCACTGGGCCACTGGGGGCTCCTCCTTCCTCAAGATATCCTTCAAGTCTATAATGGAGATATCTTTGTTTCAGGTTTGCCAGAAAGAACCTGAATGAGCCTAAGAACAAAAATTTAATAGAGATACTCAAACCTGGAGAAGCCAAGCCAAACACTGCACTTTACGTGGAGTATGAAGACCACAACTCCAAGGAGCCCAATGAGATGACAAAAAATTGAGCAGGGTGCTTCACACAAAAAGCTGCCAGTATGAGCCAAATAGGAAATGGTGCTACTGTGCCTGCAGAGGCATGCTGGAAGGTGGAGGTGTGCAGACTCCACAGCGGTCTCTCAACATTTAAATGCAAACCCAGCTCTTCCACAGCCCTCAAAAGCATTGCCTCCAAAATAACAAAAGAGCTTAAACTTTACAAGGCTGCCAGATTTTCAGGGCAGTGAAACTACTCATTATGACATTATAATGGTGAATACATGTCATTATATGTTTGTCCAGACCCACAGAGTGAACGTGCAGCACCCAGAGTGAGCCCCAATGTAAACTATGGACCGTGGGAGGTGTGTCCATGTAGGGTCATCTATTGTAACAAGTGCACCACGCTTGTGGGGGACATTGATAATGGGAGGGTCTGTCGGGGGAGAGGGGGAGGAGTCCAACCCTGAACGCACTAAGGAAGGGTGGCTTCATCACATGCCTGGTGGTTGGCAGAACAGTTGGTGTTGGGGCCTCCTTTGGGCCCCTTTGCTTTGCTCTCCATGTTTTCTCACCTTCTGAAAGGCCAATCTGGGCTTCACCATGTGGTGGCAAGAGAGGGCAAGCCCAGTGCACAAAAGCCCAGTGCATCGCATTTCTTAATGCTCCTTTGACCAGAGCAGGTCATGTGGCCAAGCTCAGATTCAAGAGGTGGAGAAATAGACCATCTCGTGAAGGAAGGATGTGAAAACTCGTGGCAAAGGGGAGTACACTCTGGGATGGGAGGAATTTATAGCCATTTTTGAACCTGCCTAACTCTAAATATTTAAACAATGATGTGAATTCATATTCTAGGTAGTCAGTGACTGTAAATATATAACTTAAATAACTAAATCCTCATGTTAGCGCTCTGCGGTTTGATTCCTAAAGGAAAGCTTTCCTACCAGTAACAAGTTTATAGAACAGCCCACGGTTTTGCTTTTCACAGAGCTCTCTTGTGCAAATCTCTTGTCCAAATGGGTCAACTGAGCTATTTCTATAAACTTACTATTTACATCAATGATTCCCAAGAAAACAAGCATACCCTCCCCTGAACCCTAGCCAGAGAGACTTACCAGACATGGGGTGGGCATGTATAATTTGAAAACACTCAAATGAACCACACAATTTTATAGTTAGAAAATGAAAAATATGTAAAGACTTTTAATAATACAAATTACAGAACACACCATATTTATAAAATGGAGACATGGTTTTTAAAACTTGAGAAGCGCTAAGCAAATACTGGAAAGATTCCAGTTTCAGGTATACTCTGAGCTCCGTAGAAGCCATTTCTCTTTAAAAGAGACCCTGCCGGGTCAGAGAGAGCGCATCCCTGGGACAGCCACAGAATACTCTCCGGGCTGAATCTGCCCGCTGGCTGGTTGGTGCTTGGCAACCTGACAAGTGTTTTGCATTCAAAAGGTCAAGCTCTGATTGAATCTGCCCAGAGCCTTTGGTGAAGGGGGCCTTGCCACTCATGCCTGGGTGCGTTGGTCTGGCATCTGTCCCCTGCCCCTGCCATTCTGACAGGTGTGGAAGAAGGGACCCAAGTTCCCACCAGCCTGGGCTGTCAGTGCAGTGACAGCAGCCCTTTTGCTGAAGGTCAAACTCTAATTCTTACTCCAGGGAGCCTTGCTTTTCTCTTTCTCCATCTGAATGTTTGTATTTTTCTGCTACGTTATAGTCTTCAAAACATTTTCCCTTTCACACTCCCATTTGACCTCCTCCAATAGGAGGGAGGTATCACAGCTATTATGAGTTTCCCCTTTGAAAGAACAAACTGAGGCGTATTGGGAGAAAGTTTAACAGTGGTTAAGAAGGTTCTGGAGTTAGACTCCTGCCAGCTACCAACAAGTTAACCTTGGGCAAATTATATAATCTCTCTCAGTTTTCCTATATATAAAATAGAGATGATAATTTTCCTATTTCATAAAGTTTTTGCAAGAACAAAGTATAACATAAGTAAAATGTCTGGCATATAATTATATAATCTCTCTCAGTTTTCCTATATGTAAAATAGAGATGATAATTTTCCTATTTCATAAAGTTTTTGCAAGAACAAAGTATAACATAAGTAAAATGTCTGGCATATAATAATAGCACAATAAACCATCAGTATGTTTCCATTATTTGTATTGCTTCTGTTCTCACAAAGCTAGTGAACAGCAAAGCAAGAACCAGAAAGCACATCCATGGGCCTGAAAGCCACACTACCTACCTCCGTCCTTCAATAGAGAAAGAGAGGGTTTGGGATGTTCTGTTGTCCCAAATGAAAAGCAAGCTATCCCATGAAGCAGTCTAGAGGTCTCCACTAGATTCATCTTCCTAAAAGAAAACTTCTCTCTTTAGAAAGTTTAGCTTTCTAAAACTTCAGAGAAGAACCCCAGGGCCCTGAAACCATTTAGTTACTTCCAAAAATCAGCTACTTCCAAAAATCAGCTACTACCAAAAACTGGGTTTGTGCTCACAATACTGTTATCCGTCCCCCACAGCCTGCAATTCCAATCCAGGAAAGTCAGTATTCCCCGAGAAATCAGCTCTACTGATAATCAAAGTGCTTGTTTACAGCCAAGTTTCAAATCCTCCAACTAACCTTTCATCGAATTTGCTCAAAAATCCCCAAATTTTAATTGTTCAAGTTATTTTTCCTCCTCCATTGCTGGGTAATTATCGATAAATGTTAGTGACCAGGGGAAAGTTATAAGATACACAACAGGAACAAGAAAGTAAAAAGCTAACAGCCTTCATGACATAGTAATCAGGCTGCCAATCCCTGAAGAGTCCACAGTTGACTTCGCCCACTATAAAGAAAATTAGAAACGAGTAGTTATAGGATGCAAAAGCAAACAAAGAAAAGCTTAGAAGCAGAAAAGAATTAAATTTGAAATGTAATAATGACAATATAGAAAAATATTGAATGTGAGAGAAAATGAAGAAAGTCAGAATCCCCAAGAAATACATTAAATCATGTCTGTGAAAGACAAAGGAAATAGAAGAAAAAAATAGTATAGAAATCTACCTTCATTGTTTGTGTCTGACCAAAGAACACTATAACGAATCTCTCACTACCATTAAATTAAACACAAATTGCTTTTGTTTCTAATTAACATCTGCCTGAGTCAAATGTGATGTGTCAAAGTCTTTTTTAATGCCCTTCCCATGCCACAGAAATATAACCAGAATGAAATATTATGGATGTTTTTCAAAAGCTTTCCCTAAAGTAGAGGCCAAACCTTATAGAAGGTATATGTGAGAGTCATTTGAATTCTGAGTGCATTTTCAAGAACCAGCTCTATTACAGTGCATAGCAAATGAATCCATAATGAGGAGATATTCCAGACCAATTGTTTCCAAATTATGCTTTTAAATTACCTTCATTTCTCTTTTAAAAATATGCCTTGTTATTTTTAAATAAGAAACCCTTGACTTTTCTGGCATCAAATTACGTCTCCAGTTTCTATGGTTGCTGTCTCTCATGCCTTTACACACCAGCATGGGCACACCAGACTCAGACACTATCATTCCTAGTAAACTCCTAACATCCTTCCAAAACCAGCTCAAATATCACCTGTCTGTAAAACCTTTACCAGCACTCCCTGGTGGAGTGAAAAACCACTCCTCAGTGCTCCTACCAACCTATGTCCATGCATCCATGTTATACAGGTGGCCTTCAGAGAGAATCTTCTCTGCCAATGTCCGAACTCACCAGGTTAAGGGTATACGACAGTATCTAGATTGTAGTAATAATCAAGTAACAGAAATCTAGGGGAGCTGGCTTAAATTTAAAAGGGTGGGGAGGTGGAGTATATATTATAAGCACATGAGAAGCTCATGGAATCCAAGCCAAGACCCAGGAAGAGACCAATATAAGAAACAGAAAATCATCTAGATTTCGAGGTCACTCCCATATTCCAACACCAGTTCACCCCTACATCTGCTCTGCTCTTTAATCACTACAGACTGATGTTTCTGTTATCAGTTCACACAGCAAAAGAGAAGGGTAGTGGTGGAGGGACTCAGCTCCACCACAATTTTTGTACCAACAGGACAGGAGTCCAGCCATGCAAAAAGAATCCTTTATTGTCCCCCTTTTGGTCCCAATTCCAAATTCTAGAGAAGGAATCAATTGCCCAGCTCGAATCATGTGTCCACGGTGATCCGATTTCCTAAGTTCAGATGGTCAGAGCTATGTGGTTTATGTTTTTTGTTGTTGTTTTTTTAATTTGTTTTTAATTTTTAAAATTTGTCAATTACAGTTGACATTCAATATTATATTAGTTTAAGGTATACAGAGGGCTATGTGGTTTAAACGTAATTAATGGGGACATAGGAGAGGGGATAAAGGAGAAAGGAGAATTGTTGTGAACAAAGCAGACAGCCCAAAAGGTGACTCCTATACACATTTTGTTGAACAGAAGGGAGGGAGAGAAAGAAGGAGGAAAGGAGGGGAGGAGGGAAGGACAAATCCAAATCTGTTTGGAGGGCTTCCTCGTGGTGATACGAGTCGAACCAGAAGGTCAGGAACTTGGTGAGTGCCTCACTGGGGATGCTTGTGAAATCCAGTGGTGGTGACATCATTAATGCACACATGACGCAATGAGTATATGCGAGTAAGTAACCACTGACGTGAACTCTGACCTTTAAGAATATATATGCTAATCAATAGCAGGGATCTGTAGCTTAAGAAAAGTCAAAAATAGGCAAAGCGGACCCTGAAGAGCCCCAAACGGAAAAAACATATACCTGCTCAGTGGCATCTGCTCCAAACTTCCCAGGGGTCTGTGGTCTTCATGTTTAATATGAATCAAAACCAGGCAGGCAGAGGAGAAACATATACCTATTCACACTAGAGTGCAAATGTGTGCTCGCTGCAGAAAGCTAGCTGTCCTTTGGACATCAGACTGTAATAAGATTAAAGCCTTGGTATGGTCAGAGCTTCCAGAGTGTGGTCCACGTCAGGATCTTAGCAGAGAAATCTGCATATTTAATGAACTCCCAAGAAGCCCCTTGCATACAGCACCACTGTGTAGTATTGTGGTAGGCAGCCTCTGAAATGACCCCCAGTGATCCCCAAGCTACACCTTTTGGTAGTCCCTTCCCATTGGATCAGGTTTGGTCTGTATGACCAATAACATATACAGCAGAAATGACAGTATGACACTTTCGAGACTGATTATAAAAGATGGGCTCCCGTCTTGAGCTCTCGCTCTCTCTTGCTTGCCCTCTCTCATTCTCACTCTCACTCTGCTTCTCCCTCTTCCTCCCCCTTTTCCTCTCTCTATATTTTCTTACATCACTCCTACTGGGGGAAATCATATCAAGAGCAGCCCTATGGAGGGAACCATGTGGCGAGAAACTGAAGTCTCCTACCAACAGCCACATGAGTAAGCTTAGAAGTGGATACTTCAGAAACTGCTGCAACATAATTAGAGACTCTGAAATTAGAACCACTCAACTTAGCCATTCCCAGATCCCCAATGCTTAGAAATCTTGTGAAATAATAAATGTTCATTGTTCTAAGTGGCGATGGTTGGGGGTAATTTGTTACACAGCAATAGATTATTAACACACACAGCTAGTCTCCAAAGACTTTCCCCTTCCTATCCCTGATTACTGCTCTATTAAGAGATGAAGATTTTTTTTTTTCTACACCACTTAAATCTGGGCTGCTCTGTGACTGGTTTGAGCAACAGAAGGCTGCGGGAGTGACATTCTGGAACTTCTGAGCCCAGACCTTAAGAGGACTAGCCGCTTCCACTTCCTACCACTTGGAACTCAGACACAGGCTGCAAGCCACCAAAGCCACATGGAAAAGATACGTGGAGGAGACAGACCCAAGTGCTCTGCTGGGCATCCCCAGCTGAGCTCCCAGCCAACAGCCTGTATTGACTGTGGACCATGTGACCGAGCTGTCTTGGCCGTTCTCCCCGACTGAGCCCCTCAGATGACCGCAGCCTCCCCCCGACACCATGCAAACAAAAACTGCCCCATCAACCCAAAGAATTGTGAATAATTATCATGACTACTGTTATTTTAAGCCGCTAATTTTGGGGGGAGTTTTTATGTAGCAACAAATAACCAGAACAATACCGCCTTAGGTAATGAATTTTATGAATGGATTCTGAGCATCAGTCTATTGAATGAGGTACAGATATCTGTCCAAAGAACATTTCCAGGCACAGAACTCATGCCATATAAGATAGCCCTGCAGCTGGCATCTATCTCCTTTGTATCCACTGTGACACTGGGTATC
>NW_006431919.1:7332059-7336745 GCF_000325575.1 Pteropus alecto | reverse complement strand
AACAGGAAGCACTAACATTTACTGAGCTCTGCAAGGTGCCAGGCACTGACCTAAGTACTTAACTTCTCTTAATTTATTAATTTATTATAGCAACCCTAAGAGGTAGGTCCTACTGTTAGCTGCATTCTCCATATGGGCAAAGTGGAGCTCAGAGAAATGAAGAACTGGCCCAAGCTCACAGAGAGCTGATCGGTGGTGGAGCCAGCAGGGGGAGCTGGGCAGTCCAACTCCACATCCATGTTACGAACCACTATGACTCGCTACCCTCAACCTACGAGGCAGATGCTAATATTACCTCTGTTTTAGGGACAAGGAACCTGAGGCTTAAGGACAGTGAGCCTTAAGGGAAAAGCGAGAAGGAAAACTTCCTCTAACACCTACATTCTTCAACACAACCACTTTCCGCATCTCTACATTTGGGGAACGAACAGACTATAGTAGGGTCCAGTCCTGTCATTTTATCTCAACTCTTCACAGCTCTACCTTATCAGGTATTTTAAGAACGAGGGTGGGTGAATCACACACCTGTGGTGTAAATTCAGCAGCTTCTTAATCCTCCTGCTTCCCTTTAGGAAGAGATCATCAGAAATTATAAATATGCCTTTGATTTCTTCAAATACTCTGTAAGCAGCTGGCTCATTTTTAGGAACTCAGAAGAAACTCACCATATTTAGAAGTTCAGAGAAGTAAAAAAAAATTCAGCAAAATTCACAGATCTGCCCTTAACCCCTCCCCCTCATATTGTTCAAGGGTCAACTGAATAGCACCCCTTATCCACAGGGAAAACATTCTAAGACCCCCAGTAGATGCCTGAAACCATGGACAGAACTAAGCCCTATAGATACCATGTTTTTTCCTATACATCCATACCTACGATACAGTTTAATTTGTAAATTAGTCACAGCAAGAAATTAACAATAACAAATAATAGAGCAACTATAACAGTATATTGTAATAAAAGTTATGTAAACGTGGTCTCTTTCTCTCAAAATATCTGATTGTACTGTACTCACCCTTCCAGTGATGATGTGAGGTGGCACGATGCTGACGTGACGAGATGAGATGGAGCGAGGTGAATGACGTGGGCGTTGTGACGTGGGCGTTGTGACGCAGCATTAGCCTGCTCTAAGGGTTATTTGAACACGAGCACTGCGACACCACGGCAGTGGACCTGATAACCAAGAAGGCTCCTAAAAGAGGCTGACGGCAAGGAGGGTACACGGCATGGAGACGCCAGAGGAAGGGATGCTTCCCGCGAGAGGGCGCGAGATTTCATCACGCTACTCAGAACAGTGCACGATTTAAAACTTATGAATAGTTTATTTCTAGACTTTTCCATTTAATATTTTCGGACCACAGTCAGTTGACCACAAGTAACTGAAACCACAGGTAAGTGGGGACTATCACGTAACAGCACGTTTGAGTCTTTGCAACAGGGACCCTCAAAGCCTGGAATGTTTACCAACTGGCCTCTTTCAGAAAAAGTGTGCCCACCCCTGGTCTAGTAAAATATATGTTCTACTGCATATTAACCAGCACTTTATCTATCTTTGAGTGATGTTTTAATAGGGGTCAATGCAAAGTGTTCTGAGAGCACCGTTAGACTTTGAAAGTTCCCCTACACATGGTTTAGAGCTGCCATCTATAAAAAGTTGAGGCTTCATATTGCAAACAAACTAGTCAAGCTATCGTTACTCAAAAATAGGAACTTTTATAAAATAATATGATTTGGGTTTTCTATCAGTCAGAATTCAATCAGATCACAGAACCATGAGCACTATTCCAGTATTAGGAAAAATCATTACGTTTTTAGGAAATAGAAATAGAAAAGCTATTAAGTTCATTATAGAAATGATACTTTGCATAATTTTGGGAAAAGCTGAAGAAGAAAAGTTCTGAAAAGGGTGACTGGAGGGTCAGGAGAAAGTCACTAAGTGGCTTTCCGGCAGCCTAGCCTGCAGGAACAAGCCAGGGCAGAGTGGGAAAACAATGAGGGTACAGAAAATCATGTGCCTACCAAAATGAATGTTGTTGAGTGGTGAAGTCGTATGTTTTAGGGTAGTTTATTTTGTAGCCATCGTAACTGAAACAGAATGCAAATTAATCGTCCAAATAAGCTATAGAGTTCTAAGTCAGAACACAGGTTGAGCTACCAAAGGTAAAAATGTGTATTTACCAATATATCACTATGGAAATTTATTCATTCATGTCATTCATCTATCCACCCAACAAATATTTATGACGTATCTACTTTGTGTGCTGGGGATATGGTGGCAAAGACAGAAATGATCTCTGCCTTGATGGAACTTTCGGGCCACTGTGGGTTAGACGTTGAATGAGTAATTTATGAGTGTTACAAAAGGGAAAGCCCGGGATGCTTTGTCACTTAATAAGTCGCATGTCTTTTCTGGAAATTTCTTAAAGATACATTCTCTTTAATTAGTAAGTGTCATTTACATTTTGACAATGTTCCAGTTATAGAGAGGGGGAAAAAAGATCAATTTACAAGCTCAGCAAATGCGGGTGTCCTGGGTTCCAAGGGTTTATGGTGGCTGTTTTCAACTGTGACAGTCGGCTGTCCTTTCACTGGATCAAACATACATGGACAAGATGCTACTTGTATGCTTTCTCCTGTGCCTACTTCAAAATTATTTACAATGATAAAACTATAAGATCGCCTTGTCTTAAGAAACACTGCTATACAGCGTGGCTGTAGTTTGGCTGCAAATCGAAATTACTCACAAGGTCTATATTAGTAGCTAAAAGCTTTCTCATCAGGCTGCTGATAATGAAGTTTGCTAACCATTCTAGTGCATAAAGTAGAATTATGAAAACTGATTCAGTCTAATTATCAAAGGGTCGGGGCTTTTCCACTATTCTCAAAATGTATCCATCGAAGCAGCTGAAAAACTCGTTGTCCAGAATTTAAATTGCCTATTGCCAAGGCTCAGTGACTGCTCCAGGAATGAACAAAAGTGCTTAAAATCTCCGGACTGTTTGATTACAGGTACCCATCCACCGTTTGCTTGATCATGTACAACTGTGCAATTAAAACAAATGGTGGCACATAAAAGGCTGACTGAGGTAGACTTGGCCTGTGGGCAGAGTGCCAATCTGTTAGAAGAAAGTGCCAGGAATAGGGGTAAAACAGTGAGCAGAAAAGACACAGGCCCCTGTGCAACATACTCTCTTGGAGCTTAGAGTCTAATAGGGGAGAAATACAAGTGGGCATCAATAATGTAGCACGTAAGAGCTGTGTGCCAGGGGAGCTGATCAGAGTGGTGTGGGAGCAGGGAAAGGTACCCTGAGGAAGCAGCCTCTAGGCTGAAGGTCGTGTACAGTCAGCAAGGCCAAGGTGGGGGGGCACAGGGAGCAGGAGAAAGTGTGGTTCAGGCTGAGTCAGGTATAAGCTAAGACACACTAGAGACTCAGAATGTTAGAAGAACTAAAAAAAATCAGAATGGTTGAAAGGTTAGGAGGCAAAGCAAAGAGATATGAGACTGGACAGGTAGGGAAAAGGGTTAGCCTGGTCACGGAGGGCCTTATAAGCCATTTTAAAGAGGTTCGACTTTCTAGTTCTTAGATTTTGTTTCTAACACGAAATAGACATGTTCAGCTAGCACCTTGAAAAATGATTTTAAAGAGATTCACTTTTATGAGTATCTCTAAACATTGGATAAATGAGAGAATCAGTTCCTCACTGATCTTAGGACAAGAAGACAGAGAACATGAAGTTCCCATTCTTATGCTGAAATTTTTTCAATTCCAAAGACCAGCAGCTGTTTACTCTTTAACCCACCAGGTCCTAAACTCTCTCTGCCCAGCAGATGGGAGAGGAAGGCCACAGAAAGAAGTCTGAAAGCTTGGAAAATACCAGCCTCCATCCCCAAGAGGGAATTAATCCAGCAAAAAGGATAAGGATTATGGTTTCTGACGTGCACCAGAGTAGCTAAATACTGAGAGATTTTCTTTTGCACATAAGAAAGATTCCTGTATAGACATGTATGCCTTTTATCAGGGTCTCAGAAAAATCATGTGTTTTATAGTTTAGTATACAACACACATGAATACACTACCATCACTTGGTAGTGACCGATTTTACTGCAGGCAGAGTGGTGCCACGCCTGTAAATTTACTAAGTAATAGAATGACCACCTCTCCTGAAAGTTGCCCTGTTTGCAGAAATAGCCTGAGCCAAGCGTAGGATGTTAGCTGTGTAATATACTCAACATGGTGCTAGGGGGTGAGAAAATAGAGATGAATTAAACATAAGTGACAGTCCTTTGAAAGTCCTGTCATGGGTCTGATGACATGGGGCAGGCAGGGCTTTTAGAACAAATACAATTCTGTGTTCTGGAAAAATCTCACACTTTGCTGAACCACCCAGGCAAAACTTACAATTAAGAAACCCCTTAACTTAAAATTAAGCAAAAAGGCGAGTATATTGGAGTTTCTTATTGTTACTATAATAAATTACCACAAACTTGGTGGCTTAAAACTATGCAAATTTATTATCTTACAGTTCTAGAGATCGGAAGTCCAAAATGAGTCTTACAGGTTAAAGCCAAGGTGTTGAGAAGCCTGCATTCCTTCTGGAGACTGGGGAGAACCCACTCGGCCTCTTCCAGCTTCTAGAGGCCACCCCCATTCCTTGGCTCATGCCCCCCTTCCCATAACTCTGTTCTG
>NW_006431919.1:7321739-7332021 GCF_000325575.1 Pteropus alecto | reverse complement strand
TTACAAGAACCCTTGTAATTCCATTGGGCCCACCCAGATAATCCAAGATAATCGCCCCATTTCAAGATTCTTGACTTAATCACATCTCAAAGTCCCATTCCACCATGTAAGGTAACACAGTCATAGGTTCTAGGGATTAGGACATGGGCATCTTTAGGGGGCCATTACTCTGCCCACCACAACAAGAAGAGATCAGCCTATAAGAATGAGAGCAAGACTCTGCTTTGTTCAAAATAAGTCCCAGCACAGTGCCTGGCTCCTTATCGGTACTCAATCAATACCTGTTCAATAACTGAGTAAATTATTAAGGAAATATAAAGAGTGTACTGCTTCCTGTGATAACTCCTCATGCGAATAAGGTATGGATGGACAGTTCCAAAATCTGTAATGTGCTGTCTCATTCATGGGTACCAAGTTTCAGTTTGGGAAGATGAAAAGTTCTGGAGATGGATGGTGGTGATGGTTGCACAATAATATGAACATACTTAATGTCAATGAATGGTGCACTAAAATGGAAAGGTTATAAGATAGATAGATAGATAGATAGATAGATAGATAGATAGATAGTAGATAGATAGATAGATAGATAGATAAAGTAGGTAGATAAGGTAGGTAGATAGGTAAGGTAGATAGATCCACACTAAAAGAATATGAAGGACTAATTAAAAGAGTCAGTAAGTCAAGAAAACAATTATACAAAGGCCCTCGACCAAAACAGTAACATCTTACTTAAATTGGTATCCTTCTTGTAATAATTCTCTGACACAAAAGGTGTAGAATATCCTCAGTCCTAGGGCTAAGTGTTCTCATTATTTTGTTTTCCTCTTAAAACATTAGAATTTATCACAGGTCATGTTCATTAAGTCAAAATGTTTTCATTATGGTTTTCAAGTTACACTAATGCAGGAGAGATCAGTCAGGCAGGCAGATTTCTACTAGGGTCTTTGGCTGGTCTATTTGTCGACATCATGATTTTAAACTCACAGTCACACAAATGCTCTAAAACACATACGAACACACTCACACACACACACAAACACACACACAAACACACACATGCACACACGCACACACCTGGACATGAAGTCAGTATCTACTCGGGTTCACAGGTGAAAACCAGCCAGATCGCTTGGATGGGCTTTCTACAGACTCAACAATCAGGATGCAAAGTGACTTTTTCACTTATTTATCAGTTCATCTGGGCAAACTACTGACACGGTCTCAAAGAGCCCATTCTCAGAATAGATGGCCAACTGTTATCCCAAGTAACAACTAGGAACCAATTAGAGCCATTCTCTTCAGTGGGGCTTATTACTGGTGCTAATCTGTGACTAAAAGAGTCCAATTGTGAGGCAGGTTAGCAACCCCAAACAACACACCCGTACCGTTTATGAGGCTTCTGCCAACACCTTCAGGCTGCTTTAATTGCTTCTTCAGGGCTGGTTTCACACAGAGAATGGACTCATTTCCAGCACTCTAGTCTAGTTCTCTCAGCATCAGGTGTACAAGGAGGTGAAGAGCCCAGAAAACTGGAGTCTCTCTACTAAACCTAGAAGAGATATATTTTTAAGTGACTTACACAACATTGCACAACTAAAACCAACAGAACTGAACCTAGAGCCCAAATCTGTCTTACTCTAAGTCTACCACATCCCTGCTACATCACACAGAGTCAGACCTCAGGAAAAGAACTAGCCAATATTTGTCTTCAACCAATATTGTGCAGTTCTTCCCATATCCTGCCCCCCTTTCAGCAGCCATCTCTCTCATGCTCTTAGGGGACTCCAGTCCCCCTGCCACACACACCTATTAATAAAGAAAACAAACTACAGCCAAAATTTACTGGATGCTTACTCTGTGCCTGGACTGTTACATGTCTCATGTGCATTTAACACGTAAAATTTTTTTCTGAGATATGACTGGTGATCCTGAGGTCTGAAAAGTCATTACCAAACCAGAGCCTGAATCGATGTCACCAGACTGAGTTCTAGGCCTTTCTATTCCACCACATTGCCTTTGGGGCCATGAGTCCATCTTCCTTGCCTTAGTGAAGGTCAGTAAGTGGAGAACGATATTGACTTTGTCACATAAACAAAGCACGCCAGGGAGGGAGGAGAGATAACAGAAAAGCAACAACAAGCCTTGAGCCAAGGGAAGAAAGAACTTTTCTATAAACAATGCTCTCTTACATTTTGCTTTCAAAGAATTTCTTTATAGCAGCAAGGACTCTATGAAATACATTTGTGTTGGAAAGCACTAAATGCATCAATATTTCTTCTACATTTTCCATGCCTTGGGTTGAAGGAGCCTGGCAGAGATTGTTCCTTCCAATGTGAAGCTAACTCTAATCCTCAGAGATATATAAGAAAAGATGCATCCAGAGTCGGCCTTCATAGCGTCACAAAGTCCTCTCACTCCTCTAACCGCCATTCAAAAACATCTTCGAAAACTAGGCTAGATATTTCCTAAGAGATTTGCTCACAAGAGGTTCATTATTTTTTGAATGAGGCTTGAGTAAAAATCCTCCTGTAAAAGCAGCCTTCACAGCTTACTGTTATTTCCTGTCTTAAGATCTCCAGGGCAGAGAGTCGTGACTCAGGAGCACCCCTTTGCAAAATCAGGGAGGGAGGGGTGTGGTGTGCAGGGAGAGAGTTTTTACAGAGATTCAGGTCAAGGAGCAAGAGAAGATTCAAACTGGATCTTGATTTTTCTTTTTCTTTCCTTTCTATTCTTTTTCTCAGCCAGTAAAACCACCCAAGAGATTGCTGAAATTCTTCTACAGGCCAAAAAACTGAAGATTTGAAAGGAGGGATTCTAAATTCTTAATTTTTAACTTTGTAAAAAGAAATCTCTTTCTCTTAAATTAAGCAGAGAAGCAAGCTAATGCTACCCAACCACTGGTAAACAACTTTGAAAGAAAGTGATCTAGGCAAAAGAGCGAGGAGGGGAATTTGTTCTCCTTTGCAAGTGAGGGAAAATGACACAGTTGTCAGACAGTAAGTCTCTAGACTGCAACCTAGGACAATGAATGGGTGAAAAGTCCCAAGGATGAGTTAATGCTCAGAAAGTCCCTCGGTGAGCAGTATGCACTTTCCAGGGAAGTTTGTGCCTGAGCTTGAGAAGAATCAGAGTCAAATTCAACAAACAGCTCCAGGGCAGAGCTAAGCCCATCAACAGCGTGGTTTCTGTGCCTATTGCTTGAGCTTGTAAAATTTAAAAAGTTAAAGAGAAGAGCTAAATCTTCCAATGCCAAGTCTCCTGGAGAGTTCGTTCCTGTTCTCTTGCTGGTTACAGCCTTTGAAAATCCCAAGCCAAGTGTTCCTGGTGGCCGGTGCAAGGAACATTCGGCTTCACCTGACTGACACCAGGCTAGGGTCAAATCGTGAAGTTAGCCAAAGCCTTGTGGTGTGACTGGAAAATAAACTTCCGGGGTTCCCACACTGACCCCACCACCGGCTCAATGGAGAATCAACCCCGGACGTTATTTTTCTTCTCTGCAAAATGAAGGTTTTGATGAGATCATCTCTAGCATTCCTTTAAGCCTTCACAATCTGGATTTCTAAATCTGTCTCCAATCCCCTTCTATTTCTCTCTATTTCAAGTCTCTCACCCCCAGTTTTGTCACAAGTACTTCTGTAAATGACAAAGTCTATAAATGTTATTTATTTAAAACACACACACACAGCCAAGAGGATAAAAGTACTATTATCTTCATTTAGCAGATGTTGAAACTGAGAGATTAAATTACTTGCCTAAGATCAAAGATCAAGAAAAGGCTCGTGTCTGGATTTGAATCCAGGACCATCTGACTCTGAAGCTCACATTCTCCTTGCTACACTCTTCAGTCTGCCTGTGGGCCTGGGCCTCTCCTATGAGTCCCATGGCAAATGGCTCTTCTACTCAGCTTGAAACCCTTACGTAGTGAGTTTCCTGCCCATCAAAGCTTACTAGTCCTCTCTCTCATTTCCTCCAGTAGGCACAGTTTTGCACATATTTTCTTTCTACCTGATAGAGGACTTAGTAATACCACAACCCCCTTACAAAAAAGAGGAAGAAACCGAAAACAGAGAAGGCAGCTTGTTCAATCTCACAGAGTATTTACAAGTAAGGCCCAATATTTGATATATTCTATCAAAACCCACCGCTTTTTAAGCTATCACATAAAGTCACTGACCACTAAAATAACACTGAATTTTCTTAGATTAATGTATTAACTCGTGGATACTTTTTTTAAAAACAAATAAGATATGGTTTCTTCCATAATAAAGAGTATACAAGTTTATTTTAGTCGGTTTGAAAACTAAAGCCAAGTAAGACAAGAAAGAAATCCATTCATAATTTACCCGGAGAAGAGCACTGTTCATTTTATCAAATTTACTTCCAATAGTTTTTCTTTCTTTTCCTCGGCATCATTTCATTTTTGTTTGTTTTTTAATAAGACTTACTTTTTTTCTGATTATAAAATGTGTGTGGTCCACAAGGAGATACCACTACATACCCACTGGAATGGCTAAAATTTTTTAAAAGACTGACACCAACAAATATTGGCAAGATGATGGAGCAACGCGAACTTGCTTACATTGTTGGCAGGAGTTTAAAATGGTACACCACTGGAGTAGGGCCTGGCAGTTTCTCACAAAACCCTATGACCCAGAAATCCTACATGCAGGTGTTTACCCAAGAGAAAAACATATGTTCACAAAAGGATCTGTATAAGAATGTTTATAACGGCTTTATTTATAATAACCAAAAACTAGAAATAGCCCAGTTTGTCCAGGAGAATGGAAATACAAACAGTGGTATATTCAGACCATCCCCAGATACCAAAAGAAACAAACTACTGATACATACAGCGGAATGGGCAGACCTCAAAGACATTATGTCACATAAAGGAAGCCTTACATGCTTATAGGCTATATATCGTATAATTCCATGTATGCGAAATTCTATAATAAGCAAAACTAATCTATGCTAGAAAAAATGAGAATAGAAGTTGCTTTGGGGACAGGGATTGACTAAATGAGGGAACTTTCTGGGATGATGACAATGTTCTGCATCTTGATGAGAATCTGTCAAATGGACACATTTGTCAGAACCTACTATATGGTACATGGGACTTGCGCATTTCATCGTATATAAATCTTGCCTCGTAAAGAAAAAAAGTACACAAGTATAGAATTTTAACAATATGCATGAAGTATTTGAGCAGAAGTGTACTGATGTCAACAACTGAGTTTGAAATGCATTAAAAAATAAAATGGATTAAATAAAGGAATGGATATATATGTGATAAAGTAAGTGTAGTAAAATGTTAATTATAGAATCTAGGTGGCAGGTATACGAGTTTGCACTGTAAAATCCTTCCAAATTTTCAGAAGGTTTGAAAAATGATATAATAAAATGTCGGGGGGAGAGTTAAAAAAATGTAGAAAGTATGGGAAACGCAAAAAGTTCAAAGAAAATAAAACTCTCCCAAAACACCACTGCCCAACAACAATATTGAAAACAATACTGAACTGCTTTCCATCCTTTTTTCATATTTGTGGGTGTGAGTGGGCGTTTTACAAAATTAGTACCAAACAGATTTTATGTTCCAGATCATTAAATATTCTTCAAAAATATTGTATTATATTTTAGGTTATCTTTCAGTGCCGTAAACAACACTTAGATGAACGTGTACAAGTAAACATACATTTTGACTAAGGCTTAACAGCCATCTAATGTTTTTACCAAAAGGAAGTGTTTGTCAAGGCAGTATGGCATTGTGGGTTAAAGAGTAGGCATGAGTCCAACTCCACCACCTACTATACTGTTACAGTGGGAAATTTACTAAATCTCTCTAAATCTAGTTCTTCTTCTGTGCTCTAGGCAGCCAGGCGAAAGACCTCTTCAGGAACTTCTGGGAAGTGCCTACCACTGTGCCTGGCACACAGCTAACTCCCAATAAACGGCAGCTATTATTATTTCACCCAGTCACATTACTTGTGCACTGTGACAGCTAGTTGAGGATATTCCTGATAAAAGAAATATTCAGGGAGACATAGCAAGAACCATAGACATAACAAAGACCATGTCCAATTTGACTCACCAACACATCTTACACAGTTTCAATCATATAAGAGGTGCTCAAAAAGCTTGAAAAATGAGTAAAGAATGAATGTATAAATAAGAGGGTATCTACCTGGCTTTAATTCACGTACGCATGAGGCCAGCCTCAACCTCCCTTGTAAGCTTTTCCTGCCTCTGTTCCTCTGGAATCAGCTGAATACATCTCTCCTTTGTTAGCTGAAATTATATGAAAGATCTCAATTAACTGGGAAACCAGTGTCAAAGTCTGGCTCTATCCCTAACTAGTTGTGTGTCTTTGGACCAAGACTTTACTAACGACATTCCCATTGTTCTATTAGTCTGTTACAATAGTCTCCCATGAGGAAGGGGTATACAACATGTCATTATCCCCCTTGCTCAGATGAAGAAACTGAGGCCCAGAAAAATGAAATGATTTGTCTAAATTCCCTCCTCCAACCAGGCAGCAGCCAGGTGAAAGACCTCTTCAGGAACTTCTGGCTCTCATGGTCTTAGACTGCAACGTTTCCTTCAGGTTGCAAATACATCCCCCATAGTACTGTCCTTTGTGCTACATCCATCTGTACTCACTTCCCTGTGTTCCCTTCCCCAAAGCCAGCTGTGTCAGGGTGCGCTAGGGATTTTGGACGGCAGAGGGAGCTGCTGAGCCAAATCGAGCTTTCTCCAAATAAGGAAGAGAAGTGCCTGCCTGCTGCGATGCAGTTTGGGTTCCCCATGCCATCCTGAGCTTTGGAAAGATTCTTTGGTCAAAATAATACAAAATATTCTGGGGACCTAGAGTATAAAATATAATCCACGAGGAACATGTGCTCTGGTCCTAGCTCTGCCAAAAACAACTCGTCACCCCAGGAAAGTCCCTTCATTGAAATATAAAAAAGTCCTAGCTCTGAGGTTCTCAAACTTAGCTGTACATCAGAATCTTCTGCGCTGCTTATAAAATACACAATCCAAACCTATTAAATCAGAATCTCCAGGGGCGGAACCTGGAAATCTATATCACAATTTATGATCCCAGGGCTTTGTGATGCACAGATGTCTTCGGGAACCACTGAACCAGATAAACCAAAAGGTTCTTTTTTTTTTTCATTCTAAGACTGAAAACTGAAAATGTGTCGACCTCTCTCCAGCTCCCGTAAAATGTCACTGCTTTTATTTCTGGTTTATTGGTAACTGACTGCCTAGAGAACTGTCTGAAGAAGGATTTGAAGGCAGCACTACAATAGAAATAGAAGATGAACCACAAAGGTGAGACACAAACATTTTATTTTCTAGTAGCCACTTAAAAAGAAGTTAAAAGAAACAGAATTTTAAATAAAAGAATTCTAAACTATGTTCTATTTAACCAAATAAATGCAAAATATTATCATTTCACTTGTAATCAGTACAAAAAATTATTGCAATCGTTTATTTTTTTTCTTTCATGAGATTTTCCTGATCTGATACATCCCTTACCTGTACAGCATATGTCATTTTGGACTTGCCACATTTCAAATGCTCAGTAGCCACCTGTGACCAGTGGTTACCCATATTAGACAAGAGTTGTTAAGCCATGTCAATAGGAGATAGTGTAATTATCAATCAGCCCGGTGAGCAAGGGATTGGAGGGAGGTACGGATGCTATATAGTTGCCATCACTGAGTAGTGGATGCCAAACGACCTAATTTCTAGTTCTCTGGAGATCAGACAAAAAGACAAAAAAATCGATGACTCAACCTCAGACTGATTCTTGGGGAGGAGACAGGAAATCTACACTAGTAATTAGTGGTTGGTTAGATGCCCTGCAATTGAGTGTAACAAATGTTAAAACAAGTAGGAAAAAGATTTACCCAGGAGCAGGTAGAATAGGCCAAGCACCAAGACTTGAGACTATATTCTGTATTCACTTTACAAAAATAATCTTCTTGACTCAGGGTCAATATAACAGGCGTATGGAAGGACAACTGATTGGTTTGTAAGGCGCATTTACAGTGTAGCTGAATCTCAACTCTGAGAGGTAGCCAGCGGATGGATACACAGAAGTGGGACAGGAAAGTACCTAGACAGCGAAAATAATGTAATCAGTAACAATAACAGATCATATTTAAAATTTATGATTCTAAAGAGCACTTTACTATCCATTTTCATTTGTTCCTTATGATATATAGGACAGGCAGGTGGGACGCGTGTCCCCATTTTGGACTGGGGAGCTGAGGTTCAGAGAGGTATCCGTTTGCCTTAGTCTCGTAGCCAGGGAGTAAACAGCACAACTTCTCCACAGGAAGCTCTCTGGTCCACGTGGGAATTCAACCTTGGCCTCATTATCAGTGAGCGCCAGCTACTTATCTGGTGCAGGTATAAATACTATTAACTCACTTTTCAAAGGCCTTTCCTCTTCTAATAGGTTAAGTTCCAGTTAGCTTCCTATCCACCCCCTCCTCAGTGTTTGCATCTGAACTTCCCCTGCTGTCTCTCTCTCATCGTCTGTCTCTCTAAGAGGCGGAAATGCCTTTGCCTCGGGCAAGGGTGCCTTCTACAGCACCATGTGGAGCCGCCAGGAGCTTGTACCGTGGAAACAGCACTTTCCTTTGATTTGACTCTAGATAACAACTTGCAAAGTCACTCAGGGAAGCATGGAAGAGTTTCAAGCAGGAAAGTGATGTGATAAGATGGGACAGTGTGTAGGGCAAGTGAACAGTTGAAGTGACAAGAGGGAGAAGAGGAAAGAAAAAGAAGAAGAAAGGAAGCATCATCGTCATCGTCATCATCATCATCATCAACATCATCATCATCATCAATATTGGCTTTTCTAGTCACCTAGCTTTTAGCTCGAATCACTCGAGTCCTCAGGGAGGCCCTACCTGTCCAACCTACCTAAAGTGGCCATCCTATTACTCTCTATCAGATCATCATCCTTTAATTTCTGCATAGCATCTGTCACTCTGTTTTTATTACCTGTCCCCATCCCAGATTGACTATAAGGTCCATGAAAGCACAAAGCTTATCTGTTTTACTCACTGTTTTATCTACAGATATTATAACCACACTCATTAAATATTAGTTTATGAATAAATGAGAGGTTGGGCTAAGTATGTAACCACTTTTAACAGGTCATATCACAGAATCCGCAAATTAACCCACGGGAAGCTGCTGCTTCTGTGTTCTCACCGCCGCTGTGGGTGCACAGCAAAGCTTCTGGTGTGGAGTCTGGCGCCCATAGAGACAAAGACTTGGGGAAAGCACCTAGGATGAAGTGGAACCCTCCTGGCATCTCTGTCACCACAGCCGACCACGACAGCCCTCTAAGAGTGATGGCCACTTCTTCACTTCGGCCTTCCCCAGCTCACCGACTCCAACGCGGAAGCAACAGGGAAGGCAGCTCTGGGGAGCAACGTGCAGCTGAACCTAGCTGACCCGGCCTCATGTGACACGCGCAGTGCACTATACTATGGATAGGTCAGGCCTTATTTCTTTATGCTTTTATCGATCATATGTATTTAAGTTGGTTCTATGAATTTGCTGTTTAAAATTGCTGCAATAAGTAAATAAATATTAAATATATATATATATATATATATTTACACCAGTATTTTTGGAGATAAATTCTTAGAAGTGAAATTGCTAGGTCTAAGGATATATGCATTTCTAGTGTATGTAGATGAGTCAAATTGTCCTCCAAATGGTTGTGACAATTTACACCCTTTTCTGCCTCGCTTCCTTGTTAACGCTGAATGGTATTTACCAATATGATAGGAAATACTATCCTGCTTCATTTTGCATATCTTTATTAAAATGATTGAATCTTTCATATCTTTCGTATGTCCAATAGGTTTATATTTCTTCTTTGCGTTTCCTGTTTGCACTCTTTGACCTTTTTCTACAGAGGTGCTTGTCTTTTTGCTGTCGATTTTAGTTCTTTATCTTTTACTTACATTCCAGGTAAATATTTGCAAATATTTTCACTCAGCCTGTTTACCTTTTAATTAGGTGTATAATGTTTGGCTTTTGTTTTGGTTAGGGTCATATCACTTTGCTTTATAATAAAATATTTCAATGTGTGTTGGTGGGTTTAGTGACATTGTAACTTTATCGGTGTAAAAATTCCCCACTTCTAGAAAAACCACAGATGTATAGATCATACTGATGGCAAAGTTGTCCTAAATGAAGGAAAGAATTATAGCTATTCTGCTCTAAACAATCCAACTATCTTTTTTTTTTT
>NW_006431919.1:7306513-7321726 GCF_000325575.1 Pteropus alecto | reverse complement strand
TGGAAAATCCACAGAAGCTTAATTCTGAATACACAACTCTCTTTGAATGATTAACCAATATTAACATTGTCTCAGAACTCTAACTGAAACTTCTTAGAGCCTGTTCAATCGCAGTATGCTAAGAACGAGGCCCGCATGCTATTACCGCCACACCATCCCCTTTCTTCACCCATGGTAGGCATTGCTAGTTTCCTCCAGAGCGCAAATGTAGCCTAAAAAGCTTTCTCTCTTTGCAGGATTCCAGGGAGCTGCTACCTGTAGGTCGGAATTGGTGTTAAGCTAAAACCTGTTTTGCCACCCTAGTTCTAGTCCACCGTCTATTTGTAGAGAAACAAACAAAGGCCCAGGGTGAAGATATGACTTATACAAGGACGCACAGCGGGTTCGCTGCAAAACCAGAGCTCAGCACTAGCCTCCGGCCTCCCAGATGAATGCTCTTTCTGTGGCACCAATGAGTCCCACCTCTTCTGCCGTCCCCAGACCAAGCCCTTCATGAAGCGTTTGGTGAGATCCTTTCACGCACGGAGTAAGTAATATATATAAATGGCTTAATCACAACATCTGTCAGTAACGTACTAAAAGGCTCGGAGCTGGGTTAAGAAAGGGACAAGCTGGGCAATCAACAGTCTATTAGGGACACTGAAACATAATGGCGAAAGTAGGAATGTCGAGGACTTGTCTCAGCAAGAGCTCCTATGGAATTGGATGAAATATCGAATAAGCTGCTTGTGGTGAGACTGGGGAGCAGGGTGCCCTCAAGAAGCAGGCTTAGTACCCGCTGGTGGTCTCTAAGCTGGTGGTCTGATTAACCTTTGTTTTGCAGAGTTGAGCAATAACAAATCCTTGGGGAAAATAAAGGAGACTAAAGGCTAACAAAAGCTAGCCTCCTTCTTGGTCCTTCCCCCAAGCACGCTCACTTCTACACTAATACTGAACAAATATTAAGGACCAGCAATTTAAAGGATCACTGTATTATTGGTCTGCTTTGAGCACCAAATCACTGATCCTCGGGGTGCACTCACATGTCTCCAACTAGCTTTGTTTTTGCCCCCTCTGAACTCTACCCATTCTTCCATCTTAATCTCCTCTCCAAAAGCTTTCCTGACTCCCACCTGCCCATGTCACCTGTTTCTCCTCTTGCTTATCTCCTGCATCTTGACCAGGCCCTGAGAATAAGCCAGCTGTTATCGGCAAGCATCTCCCTATGGAAGGACAACCTGCTTTTCCCAACCAGGCACGAATTGTGCCTTTTCCTTATTTGTATGCCATGCAACACCTGCATGACGCTATCATTCTCAAAAAAAAATCTGTTGATTAAATGTCAAACACACACACACACACACACACACACACACACACACACACACACACCCCTTCAAATAATCCATAGAGATCTTGAAAGCACACAGAGTTTCTTTTCCTCAAAGGCTTATCTGATTGGGTCCTGGACCATCCACGGAAGGATTCTTCTCAGAAAAGCATGATTCTGAATTTGTAGCCTACACTGTTTCTGTTTTTTGACTGACTCCCATTGTATCCTAGTATTACACATATAGTAGCAATTTGTTTCTATGTTCTCTCATACCTAAGGCTAGCAACAATCCCTGGTGAGGCTCACAACGTAATTTATTTTATCCTCTATCATGAAGGCTAGAATTAAGGAGAGAGATGGGCAAGAGAGAAAAAAAAGGACAGAAGTATGAGAAGGATGAGGTGGTGGCTAATGTGAGTCCACTGATAAATGCAAATCTTTATCTGGAAGAGTGGTTCTTAACGAGGGGGAGATTCCGGCCCCCAAGTAGTTTGCCAGACTAAACACAGTGCACCCAGTTAAATGTGCACATTCTAAAATCTATTCATTGTTTCCTGAAATTCTAATTTAAATAAGCATCCTACCCCAGGTGACACGTGGCAATGTCTATAGGCTTTTTTGATTGCCACAACTTGGTGATTATTAAAAGATAATCTGAGGCATAGTAAAAGCTTTAAGGGTTTATTGGAACAAAAATCGATTCAAATTGGGCAGCACCAAACGGGAAGTGTTAGGAGTGCACCTCCCACAGGAACTAGGGCAAGACTTTCCTAGAGAAGATGTGGAGTGAATGCAAGGAAATTATCTGATTGGCTACAGCTTAAGCAGCTACCTTATTTAGGAAAGGCCAGTTGGTTATTTGTGATTGGTTGTCCTTGGGTTTTCATTTTTTAACCTTGAGGCATTTAGAGGCCTAGGTTTTGGATTGCTTGTGTCAGTCACTGAGGCATTAGAACCACTCCATTCTACTGGTCTCCTTGTTGAACTGATTTAACAGGGTGCTACTGGCTTCTAATAGTCAGAGACCATGGTTTCTGCTAAACATTGTACAATGCCTAGGGCAGTCTCCCAAAGCAAAGAATGGGCTAAACCAAAATGTCAACAGCGCCACTTCTGAGAAGCCCTGATGTAGAAGGATATTTTTTAATCTCTAAAAAGTACCTAGTATGCCTAAAGTAGCACAGGAGGAAAATAGTATGCATGTGTATGTATAAGCATATATATTACCCCCCAAGAAAACATGTTAGCAAAGTTTCTTTCCTTTAAACCTACAAGCTATGATGATCTAGAGTTTATAAGAGTAATTTCTCCAATTTGTCTCTAGAAAGATATGGCAAAATTCAGATCACATTTGGGAGAAAATACTCAGAAATATTAAGTGATTTTCCAGGATTCCACAGAACCCTAAGGAAAACAGAATTAAAGCCATTCAGCTCTCATCATGCTTGACAGGGTGACTGCAACTGGGTTTTAGTTTTCAAGAAGATATGAAAAGTTTTTGCAATTGATTAGCACCCAGAACGCAAGCACCTCCTTTAACCTTGAGATGCAAATAGCCAAAGATTGTCAAGGGATCTCAAGGGCTGGGGAATTTGATGGAAGATCAAATTCCCACCATTTCCAGAGCAATTAGTTTCCCAAGCAAAGTCGCAAGAAGGTCTTGCCTGCTCTCCACAGCAGTAAAGCTGTAATAAGACTCTGTGCTTTATAAACTTGGACTAATTGGTCTGCAACCACACAGCAGAGTTCATTATTGCTATCCCCATGTCAGAGAACACAGAAAGTGGGTAGAAATCTTTTTACTCCACCGCCACCAGGCACAAGGGTCTTTAATATTTCCTTCTTTGGATGACTACACACAAACTCCGGTTCCCACGGTTGGAATTGCTCTGTTAATTATTCATTCCAGCAGAAAGGAAAGGTCTGGAATTAAGTCAAATCTCTTCGCAGGTGCCTCTTAAAATTCCTCTCGAAGGTGAATCTTAGCTTCAAAAAGGTTTAAAACAGTTCAACGATTTCATCCAATAGATAAGGAAACCAGGGAGGAAGTTGCTGTCAATTACAGCAAGGACTTTGGAGCATAAGCTAAATTGATTTTGAAAGATCTGATTGCTGAACCACTTCCCTTGCAACAGCGACAGGGCTGAGCCGAGGCTGGCTTCTCCAGATGTGTCACGGAGGTCAAGAGCCAGCCAGGTGGCCATGTCCATTTGGTGGTTCAAATGCAGCCTGTTGTCACGATGGCTTTTCCGCTCACAAGTGTAGAAATGTCTGCATGTTTTCTGTCATTGCCTCAACTCTCTGAAGGGAGGCACATCAGGTTCCTTCTGGGCCATTCAGTGGCTGTGGAGTCTTCCACCGGGAGACCCTGCCTGACGGATGAAATGTATGACAACCCCAGACTCCCTAGGGCGTTCGCCGTGATGGTTCCCTTCCTCTGGCACTGATGAGCCTTTAGGTCATGCAAGCTGGCACCCTGCTTTCTCAGATCAGCCAAAGGACACTGGTCACAAAGACCTGCCTGGAGAAAATGTGGTCAGCCAAAGATGCTGGTAGAATCCTCGCTGGCAGCACTAACTCCCGACTGAGCAGCTCGGCACTGGCCTCCTCACCTTTTCGGCTTCCTACTAACAGTTCATGAAAAAGGCAGGGCTGATAAGAGGAAGCCAGGCCCTATAAAGGTTTCTGTCCCCCTTATCAATCTGGGGTGCTTGTAACCGTAAGGTGTGGTTGTTAAAAACAGAGCTCAAGTCTCTGCCACTTGACTAGCTTTGTAACCTTACACGAGTTATTTTTTAACTGTAGTTTCCTTATCTATAAACATCAGATAATGATACTAAGACAGCAAAGAGTTGTAGAGAGCAAAAAAAATGAACCATTGGCACAAGGTAAGGGATCAATGATGATTACCCTGAATGATGGTATTAGTGGTAGTGGGGCTTCCCCTGTCAATCAAAGTCACGGGCAAATTCAAGCCTTTAGGCCCACTCTACAATATCAGAAGGGAAAGGAGGGAGGGAGGGAGAGAGGGACGAAGAAAGGCGGGACTCTAAGTTGCCTCATTCCCTTGTTTGGCCTCTGTTGCATTCTAAAACTTCCCTCTATCCCCACCCAGTCCCAGTACCCTCCTCCTGCCCTGTTTTTGCCAGAAATCTATACTACCCCATTGCCCTTTACTCGGAAAGCACTCCCATGTGCACCCTGGCACACATTAAAGTACTGCTGCCCATTACATCAAAATACCCGCTATCTCTGTTGTCCCTGCCTCCTCTGTAATTACAGCACATACGCTGAACCAGCCCTGGGCATGGGCAGGTCACACAGCTACCTCCCAAGGGTGATGTGAGGATTGCCAGAAAACCATGCTTGTCCAGGGACCTCCCCACACTGGTCTGCTGCAAAGTCTTCCTTTTGTCCTTACTGGCCTAAGCTATCGAGTATGAAATTTCAGTTTAAGCAGCACCATCCCCACATGGGCTACTACAGACACATTCACTTACTACATGAGAGGTGAGAGAAAGCCACTTCCCTTACTAGGTACCCAGTAAGTCATTAGTTTTCAAAAATTGATCAGATTAGTGCATTGAAAAGAGAGCTGAGTGAGAAAATTGAGCCACAGGAGGGGGAAGTTCTGATGGGATCACGAGGAGAAAACATTTTACTGAGTTACAGAATTATTGGGGAAAGAATGAGGGTTTGACATCCAAGAACTCAGAAGGTAAGATGCCTGAGATTGTAGGGCAGAGATATGGGAAAGGTCAACTTATAAAGTCATTACTTTAGGTTACCTGAAATTACATTTGCACCTGAAGTAGCAAATGTAATTTTTATTGACTTCCACAGATGCCATTAACATTGGCATCTAACTCCCCCATGCCCTCACACGTAAAAATAAAAAGAAGGAAGGAGGTAGGCAGATATATTAGGATAACAGCCCTTCCCTCCAAATTTCAGTGATTTGAGAGATAGAGTTTTACTTCTCATTTTCATGACAGTCCAATGTAGGATGCAGTCACTCAGACACCTGGATGCTTCCAGTGGGTTCTCTTCTTGGATGTGGTCAAGAACAGAAAAGGAGGGAGCACAAACACAATCCAGAGACAACTCACATCGCTTCAGCTTACATTACATTGGTGGGAATAAGTCACATGACCCAGACTTAATGCAAGGAACTGGAGAACCACAGCCCAGTATGTGGCCGGGCAGAGGAGAAAATGGACTGGCAAGCACCTAGTCTCTACTATAGCAAGTGACAATAATTTTAGCACCTAGTCTGTTTCACATTTGGTTTTCCCTTCATTCACATAATACGTAATGTAGATATGACTGGACTGAGCAAGTTTCAAATTCACAGGAGTCAAAGTAATCACCTTTCCCTAGACTGGCCCATCTTTGGCAGGTTTTCTGTCACTTGCTATTTCTTGACAATGGCAGACATAGCTAATGAACCATGACATTCTTCCCGATAACTCCAGTCATGGCCTCACGGTCCTTCTCAGTGTAGAACTACAGGCATTCACGATGAATAGATCAGAGTCGGCATACAAAACAAAACATATTTTCATCCCCGATTCTTTCCACCCATTACATTTTATAGATGAGGAAACTGAAAGTTAGAGAAGTAGAATAAAATCATTCACTCACTGACAAAGTTATATTTTTGTTCCTACAATATAGTAGACATTACGCTAAGCTCCGACAAGGTTACTTCGAACAAGATACAGGCTGCCTTCAGGAACTTAGAATGGGAAGTCAGATGAGAAGGCAAATAATTACAATACAGTGTGACAAGTGCTAAAAAAGAGGCAAGGACAGGATGCTATGGCAGAACATGACGGTGACAGCTAAACTACTCTTGATGAGAGTTAGGCAAATCTTACTGGAGGAAGATCCATCTGTGCTAGTCATGAAAAATGAATAGACTTTAGCCAAGTGAAGGACAAAGCTGGGAGATAACATTTCAGGCAGAGGATCCAGCCTGTGCAAAGAAGGAAGGTGAAAATGAGGATGATGTATATGGAAAACTACAAGAAATTTAGCCCGACTGGAACCCACAGTGCAGAAAGATAGAAATAAGGGTATATCAATTAGCTAATGTTGTATAACAAACAACTCCAAAACTCAGGTGCTTAAAATAATAACGGTATTATTACTGCTCATGGGTCTATGGGCCAGCTGAGCAGTACTAGTTTCCACTAGGCTCATTCAAGTATTGACAGTCAGCTGAGAGCCAGGCCAATAACTCTCTCTCACATGGCTGGGCACTAGCTAGCTGTAGTCTGGTTTAGGATAGTCCTGGCTATGACGGCTGGGCTCTCCTTCAGATAGTCTTTCATCCTCCAGCAGGCTGGCCTGGCATTGCCCACATGGTGGTGGCAGGGTTCCAACAGAGAGAGCAGAAGCACTCCAGACTTCAGAGTTGACACAGTGCCACTTCCAGTGCATACAGCAAACCAAAGCAAGTCACAGGACTTCCCGGAGTCAAACGGTAAGGAATTATACTTTACCTCTTGATGGGAGAAGCTACACAATCTTTTTTGCAAAGCGTGTGGATACAAGGAAGAATTTAGGTTTTTTGTTTGTTTTTTGTTTTGTTTTGTTTTTTTTTAAATCGACCTATCACCAAGGGAGAGTAGTGGCAGGAAGTAAAGGTCTAAAACTTAGAAAGTCTTATTTTCCAAACTTACTGTTTGGAGAGGCCATGGAGAGCCATGGAAGAGTGACACAAACTTTAGAAATGTGTGGCTTTAACCCAAAAGATTCGATAAAGGCCTGGATCATAGCACAACAGATGGATTGCACAAGAATAAACTACAGGTACCACCTACTAGGGTAAAACAGAGGGAAGCACTTAAGTTTACACTGCTGGTGAGTAGCAGAGCTAAGATCAAAGCCATGTCTTCTCCATCTCAACCTGATGCTATCACCATTCTTCCTCTGGGTACAGTATTTTAAGTTCAGGGATTTCTCCACCCCTCCCCTCTCAGTTGCAGCATTTCCTTGTCTGCTTTCTAAATCTATTACCAAGAAACAGGGATACCGAAGCCATTCTAAGAATGAAAGTCATTGAGATATGAAACCCCGCTTTATCACAGCTGAGCGTCAGTGATAGAAAGCTTTTAGGGAAATAACAGTAGACCATGATAACTAGCATGTCTAACTGGTATGGCTTAGAGAATCATTAACCACTGTTAGATAAAGAAATCAGGGCTATTGCTCACCTAGGAGCATGCTTCTCAGAGTCACTTGTATGAAAAGTAGCTCAGTTAAAAATCAGCACCTGCCACTAGGAGCATCCACCCTTTTGACTTTCAATGTAGGACTCATATTTGAAACCAGTTTGTTTTCTCTGCCCATAGCACCGTAATCCTTTGGCACGACTCCCCCAGCCAGCTGTCTGCAGGCTGCAGTTCAATTTCAGCTGGTCTAGTGAATGACTTCTCTAGAGCTCCTCACAACTGAATCACATGGATGCCAAATAAATATTGCCTATATCTTGACTGATCATTGCAAACACACCCTACAAATCTGATTCAAATCTACCTAAATTGATTTTACAAGTCATGGTGACAAACAGAAATTACTTCTGTTTATTCCTACTGAATACTTGCCCCCATGCTTCATACACTGCACTATCAAGCCGCTCAAAACTTTGTGAACACTGTTTCATTTAATATTAATATGACACCTGTGGAGCTAGGTGCAAGTCGTATGCCCCTACCTTTTTTTTTTTTTTTCCTTCTCTGGTCCAGTGTGGTAGTTGATCCTCAAAAATGGCCTCGATAATTCCACCCAACCCTTGCACTGCACACTCTTTTGCAGCAACTTCCACCAACAGGTAAAGTCTGTTTCCTCACCTCCTGAATCTGGTTTGGCCTCATCACTTGCTCGAACCAACAGACTAAGGCATAAATGACACTAGGCAACTCAATAGGCTTTGCAGCTTTTGGTGTGGCTCTCCTGGAGATACTGCCATGTTAATTAATGAGAGCCTGTCAGATACCAATAACAGCCTGCCAAGCCAGCATGCTGGAGGATTAAACAAGAGTGTGTGTACTGAGTCACCAGCACATAGGTGTTACAGTAGATGTTAATTTCTTGCCTCACTTTCTACAGTAATCAGTTTCTATCTAGGTAAAGCTAGAATTAACTTAGTTGTTTTTGCACATTTTCTTTTTAAGAGTAAGAGAACAGTTTTTCCCTCTTTCTTGCTCATAATTGCACTAAAAACCTGGTGTGATGATGGCTAGCTGAAGTGTCTCAAATGTGACTGCCATCTGGAGGACAGCAGTAGGGTTCTTCAGCAATCCCGTGCCCCTTACTGAGAGAAACCGTTCACTTTGTAATACGTTTTCAAGCAATGAGCAAAGAGAGTACTTTGAATTCTGAATACTAAGTATAGTTCAAAAATCCAACTCATTGGAGAGCAGAAAGGAAAATCACAGGTCTTACAACAAAGTCGCTCTTCAGGTTCTCAGAATCACTTAAAAAGACCAATTTTACTGTCTGCTTGCCAAAGCTGAGTTTTTTGTCCTATGGCTGCTAACCACGTAGGTCTCCATGGGTCACGGAGGCATCAGAAGCAGAGAAACTGGGTGGCTGTAGCAGGAAAAACCAGTTCAGCTGGTGGAGGGCAGTGCAGCAGGTGGCAAACCTGCTCCTTCCTTAGAGTCTTCTCAGGTTTACAAGGAAAAAGGGGTGCGGTAGGTGAAGCAGGGAGTCGGCAGGGAGTGGGAGAGAAGGTGGTATGGCATTCTCTTGCCGAGACTGAGATAATAGCCCCAAAATCTGGATAGCCATTAGTATGTGTGTTCGGGGAGCTAACGCATCATGACCACCATCAGGAAATAGAAGGAACAGGGTTGGCCGTCTTTCTAAAGCATCCTTCTGAGACTCTGATGCATGCCCTTCTACTCGCCGAGACTGCGCCATATATACAGTACCGTGGGTACTAGGGACTACGTAGAGAAAGAAGACAGAAGTCAATAGCACTCACGGTCAGGTGTTTCAGCTGGGGCAGTAGGGTGGGGAAGGTTATTCCTACTCTGGTTTTCTTTGGCATATAGGTTGTCGCTTGCCAATACTTGCAGTGAATTGAAGTCGCTATGAAAGTTATTTTAATGATTACAAACTGTGACTCGATACTCCAGATTTGAGCGATGTCACATGTTTTCTTTTTTTCTAAACCACATAAAAGCCACCTTCCAGCCCGATGCAATAGCAATGAGGTCACTGAGAAGACTGATATTTTTGTGGCTTCCATTCTCTGCCTTGGTTTGAAGAAGGGTGCCATTGCACCGGTGGAGCCGAGGAACCCAAAACTCAAGGCTGCCTGTCCTTCTTTGGATATGAATGGAAAATTCACCCACTCTTGGGCTCTGAGTCTACTGCAAGGAATACAGCAAAGCATAAGCCAAATAATGAGCAATAATAGCCTGGTTGATGCCGAACCATGGTCGCTTCTCTGTCCTCCCATTTTTGGTAAAAACAGTAAAACTTTATTGATAGGCACAGAAAAAACAAAGTCACTTACATAACTTGTTCTTGCTTTCTTTGTCCAAGCTAGCATGGTTTATTAAGACAGTAAATTCCCAGGGAGTTGTCACCAAATGTTTACTTTTCAATATAATTACAAGAGGATGCACAACAAGGCAGTTACTTATGATGATCCCTTCTAATAATAATTATCATCATCACCATCATAGATTGCCATTTATTGGGAGCTTATTTTGTGATAAGCACTATGTCAAGAGCTGTACATGCATTATCTCATTTTATCCTCAGAACGATGCATGGAAGTAAGCATTATTATCCCCATTTTCCAGATGTGAACTATCAAAGCTCAGAAAGATTAAATTGCCCATTACCAGCTAATACATATATGAACTGAAATCAAGAACACGTAGTCTGACTTGAAGGCTCAAGCTTTGAAATTCTGTGATACAGTCTCTCTACCACATACAGGATATGTCCAAAAGTGGCTTACTAAGGCCTCCATGATCTAGCTCCAGCCCCACCTCTCCAGACTTATGTACTGCTACACAGTACATTTCAGGCCCATCAAAGGACTTACAACTCCCTGAACAGACCCTGCTGTTTTACACCTCAGAGCCTTGGTTCACATGGGTCTTTCTGCTCAGATCACCTGATCCCCGCCCCTTTTGCTCAACCATCTCACACAAATCAGCTGAGACAGGAGCTCCCTAAGAAACCTTTCCCAATCCTCTCCCAGGGCTGGGTCTGTGTCCTCACCCTGTTGTCCCCTAGCACTCTAGGCATCATCTATTTGTCGTTACCATACTGTATTATAGAGTTGTATTTCCTGTTTATTTAGCTTCCTACTAGATTTTGAGCCCCTTCAAAAACAGAAAATACTTTAGATAGATACATATCGATTTTTTGTAATCTCCAGCTGTTAATATATTTCCTATTAGTATCAAATAATCAATATTTGCTGACTTGCACTGCCAACGATGTGAAGTAAGTTTCTAATGCTTATCTGAAAGTATTACCTATCACTTTGGGAAAAAAAATGTAAAAAATGATCACCATTAAATTCAACCAATATTTACCATAAAGTCACTTACTAAAAAAGTAAAAAGAGACCGTAGAGAAAACTTGGTTCAGGGTGGTATACAGATGAAAAGCTCTGGAATGGGGAGCAAGGAACTGAGTGCAAGTCTCTCTTAGCTACTTTCCAGCTCAGGCAAACTTGTGACTTCACTGTACTTTGGTTGGCTCGTCCACAGAACGGGGTTAATCATATCTTATCTACCACATATGGCTGGTATGAGGATCAACTGAGATAGTATTTATGGATACACTTGGCTTACTGAAAACATTATAAAATTACATGTTTTTATTTTTGCTTTTCACAGAACCTGGGATATAGTAAGTATTCCATAATTGCCATTAAAATGAATTAATGATTAAACTCTTCGTTTCCCGGTTGAGATATCAGAGATCAGATTGAATAACTTGCCCAAGTTCCCCTCTAGAGGAAGCTCATCAGAGCAAGAGTTCTTTTATCTCCGGCACCTAACACCGTGCCTGGTGCATGGAAGATACTCCATGAATGTTTGTGGAAGGAAGGGAGGGAGCAGCTAGGAGTGACCAAAAGCCCCAGGGTACTGATTCCCTGGCCATCGGTCCTTCCACTTGATCATGGCATTGGGTGCTGTTGGTCCATGGTTCTCAAAGTGTGGTCCCAAGAACCACCAGCACCAGCATCTATTTGGAACTCCTTAGAAATGCAAGTTCTCCCATTCCATCCCAAACCTGCTGAATCAGAACCTCTGGGGCTGTGACTCAGCAATTTGGGTTTTAAGAAGACCTCCAGGTGATTCTGATGCACGCCAAAGTTTGACAAGCATTGCTGGAGGAAACTCTTCATTATCTGCTTATATATGAGAATAAATGGACAGAAAAAAAGGTGAATTCATTTATAACTTTTAAATAATTTATTCCAGAAACCTAATGCACATAATTTTCATTGTCATTTCCTACTAACTTGACACAGTTAGGGGGACACATTTCTGGAAAGACTACATCAATAATGCAATATATTTTTGGTTAAAAATAACATTTACTGAATTATTTTCTAAGTTTAGAGGACTACATGATCATTGTTAATATATGGATAATACTAAAGTTTGTAATAACACTTATATAGTGTTAACTATGTACCAGACACCATTTCAAGCACTCTTCCTATCTTAACATTACTCAAAACAATCCTATGAGACAGATACAGTTTTTATCATCCCCACTTTACAGAAAAAAATTGAGGCCTGTCGAGGTTATGTAACATGCCAAAAGTCACACAGTCTGGTAGAGGCAGGATTTGTAACAAGGCGGCCTAGCTCCAGAATCCATGAGATTAACCACTGTGCAACACTATAAATCACCCATAATGTAGAGATAATCACTGACTACTAATATTTACTGAGAATTTAGTATTTTTCTCCAGCTTGGTAAATACACACACACACAAACACACACAAACATGCACACACATCTGTGCATATACATATATAGTATATATACACCTTATATGTAATATATTGGTAAATATATTTATTTGCATGTAAATAATTTTAACATAGTTTTTAAATTTTTTACTTATTTTTATATTTTTTACAAATATATTTCTTTACAATTTAAAAAATAAAATGAAGTCATATGTTGCTGTAACCTAATTTTCTTATTTAATAATATATTGTAGGGGGAGGGGGAAGATAGATGAGGGAAAAATTAAAATCAATTCTTCAATTAAAAAAATAATAATATATTATAAACACGTTCCAATATTATTACTATTCTAAAATAATTATAAAAGACCTCTGTGTCCACACTTAGCATAGTGGGAAGGAGAGGCACGGCTGTACTGATGCAGACTTAACTAGACCCACACTACGTATGCAGGGAGGACACAGGTTGGTGGTATGAAAGTTTCAGGACGCTCCCTCTTTGTGTGCTGCGGGAAGGGGGGTGCGGAGATCTGGATGTTGAAACAAAAATTCCCAAAGTCAAAATGACACTGTATACAGGAGTGGGGCCTTATATTCGAAGCAGATGTTAAACATAAAATTGGAAAATAAAAAATAACTATAAATGGGCATTATTTGGAATAGCGAAAGACTGGGAACAACCTAAATGTTCACCAATAGGGAGCTGGCTGCATCAGTAATAGTGAATGCCTGCAGTGGAGTTCTCCGAGCTGTAAAAATGCTATTAAGGTATAACAATGAATCAGAAAACAAGGCAGAGAAAAATTATTTTAATAAGCCTCCGCTTAAATACATATGTGCTTATATATACATTGTGTGTTTATAGTGCTTATATATATTTAGAACAGAATGTTACCTATCGGGGAGGAAGGGAACAGGGTAGAGGGAATAACATGAGAAACCAGACTTCTGAATATAATTTGATTTGTAGATTTGACTTTCAAGCATATGAATGTTTAAATGATTAACTAACAAAATTAAAACAAAAGCACTCCCCATGAAACAAAAACTGACAGCATATTGAAAGGAATGATTTCACATGATATTTAAACATAGTGATATGACTGTATGTGCCTATGGAGAAAAAGAATAGCAAAAACTATCTTAAACTTTTTATAATTTTTTAAATTATAAATTATAATTTATAAATTATAAATTTTTTATAATCATATTGTTAGTAATACTGCTATAATTCTGAAACTATTATGGTAGGATAAAGCAAGTAAGTAATTGTTAATGTTCTTAGGAACCAAGATTTTAGAAAAAATGAATTTAAGTAATACCTTGTAATATGTTTTGAATTATTTTGAACTCATAATGTCTTGTCACTTTAAAAAAAATTTTTAAAAAAAGTATTTCCAAGCTCTGTTCACTGAAAAGTTCTAGAAACAATAATAAATGCAATAGTAATAAACACTGCTAACCTTCGGATAGCAGCCTCTCAATACTGTTTCCTTGGTGAAATGGCTGAATCTAGGCTGGGGCAGGAAATGCAGAAGACAGCCTGGATATCTTGTAATAAAAAGCAAGGAAGCAATTAAAGAAGTCTGGTGTTATGTCAAAAGGACTCAGGAGCCATAATGAAAAACCTCTCCCTGGCCAAAGGTGGGATAATTTGAGCATTAATAAGAATAACAACTGTAATTGAGTCAAACAAGTCAAATGTATTAAACTCCATGAGTTCATTAAAAAAAAAAAAAAGACTGTTCATTTTTGAAAGATGCTAGGGAACCAACTTATTATTCTGAATACTGGTGACTAGAGAGAGGATCAAGCATTTATTCTTGTTCTCAGAGTTTCCAAGTAATTGATGAGGGAAATTTTTCTCTTTAGAAAAGAATTCCAGTTGAATGAAGAAGGAATGATAGAATTAGAACAAGGCCATTTTTGCAAACCCCAAATGAAATAATAGATCTAGGCAACGACCATCAATGGCAGCTAACATTACCACAGAGAGAAACAACCCACCCTGGGTGCTTCCTGCTGGAAATCCAGTAACACCTGGGTCTCTTTCCTGGGGCTGCCCAAACCAAGTGCCACAGATTGAATGGCTGAAACTACAAATTTATTTTCTCACAGTTCTAAAGACTTATTTATGAGACAATTGAGAAGTTTAAACATTGACTAATTCTGATTTTTTTTAATAATATTAAGGAATTTTGTGGTTATATTTTTAAAGCAGCACTGTCCTTTGGAGACACTTAATGAAATATTTATGAGTGGGGTATATCAGGGATCTATTTTAAAATAATGCTATGGGGAAGGAGGCAGTATAGATGAAACAAGAGTGGCAATGAGTTAATGATAGTTATCTGGGTGATGGGTACATTGGGCTTTGTTATACCCTTCTCTCTACTTTGGGTTATGTTGAAGTTTTCTTTAAAAAAATTTATAAACATATAAATGAATGAATGACTGAAATGGAGGAGTCATGCCATGCATCCTTCTAAGCAAGGGTAAAACTCCTGAAATGAAAATAGGGAAGATTAACGTATTAAGGAGCATAATCAGAAGTAAAATGAGAGTGACAACTAATAGCAGCTACCCTTGTAGAGCACCAGCTAGGTTCCAGACTGGTACAAGGCAACATTTTCCAAGTGTATGTGTAGTCACAAATCTCTACTGCTTTTCATCTTTATAACACTCCTGGAGCAGGGAGAAAATTGGGTCATTTTACAAATAGAGAATCCCAGACTTAGAGATGCCTGAAACCACAAGCTGCTAAGGACCCCAGAGAAACCAGCATCCAGGACTTTGTTCTACAACTTGTATCACTTTTCCATGAGCTCGCTCTGACTCTGGGGTCCAAAAGGGAATGAAATAAAAGCAGAAACTTTCTTTGTTCTTAAAGAAATTTGTTTTAGGAGTTTACCTTGCTTTATCCTTTATTAG
>NW_006431919.1:7305844-7306344 GCF_000325575.1 Pteropus alecto | reverse complement strand
AAGAAAGAAAGAAAAAGAAAAAGTATTTGAAATGGTCCTTATCCAACAAAAGTGCTTGCAGTCCCATTTCTTCTATAGGTTCACTTTTATAGTAATGGATATGAAACCTTCTCTTTATCCCCACGATGACATATATTGGGCTGTGATGCCAACAAGAAAATATGAAGGAAAGAGAGAGAGTGTGGAAAATGCGCATGCAGTCTTTATCTTCTGCTATGAGTTTCTAGGTATTCCTCCACGACAAAATGAAACTCCTCAGATATGATTCACATGCACATAGTATCTCAAATTAAATGGCATCCATCTTTTTCATTGAGAGGGTATGTTTTAGTTCTTCTTAATAATGTGAGGAAGTAAGTATACTCCGTTTTAGAAAGATTTCTATCAAGACAGATAAAAATGAAAGTTTCAGCCCATGAAGCTGAAGCTTGGTTGGCTTGCTGTGCTGTAGGCATCACTCAAGCTACCGGAACCTCCACTTCTCTTTCTGCAGATTTTTA
>NW_006431919.1:7295402-7305824 GCF_000325575.1 Pteropus alecto | reverse complement strand
GAGTTGAAGAGAAGGTGGACATTGATGATTTGTCTTCTCCAGTTGCTTGTCCTCTGACCACTCCTCTCTCTACCTTTATGAATCTGCCTCAAGACCAAAGGATTGTGGGGAAAGGGGTGCCAAAGGGCCTTTTGGTCTGGCCTTTCATTCATGAAAAGACTAAAATTTGCCTTTAAAGTTATTTCCAAATGAGGTTTCACATAAAAAGATAGAACGATAAGTTGACAGGAGTGGAAGATAAGGATGTTCACCTTGCAGCCCAGACTCATATCCTATCCCCGAGCTACAGTGGCTGTATTGGGCAATTTGTATAGTGTGTAATTACTAAAACTGTGAAGAGCACAGTTTATTGCATATATTTTGTGTGTGTGTGTGTGTGTTTGTGTGTTGCAAAGCATTAATTTGCTATATGTAAATGTTTAAAGCATACCACAATACCTTGCAATTACCTTGTTTTGTAATTTCTTTAATTTTTAATGTACTGGTAGCCTCAAAAAATGGAAGTGACCCTGGCCTCTCTCAATGTCTTAAAGGCCTTGAGAAAAGGAAGAGAAGAGGAAGTGTAGCAATAACAGTCACAGCAACAGTTAACATCTACTGTACTGTATACTTGAAACTAATAAAAATAAATGTAACACACACACAAAACCAGTCAACATCTACTCAGTGCTTTTATGTGCCAGACACAGCCAAGCATCCTAATTTAAGTCACATTAATTAACAGATTAATTAACATATACTAATCCATTTAATCCACCCCTATAAGGTAGGTATTATTTCCACTTTACAAATAAGGAAATTGAAGCACAGCTGATAAGTAGCTGTATATCTCACTTTAGTGAAGAGTTGTAAGAAGCATAAAGGAATTATAGAGTATGAGGGAAGTAGTAGAAAACTATTTTAAAACTCTGTGCTTAAAGAGAAATGTACCTAAGAGGTTAAACCTTTCATAAAGCAAGTTTCTTTCCTGGAAAACCCCGGTTCCTAACCTTGTTTCTGCAGCCTCATATTTTCATATGCGAGGACCATCTTCCTCTCTACCACTGTCTGGAAAATTCCATGCTTCCTCACAGGGCTGTTCTTGCCCCAGGCCATCTCTCCTCCCCAACCAGGTGATGTATTCCCCACAGATGAAAAATCTCAAAGTCTGAGTTACTCAGTCTAGAATAACACTCAAAAATTTGCTGGGGAGAGGGGTAGGAGGTAAGGGGATGTATGTACTCCCAGTATCCTTATTCTACCTTGGCCTGTCAGTAACTGTTGGATCTACCTGTATCTTCCAAAAAATTAACATTGTCAGAGGAAGTTAAGTCTAAACCAACCCATAGGGATGTAGAGAATCATCCCTAAAAGCTTCAGAATTTGCAAATTTATCTTCCTCGACAATAGAGTTAGTGCTTTGGATTACTGTGGTTCATCTTTTTGGTTCACTATCTCCTTCCTCTTGAACTGGGTCCCCTTGGACAAATCACTGTACTCCCCATAACTGCCCAGGATAAACAGGAAGGAGATGCGAGGGCTAGAGTCCAAAGGCTTGGTCTTCCGGCTCTATTACAATGTAAATAAGGTCTGAGATTTTTTTAAACACACTTCCTCTATATTCTAAGTGATTGGTATACTGCGACTGATATTCTTTGGTCACATTTTACCCTAGCACCAAAAGTATTTATTGAGAGTTCCCTGGGGGCTTCGTTGTTATTAAACACTGTATAACTACTTTCTTTGAGCCAAGTACCTGGGCAAGGCCCTTACCCAGCTAGTTGGTAAGAAATCTTCTGTTAATGCTCTATTATGGTAAACATTACTTGGGGCTGGCCCCAAGCACAGGGATAAATTGGTACTATAAACAGTTCAAAGGCAGTTTTTAGAATAAAAGCCCTATGACTTGCTCACAATGCCCAGAATAACAAGTCAAGTTTCCAAAGTACTTTTCACACCTACCACAGTTTCAATTTCACAATAACACAGAAAGGTCGTTAGACTTGGCATTATTACCTACACTCAACACACCAGGAAATTGAGACTCAGAGTTTAAGTGATTGGGCAAGGTCACGAAGCTAATAAATCTCAGAGTAAAGTTTGTTTTCGGGCATCTTAGTCCAACTCTTGCCAAAGCATTGAAGTTTCACTTCTTTATATCTGTGAAGCATTTCACTGTTATTCCCTCTAATGTAGTTCTATAGGCATCTTTTTAAACTCATTTAACCCCTGTGATGGTTAATGTTATATGTCAACATGACTGAGCTAAGCAATGCCCCAGATAGCTGGTAACACACTATATCTGGGTGTATATGTGAGGGTTATCATTTGAATTGGTGAACTGAGTAAAGCAAATGGTCCTTCCCAATATGGGTGGGCCTCACGCAATTAGTTGAGGGCCTTTCTAGATCAAAAAAGTGGAGAAAGGATGACTTCACTCTCTCTTTCTGTGAGATGGGACATCCATCATCTGCCCTCAGACATCGACACTCCTGGTTCTCTGGCCTTTGGACTTGGACTGGGAATTATGCCATTGTCCTCCCTCTACCACCTCCTTTGGTGGGTTCAGCATGTGTAAATCAAGACTATAAGTCTGAGATTCGGAATGATCTCTGAAACAAAAGTGTTCAAATGGCTGGAGACAAAGTTCTTTGTGGAAACTAGGTTCCAGCAATAAGTCTAATCATTATTATTGACATTAGGAATAACTTCTGAGAGTTATGTTTAATTGATTTTCAAAAAGGTACCAAAGCAATTCATTGGGGGAAAAAAATAATCTTTTCAACAAATGATACTGGGACAACTGGATATCCACATGCAAGAATGAAGTTGAGTCCCTACCTCATAGTATATACAAAAATTAACACAAAATGGATCAAAGACATGAATCTAAGAGCTGAAACTACAAAACATTTAGAAAATATAGAGGTGAATCTTTGTAATGTTGGATTAAGCAATAATTTCTTAGAGAAAATATCTAAAGCACAAGTAACCAAAGAAAAAATAGATAAGTTAAACATCATTAAAATAAAAACAAATGTGCTTCGAAGGACAGCATCATGAAAGTGAAAAGATAACCCATAGAATGGGAGAAAAAACTTGCAAATCATATGTTTGATAAGGGCCTTATATCTAGAATAAAGAACTCTTACAACTCAACAGTAAAGAGACAAATAATTCAATTAAAATATGGGCAAAAAACTTGAATAAACAATTCTCCAAGGAAGATATATGATGGCAAATATTGTAAACATACAAAAGGATGTTCACCATCATTAACCATCAGAGAAACACAGATCAAAACCTCAATGAGGTACTACTTCACTTACTAGGATGGCTATAATCAAGTGTTAATGTGGATGTGGAGAAATTGGAACTCTCATATGTTGCTGATGGGAATGCAAAATGGTGCAGCCACCTTGGAAAAATCTCTGGCAGTTCCTTCAAAAGTTAAACACAGAATTACCATAACACACAATGATTCTACTCCTAGATATATACTCAAGAGAACTGAAAATGTATGTCCAAACATATGTACACAAATGTTCAGAGCAGCATTATTCAAAGTAGCCAAAAAGTAGGAAGAAATGTACATCATTCAAATGTACATCAACCGATGCCTGGATTAACAAAAAAGTCCATACGATGGAATAATATACAGCCGTGAAAGAGAAATGAAGTCCTGATATATGCTACAAATAGACAAACCTTGAAAACATCCTGTTTAGTGTAAGAAGCCAGACACGAAAGGCCACATATCATATGATTCCATTTATACGAAATGTCCACAATAGACAAATCCAGAAAAACAGAAAGTACATCAGTGGTTGCCAGGGGCTGGAAGGAGAGGGGGAAGGAAAGTAACTGCTAACAGATACAGGTTTTTGGGAGAAGGGAGGATGATCGTAATATTCTGGAATTAAATAGTAGAATGGTTGCATATTTTGTGACTATACTAAAAACCACTGAATTCACACTTTAAAAGAGTAAATGTTATGGTATGCAAATTATATCTCAAGTTGTGTTTTTTTTTTTTTTTTTTTAATAAATAACTCCCAGCTTCTAACAGATGCTACACTAAGGAAAACAAATTATTCAGTGTTAAGGGAGCCAAGTGAGAAAGGAACAATGCTCAGAAAATCACCAGGGAGGTCAGACTGGTTACGACTCTAAAAGTATTCCACAAGCACTCTGTCAGTCTCCATGGAATCTGCATTCATGCTTTATACCAGAACTCCCTCCAAAATGAAACCGTGGCCTTAGAACCAAGCTGGTCTCACACCCACTAACCTCCAGCTTGCCATCTTTCAGGTGTTTCCTCTTTAGTAACAGAAAGAAAGTCAAATTTACGACTTATTCTTAAATAATTGAATTCGATTCAACTCAACAGATTTTATTTAGCACTTGGGACATGCCAGACACTTGCTAGACCCAGGGAATCAGCTGTGATCAGGAGATGGACACTCCCTTCCTTGATGAAACTTATATTCTAATATTACAAACAGATAATAAAAAATGTGCTGGTTCTTCTTCAATGGCCCACCCATCCCCAATCCATTGGACGGCCTTTCCTGACCTGCCTTGCATTCTGGAGAGATGAGGTTGACCTCTGCGAATTGGATCACCCAGGCTCTCTTGTACTGACAGGAAATTAGGCAGGAGGAAGAGAGACATCAGGCTATTTCCTCTGCTGTTCTCTCCCTGCCTCGGCACCATAATTCCGGCAGTAGGTTTCAAATACTAAATCTCCTGTGGGACAGACCTTCATCCATAGGGCCAGATCTCACTGGAAATTCTATTTTCTCTTATTGTCTTTTCATACTGCGGTACGTGTAGATTATCTGCAAAGATGGCTACAAACGATTCATCTCAACTCTTTATGTACATGCTGCTCCTGCCATTAAAAGGTTATATCTATTTCACTTTCCCTTGAAGCTGGACCTGCCTTATGCTCTGCTTTAACCAGAACGTGGTAATGGTGACGTTCTGTCAGTTCTGTGACAAGTCCTTAAGATGGCAGACAGCTTCCACTTTGACTTTCTAGGGATCTAGCCACATAGTAAGTGCTCGGGCTAAATTATTAAATAATGAGAGGCCACATGGAGAGAAAGAGAGAAAATCCTAGCCCACCTCTCGCCATCCCAGCCACCCTAGCAGAAGTGTCAGACGTGTGAATGAACCCATTTCGGATCCTTATCCAGCTCCACCCGAGCTGTCCCAGCCGAACCTCCCAAGTGCGAAGTAGAGATCAGCCGTTTCCACCAAGCCCCGATCAAATTGAATTGTGAGCAAATAAGTGGGGGTTGTTTTTTAAAGTCACTAAGTTTGGGGGCAGTTTGTTACACAGTAATAGATAAGTAAAACTGATGGCTCCTCACCACTGCGAGTCCCAGGTGCCTCGACAACCCTATTAACCCTTCAACCCTGACCTTGTCTCCATGATGGTCCATTCACCTCATTCTCTTAATTTAAAACCTCCGAGTTCTGTTTTCTGTTCTGTTTTGAGTTCTGCCTAATACAATAAGTAAGTAAATAAGTAAAACAATCATAATTTCCAGTTGGCCCCACGATGAAAATGAACAGGCTGCTATGATAGGGAATCAAAGAATAAGGAGTTCCAATAACAACAAAAAACAAAAATCCAATCAAAAAATGGGCAGAGGACCTGAACAGACACTTCTCCCTAGAGGACATACAAATGGCTAACAAATATATGAAAAGATGCTCAACATCTCTAGCTATTAGGGAAATGCAAATCAAAACCACAATGAGATACCATCTGACACCTGTTAGAATAGCTATAATCAACAGGACAAGTAATAACAAATGTTGAAGAGGATGCAGAGAAAAAGGAACCCTCATACACTGCTGGTGGGACTGCAAATTGGTACAGCCACTGTGGAAAACAGTATGTAGTTTCCTCAAAAAAACTAAGAATTGATCTACCAATATGATCCAGAAATCCCTCTACTGGGTATTTACCACAAAGACTTGAAAACTCATATCCGAAAAGATATTTGCACACAGATGTTCATAGCAGCATTATTCACGGTGGCCAGGACATGGAAGCAACCGAAGTGTCCTACCATAGATGATTGGATAAAGAAGCTGTGGTACATATACACAATGGAATATTACTCAGCCATAAGAAGAGATGAAATACTGCCATTTGTGACAACATGGATGGACCTCGAGATAATCGTGCTAAGCAAAATAAGTCAGACAGAAAAAGTTGAAAACCACATGATAGCACTTATATGTGAAATATAAACCTAAAAGCAACAAATGAACAGGACAAACAAACAGAGACTCAGGGACATGGACAATAGACTGACTAGTGGTTACCAGAGGAGAGGGAGGAAGGGGAGGGAGGAGGTAGACAGGGTAAAGGGGGTCAAATGTTAGACAGAAATCTAACTGTGGGAGGTGAACACACAGTGTAAATATATATATGCTTTACTGTTAAAGTGTACAGCTGAAACTTGCTGGATTTCGTTAACCAATGCCACTATAAAAAAATAATTAATTAATTTTTAAAAAAAGAATAGGGAGTTCCTCCCATGCGGCTGAATATTTGAAGTTGATGGAAAAAAACAAACAAAAAAACAATGGGACTAGCTCCTTCCCGGCCATGCCTGACTTCCGTCTCCCAATAGACTTGAAAGTACAATTTTGAGGGATGTGAGCCATACTGACCAAGAAGAAACAGGATTGACAAAAGGGAGAGATGTTAGAAGAGACTTTTATATAAATTATGAAAGCATAGGTTTATCTCAGTACTTTGAACTTAAGGAAACATTTTTATCAATCCCATTGGCAAAAATTCAAAAGATCAACAGCATCTACTGCTGGTGAGGATGTGACAAAATGGGCTTTTCAATGTGTCGCTGGTAAGAGTGAGGACTGCTATAATGTCTTCGGTATACAACATGCCAATATCCAGTTAAATAAAATAAAACAAAACACATATCCTTCTCTGTTCCCACTTTTGAGAATCTATTCTAAACATCACATGTAAATATAGATGTACAAATATCTATTTTATGCAACATTGTTCACAGTAGCAAAAACAAAAAGTAGAAACAATCTGACTTCCCATCAATTAGAAAATACTTCAATAAATCATGGGACATTCATATTAAGAAATTATACCAGTATTAAAAAGAATGAGTTAGATCTATACTTATTGAACTGGAGGGATATCCATGACATAATATTAAGCAGATATTTTAAAAAGCAAGCATCATATATAGCAAAACCTAAGAAAGTGCACATATATTTACGTATATTTGCATGAGCCCTGGAAAGGGTACATAACAGGTTTTAAACAAGATTACCACAGTGGGGTGAAAATTGACCAAAAAAAAAAAATGAACTTTTCTTTATAGATTTTTGGATTGTTGAAATGAATGCATATTACTTTTATTTTTAATTCTCCTGTTCCGACCCCTCCTTCCACCTTAAGCGACAATGGTTCTAATTTATTTCACCTTAGATTAATTTTTCCTGTTCTAGAATTTTATATAAATGGAGTCATAACTTTTTGCGTTGGGCTTCTTCTGTTCATTATTATGTCTATGAGATTCAGTCAGGCTGTTGCATATATTAGTAGTTCGTTCTTTTTTATTGCTGAGTCGTATTCCACTCAAATAAGATATCACAGTTTCTTTGTCTATACCCTGTTGCTGGACATTCGGATGTTTCAAAATTTGGGCTATTAGGAATAAAGGAGCTATGAACATTGTTTCACCAGAATTTTGACACAGATTTCCATTTTTCTTGGATAAATACCTACAAATTGCATTTATGGGTCAAAAGGGAGAAACCTGAGAATATATGAACATATTTCACTTTGGTAATAAAAAAAATAACAAAAACATTTCAAAGAAAAAAATTCAAAAGGAGAAAATGAATCTATATTTTTAAAAGATAATAAATACTTGCTATCTTTTTCTCTACTCCCTCCCCTCTCGATAGGCATTTGGTTATGTCAGATATCAAGCTTCCCAGGCCAGGTCAGCGACCCACCACTTTTCAGAGTGAATCATCAGAGATGAGGAAAATCTAATGTTATACCTGCCCAAGAGGAACTAGATTTAGCTACCACCCACCAGAAGCCACAGGCTCAGTGGTAATTCAACAGACCTGCTAACACACAGGAAAAACAGCTTCCACAGTCGGAAATCACTTGCAAACAAAACAAAGCTCAGGACACTCCTTTTGTATAAGAGCAGATACTTAGCATTAAAAAGAACAAAAGAGTACTGTTCTGAAACTAATCGAATCAACACATCCAGAAACAGTATCGGAAATAACCTCCCCTCAAGGAAAGGCTTGTAAACAAATGGTGAATGAAACCTTGGTAATTTCCAAATCTAAATTGAAAGTCCAAGATGGTACAAAAGCCCCCATCATTACCATGAGGACCTATTCTTAGAATGGACTGGCTGGAATATACATATATTTTTAAATGTAAAAAAAAAAGTGCTGCCATGCTGTCAATGAGAGGTTTTAGGGGAATCTGCTCGGCCCGTGGCCCACTGCCACCCTTTTTTTCTCAGAACTGGACCTGAGTCCTAACCCACAGGAGGGCCACAGTATTGGTCTTTCCTCCAGGATACAGCTGTTTGGACCAGGGATGGACCCCTGATGGGTCAAGTTTGGATTCTAAGTGCCATGGGAAGCCACTGAAGTATTTTGTGCAAGTAGTAATATGGTCCCATTTATGATTCAAAAGATCTTAGAGGAAGAAATTAGGAAGCATTTGCAGTAAGTAGTTGAGATGAGAGGTGATTACGGTTGACACTGGCAGTGGAGGAGAGAAGTAAGGCCCCTCATATCTACAAGCCAGGGAGAGGAACAACAGGTTTCTGAAGGAGCCTAAAATGTTGGAACAACTAGAAGACTGTAGTGTCATGAGCTAAGAGAGCAGGGAGTTTCGAGAAGGAAGAAATAGTCACCTGTGGCTTGAGAAGTTAACAAAGAGGCACCTGTTTGGGAAGAAGACAGCCTCTGTTATGGGGAGCAGAGAAATGGGGCTGGAGCTGGAAGAAGAAGAGAGGACAAGGAAGTGACTATAGCATGTTTGTCACTGCTTGTTGCACTTCAAATAAAAATTGAAAGGGCCATGTCCTCAACTTGACATACAAGTCCCTCAACGCTGTGGGACTCCTTGTGTCAGTCAGGGTCCCAGCAGCAAACACTAGCACATTCAGAGTTTAGCTAAAGAGAGCACAACAAAGGGACAACTTATAGCCAGTGCAGGCAGGGTGAGGAAACTAATGACATCTGGGCAGGCACCCAGGGGTTAACATCAGGGCAAAGGGAGCTGGAGCAATGGAAGGGGGGCCACCTGATAGCAGCAGTGGCCAGAGAGGGACTCAGCTACTGCCAGAACCATGTTCCTGAAGCAGGGAGACTGGGGAAAGAACTATCACAACCTGTCTCTCCTCCATCCTCTGAACTCCCCTCACAATGCTGGCTGATCCCAACTGGAAGCCGGAAGCCTTGAGAATGGAGGTAATGGAGTCCGCAGAGGTCAGGAGAAAACAGAGCAAGGCAGAGAAGGAAGGAGCACGCACATAACCAGCACCTTCTGGCTCACCTCCCCAGCTCACCTCACTGGGCCTCCTTTGGTGTCTTGGAATATGCTGAGCTACAGCCTGCCTTGGGCCCGAGCACAGGCTGTTCTCTCTATCTGTTTTTTTAACTGAAAATAATCTTCCCACCTTCACCTTAAATGTCACTTACCCAGAAAGGCCTTTTCTGGCCCTTGCCCCTCCCTAATCTGTATGAAATACCATTGTTGTATGCTCTCACAGCACCCTGCTCTTCCATTGCATTCAGCATATTTGCAATGATAGATTTATTGAGGTGTTATTTAAAATCCATCTCCTCCCTCAGACTATAAACTTCATGAGAACAGGAACTATGTCTGTTTTTCACAGTATACTTCTTGGTAATGGAGAAAGTGCTCAAATATATGTTTATTGAAAGATTTAATGAACCTATGCTAACACCCTCTCCTACATTGTCCATGATCTCTAGATACGAACAGTTTAGCAACGATAATAGATTTTATGTAATGAGTCCCTGTTACATGTCAAGCACTGTGCTAGACTTTCAATGTATGTCATCTCATTCACGCCTCACAACAACCCTAGGGGTCAGGGACTCTAATCAGCCCCATTTTCCCATCAAGGGTACCAAGGCCTGAGAGGTCAAGTAATTTAGTCAAGGCCACACAGCTATGTGGTAAGAATCAACGTCCCTATGATAATATAGCCGGTGCTCTGACCTCTCCCTGACACTAAGCTGCCCCCCTTGAATACCTCGCTGTGGATTTTGTTTGTTTGTTTATATGTCTTATCTTTTATATTAGACAGTAAGCTCCATGGGTCACAATGATTTTAGTCATCTATTTAATCCAAATGCACATTGCAG
>NW_006431919.1:7289415-7295333 GCF_000325575.1 Pteropus alecto | reverse complement strand
CATGCTTGGAGCTGACCGGCACCCCCTGCCCCCCATGTCTTTAGCCACATTCATTCTGCTTATTAAAGAGTGGAGGTCTGTCCATAAGACTGTTTTGATGCTCATTGCAAGGAGCTCTTCCTCTAGAGCACAATTCTTTCAATGAACTGTTAGAATTCAAAGACCAACAGAGTCTCCGTGTGAACTCTGGACACCTGGGGAGCTCTCTCAGGATGCTTGACTTTATCCAGAAAGACCCTGCCTCAGTAACCAGCCAACCCATCCTTTCTGACATCCACCCCATTCACTCCTGAATCTAACTTGACAATACAGAATCAGTTCCCACAGTCACACGCTGCCTAGCTGCTTCATTGACCGCACCCTCATTTCCTGTGAACAGAGTTTTCAGAGGCCTGGACACTAGGAGCAGCACGTCCACACAGGAGCAGCTCGCCTGTGCCCAGGAGACAGAAGGAGAGCACATCCCAGGAGCCAGAGAAATGATTCCAAAAGCACTTCTCCCTGCATCCCACCTCCTGCGCCTGCACATTTTTGTGAGGTGTTAGCCCTTGAAAGCACCGACCAGGCGTTCTGAATGGGCCCACCTGAGCCCCTGAAAGGAGACTGAAGTGTGGCCAGGAAGAGCCCAAACGTCAGCAGAAGAGTTCGGAGGGCATGCCCTGCTCCCCACTTACCTGCTGCACAGTGCGGGAACTCCCCTTAACTCCCTCCTTCTTCATTGCTTCTTTTTTTCCCTCTTAACCCGTATGGGACTCTTTTCTCTTTTGCTCTCTCCAACCCAACTTTTGTGAAATTTGGACCTAAAAAATAAAAATATGACGTTAGAGTTAGGAAGGACCTTGTGTCATCCAATCTAGACCATCCCGAACCTTGGCGAAATCACTTAAGAGGTTTTTCTTAAATGCGGATTCCTAGACCCCACCTCAGACCTACAGAAATGAACAACTATTGCTTTTATCTGCCAGGGTGTTGCTTCCTTTGGAGTTTCTTCAGAGAACACATCTTTCCCCACTCCTTGTGGTTCTCCTAGGGCTACCAAATTTGTAATGCACACCTCCTTAGAAGTGATTGGCCCCTACGTAGGCACGTGATCAAACTGGGCCAATCAGAGTCATTCCCTGTGATAGTAAACTCTGTGGATGAAAGACAAAATTGCGTTCCCCCTTGGTTACCTAATTGGAAAAATGGTACCTATGCCACACAAGGTGGTGTCACTATTACCTGCCAACTAAGAGAAACCTATCTGCAATAAGGGAAAATGAGAATCAGAGTTTTGACAATATTTGCTAAGTTCCTGAAGCAAATCCTAGTTCCGAACTCCCCATTCCCCTTTGTCAATAAATTTCCTTGCTCCACGTCAAGTTAGTTTTGATTTCTGTCACTTACGACCAAAAGTATAGGGAATAATACATCTATTGAATCAGGAACTCAAGAAGCAGGACAAGAGCATCTGAAATTTTTAAGAATGTCTAGGAATTTCTGATGTGTGGTTCAGGATACTCTAATAAACCAAACTTCCCAGTTTACAAAGGAAAAGCTGAGATCCACATAACAGGTTTGATGATAATGAGGTAAAATTTAGTGAGCATTTACTACATGCAGGAACCAATGTGAAGTGAGTTCTATATTATTTCATTTGATCCTCAGCTTATCACTTTGAATTTACTATGTTTACTATATCTATTTGTTTACTATATCTGTCTTATCTACAAATTATAAATTTTATCTATAAATTATATATCTACCACCTAGTACAGTACCTGGAACATAGTAGGAGCTTACTGAATACTTGGTGAATGTTGAATAAATTTTACAGATTGATACACTTACTATTATTATTATTATTATTAGGAGTAATAGTGGTATTAGCAATATTGCTAACATTTATTGAGTGTTATTTTGTGTTAGGTTCTCTTCTAAGATCTTTTTAAACATTACCATATTTGTCTAAAAAAACCTTAGGGTAGGTTTCTAGTACCTCTCCCCCCTCATTATGATGAGAAAACTGAGCCCAGAGATGTCAAATAAATTTCCCAAGGTCACACAACTAATAACAAAATTAAAATTCAAACCCAGGCAATCTGGCTGCAGAGTCCCAGTTCACAATCACTACACTATACTGGTTTAATTAACCTATCCAGAATGACCAAGTTACTGAATAATAGATGCAGAATTTGGGCCTAGGTTAGTCTGATTCCAGAATCTGCACCCATTAACCACTACCTTATACTTCCTCTCTGTGGGTAATTCTCTGCAGTTCATGGTAGTCCACATAAATGGTGCCCCAAGGGTTACACAATACATAATATGCATGGCTCTTACAGCAACTGTCATATGGTGATTAAAAACTGAGTATCCTGACTTTTAGAGAATATAAACAATAATATAAATGGAGTCACTTTAAAATGGAACAGGAGCAGCCATGCCAGAGGAACTGCCTTGCACATCTTAGACCTCTAACCTTGGAATGTTAAAAACATGAAAAAGTCACCTTTGGACTGGGCCTGAGCAACCTTGTTTCCATAAGAACGATTTTCAAAGCTGACAAGAAAGCAGTTATGACTACCGGACTGATGACGACTAGACTAAATACTAAACACATTGTTTAGAATTAACATCACTGTTACGAATACACAATGCAATATATATAAAACTTACTGTTAAATTGTACACTTGAAAAAAAATCACTGTTATGTTATCTGCATATTTACTACAAGTATCAGCTCATTTGGTGATAAATGTGTTTTCCTGAAGAGGGATGGGTATGGCATTTTGTTTTTCTACCATGGACAGATTGAAATTGCCACAAAGAAGTTACTGTGGAAACTGCCTCCCAAATTGTAAGATAAAAGGTAAAAATGGAACACTTTATTGACATGCAAATGATTAATACTAGTGCCCACTTTCTAACAAACTCTCTTTGTCTGGTTTTTCTTAGGCCATTAGTTGGCTCTCTCGAATCACAGGTGGACAGGCAGGGTGTTTGGTGTCACATTCTAGATGGCCCCAGACAACTGAAAATGCCACAGGTGACACCTCTGGAATAAATCTAGACGCTTCCAAACTTAGCATTGGAATAAGTAAAGTAGACGACGTTGCTCTCTCTGGGTAAATCTGGTGAAGCTGACTGTGAACTGCTGTGAATGTGCAAACAATCCCAGAGTTGAGAATGTGGTTATTTTTATGCCTGGCCCGTTCTGCTGGTGTACCCTGGACCAGTTTGAAAGTTAACTTGCTGAGCTCTTATTTATGCAAAGGAGTTTGTCTTATCTCCTCTGGCCACATTCCATCCTTTCAACTTTGGGCTGGACAGTCTTTTTAACAGGAAACAAACCTTATTTGAAAGCCCCATTTCTCTACCTATCTCTGCTCACCTTTACCTGCCCCACCCCATCAACCTCTCCAAATCACTTCTTGTCTGCCCAAGCATTCCTATCTTGACAAAGCTCTAAGATAGCTTTGTCCTGATTTCTGCTTGACAATTCTTTCAACTTGCTTCTCTCAGAACTTAATCCCAAAGCCACCCTTTTCAAAGCTGCTTCCAGTAATTAAGTGGAAGATATGACTTGACCTGAGGAAGTAGGGGTCAAAGGTTATGGGTTCTTGATTTGGGATCCTTGTCACCTAGCTTTCTGACCAGCAGCAGTCAATTTCACTTCTCCTTTCTGAATCTGTCTTCATCTGTTCCCTTCACCAGGAATTTTTTTTTTTTCAGATCTTTCTTTTATGGCCAGCTCCTTTTCAATCGTTCAAGTTTCAGCTTAAATATAATGTCCTCAAAGAGGCCCTAAATAGTCTCTAATGTTATTTTCCTCTAACGTCATTCTCTATAACATTATCTTCTGTTTTCTACAAGCACATTCTATCTGCAATTATCTTAAATGTTCCCTTGATTATTTTGTTTCCTCCAAAAACCTTTAAGGTCCAAAAGAGCTGAGGCCTTTCGGTCTTGTCCCTGGCACATAGACGATACTCAATAAATATTTGTAGCATGAAAGGAACTGCAGCATTTAAGTAGTTGAACCAAATGAATTGTAAGGTTGTTTACAGCTTTAACATGAACATTGTCAAAAATGAGCAAGTGAAAAATGAAGTGACAATAACCATTGCAATAAAACACTGAATGTCATGTGTGTATACTTGTGCTTTAAGAATATAAACCTGCCCAAGTTCTTGGCTGTGTCATAGTGCTGTAGTGTTGCCTTTTTACAGTTTGCCATGGAGTGCGAACTGACTTTCTGAGCTAAATAATAAAATATCTAACAAGGATATCAGGTAGCTGTCTAAATGTAAAACCACTATGACACAGAATTAGAGAAGAATAGTTTTAGAATACAACCACTTCAATTTACAGGGATAAGAACTAAGGCCCAGATAAGGAAGTATATTTGGACATTTGGAACCAAATTAGTGATGTTTCTCTCAGTGAGGAACACATATATCACTCACACTTCCATTTAATTATTTATAACATAGCAAAACATGCTTGAAAAGCATGTTTGAGCGTTAATTAAATCTTATACCAGTAGGTCTGAAACTTGAGCATTAAGGATGTGTTAAAGCACACATTGCTGGGCCCCACTCCCAGAGTTTCTGATTCTGTAGGTCATGGGTATAGCAGTGAGGAAGACCAGGAGAGTTTAAAAGAAATTACCAACTTTAGCACATCAACTCTTAGCGTAACCGGCTCCGCTTGGCGCGCAGAGAGAGAACTACGAGTCCCGGCGTGACCCGCGCGCAGCGGGCGGAAAGTCAGCCACTTCCGCTCCACGCAGCGCTTCTGCCCCCGCGTCTCGACGTGTCACCGGCGGCGCCGCGGCTGTGGCAAGAGAAGGAGCTGACTTGGGGAGTTCGAGGCGGCGGGCGGCGGCAGAGACCCAGCCTGGATCTGCCCCGGCACGGAAGCGTTCCGGGTTCCGTGGGGAGCAGGAGAGGGAGGCGGCGGCCCGGCCCGCGCGGGACACGATGTTGAACATGTGGAAGGTGCGGGAGCTGGTGGACAAAGCGTGAGTATCGGGGGAGCAGTTGTGGCCAAGGCCCACGCGGGGGAGGGGAGAAAAGGGGTAAGGAGAGGTGGCCCTGTGCTCGGGGCGGCCCGCGTCACGCCCCCCGGCCTGGCCAGCCGCATCATGGCGGCGGCTGGTTCTCCCCAGCCCGGATCCTCGTCCCGACCCGCGAGGCTGGGAAAGGACTCTTCCGCATTTCAAAATATCCTTAGTCCCCTTCTTTCCTATCCAGGCCTTCCTCACTCTGCCCTGATCCCCACTGCCCTAGGCACAAACCCTTTGGTCAGGGGAGGGGGCGGGGATGTCTAGAGCCGGATCATTGCCCTGGAGGAGAACTGTCTTGGCCCCAGGCTGTGTGCTTGCCTCCTGAGCAGCAGCGAAGGCTTGGGAGTGGGAGACGCAGTGCACTGGCCCTCTGTGTCCCTCAGGGCAGGTGCGGAGACCTTAGGCTTGGTCAAGGTCCTTTACGTTACTGGGCTTGTAATTTCTAATGAACCTGAAGTGTTGCAGTGGGTCGTAGGTGTAACAAGTATCCGTTGGGGTCAGGCTGAAGTTACTCAAGAGGAGACTCATTTTTTGCTTTTCTAACACGAGTGAAAGTAGATCACTGTATAACTTCTTGTGATTCTGTTCCTGTTTCCTTTTCCACTGCACTTCATTATTGGAGGGCCATTTGTTCCTTTCGATTTAATTAACAAGTCATTAAGAAATTTCCCCTAAAGAAGAAAACAACCCAGATTTATATCCTGTTGATCTGCTTTTAACTTCCCTGACAGGTAAAATGATTAATACATAGTTGATTTCCTTTAAAACTTAGTGATAACCTTAGTGTCTTACTACTCTAGGAAACTTTAACACTTAAATTGGGTATATAAGATATTAACAGTGGTTAAGTAAGGTCTTCTAGGTCAG
>NW_006431919.1:7283413-7289405 GCF_000325575.1 Pteropus alecto | reverse complement strand
CAGGAAATAAAGTTTAAGAATTTAACCAGTCCTCTTCCTTTTAAGTTGTAGCAAGTATGCAGTAAGTGTGGTGGCAAACAGTTCATTTGTGCCACCTATCCAACCTAAAATCAGGAAATGTAGATGGCAAACTGTTAGGCTTTCTTGACACCAGGAAAAATTCACAGTGGCTTGGGTAGTGCATCATATAGAACTAGAGTTTGACCATATTTTCAAATTTTCCATGCTACCAAGAAGCCAAAAGAGCGTCTAAGTAGCATAGGTTTCAGGAGCTGAGTTCAAACTTTGCAACCTTGGCAAGTTACTAAACCTCGACGTGCCCTAGTGTTCTTAGGTGCAGTATGAAAGTAATGATAGACACCTACCTTAGAATGTTAGAATTAAGGCCTAAGAGCTTAGACAGCATATAAAGCTCTTAACAATATGTTTAGATCAGTATACTTTTGATAACTATAGCAGCTGTTCTGTGTTGAAAGTGAGATAAACTTCAATGAAAAGTGGTTTGCTTTAATTTTTCTTTATCAACTATTCATTTAACCATAAAACCCTCGGACGTTTATTTTGGACTTATTTTGTTTTTTATATATCCTTCGGTTTTGTTTTTCAAGGATAAAATATTGTTTCTTTTCCAGATCCAGGTTCATTGGGTTTTTTTTAATTTTCATATATGTTATAAAGAGTAACATACTAGCCTAAACAGTTTTTTAAAAGTCCAGTCTCTACAAAACTCTCTTTATCTCTAAGCAGGAGGACGGCCGAAGAAAACCGCTAAGAAACACCTTGTTATCTTAGAGGACAAAATTTGTGGTACTCAGAAATTTGAAGAGACTGTACATTTTCAGGAGACAATCAAGGCAGTATACCTGCTGCCGTTCGCTTCATTGTCTTTGTCACCTACGTTACTGATCTTCTCGTGTTCCAGGTTAAATTTTCCCCATTAGTAGTTATCAAGTCATCTAGTGGAAGAGCTATTGAAAAATAACTTCTGCCTTTTTACTAACCCAATTTAGAAAAGAGACTTGAACCAAGTTATTCGAGAACACGTGAGAATGTTGCCACCAAAGACTTTTTAAAGCTTTCGTGGGTGTCTGACACATGATATTAAGATTAGAACATGAGGTTATTTTACCGATGAATACTCAGGTTTTAATTTTCATCTTTCACTGGCAGGAGAGAAAAAATTCTTCCCCCAAACTGTAAGCATCTTACAAATCCAGTACCTGTGGCAGTGTGTCCAGTTAGACTGATCACCTTAAAATGCCATTAATGGAGGTAAAGCAGATTCATACAATGGCTGTGCTGAATATCGAAGAGGTGATGAGGGAACTTAAAGTGAGGGAACAATGTAGTGATTAAGAGATTAATAGAATGTGAAGGTTTATATGGTAGAAGGAGCATTGATTACGGGTTTTGGAGACCTGGGTTCAGATTTTGGAGACCTGGGTTCAGCCTTTTAGACTAGCCATATGTATGATTTGAGACAGAAGCATTTGAATCTACAGACAATGAGTCCTTATTTGTAAAATATGGGATCGAGCTAGAGTAAGACTTTTTCCAACTTTCCTGGCTCTTGAGAGACATGAATTCTCATCAGGGGAGAAAAACTAGAGCTAGTATTTCATAATAGCAGATAAATTTTAGAAAGTCATCCTCTGGAGACGGTTTCAACTGAAAAACGACACTTTTTTTTTTTTAAAGCGATCAATAAATGTTATATTTAAATGCTTTCTGCAGTAAATAAGTGCAACCCATGACTCAGGAAAACTAGGACTGTTATTTAGTGTACATCCCTACCTAATGAGGTTTACTTCAGAAAGAAAAATGTACCCTTTCAAAATGTGTTCTCTGGAGCTACGGTTAGATCCAGTATGGTGGCAGTTTTTAAGTATAATGATATATTTCAAATATAGACTTTTGAGACCTTTAAGTCTCATGGGGCCGGGGAGGTATTTTCCACAAATTTTAGCACCTCCTGCTGGTTATTAAATAGCTGTGTTTTGCAGAACATTATGGAGCTGAGGAAAAGCAGATAAAACCATAGGCCAGCCAGAGCTTGGAGTGCCAGTTTCCTCCCACTTGTCCTCAAGTTACCTAAAAGACAGCTGTGGCAGGAAAGGATAAGTGGCAGTGCTCCCACCAGCGAGGGCTAGCTTGACCATTTCACCCTATGACTTGACCATTTTCATCCTATGACTTGCCTCCTTTTCTTTGAGGCTGTAGTAAAGTGAGAGTCTTATATTTTGTCATGCCTCACAGTATAAATTGGAAGTTGCTACAGTTCTATTACACTTTTTCTCCAAATTTTGGAAACATAGGGTGACATGGTGTAGTGGTAGATCAACACTGCTACTTATTTATTGTAATCCTTCTCTTTTATCTCAAGGAGTAATTTTAATGGCTCTTATTCTTTTTGTGATAGTGATTCCAACAGCGCTGACCAGGGTCCTAAGGCAATTGGCTATAGATAGTCCATTTTAAGTTATTCTCTTAAACACACCTTGCATTTTCCTCCAATAAGTTGATTTTCGTTGACATTATATGCATCTTTCAGTTCTTAAATATTAGATAATATAATAGAGCTATAGAAGCTACTGTTCTAATCTAGCTGACCCCAGAGGGAGAACCTTTTGCTTTTACAGAAAATAGCTCATTAAATTATTTCAACAGATACTACATTTATTTTTTGGATCAGTATTGTATTTTCGAACTTGAAAAGTAAAATATCTGCCTTCAAGAAACTTGCCACTACAAATATGCCACGCCTTGAACTTATCCATGGTTTTACTTTGTCTTTCCTCTTATTTTTCCTATCTTGCCAATAAATCTCTGTTCAGTTTGCTTCTTAGAACTTGTAAGATGACTGTAAGCTTCCTAGTCTTCCCATATCAACTTTTCTTTGAACCAGTTGTAAATAATTGTTATTGCTAAAACAATAAATTAACTGTCCTTTTAGTAACTGGGCTAAGTGAATAATAAGCATTTAATTCCAAAGAAAGATGAGTTTAATTTACCTTCTGCCAGCATTTCTTGGGTAATTGCATAGGAGTGATTTTCTGTAATTTAAATTAATCTATTTAGTACTGCTGTCCAGATGCTTTTAAAACACACTTAACTGCCTCATGTTTTCCTGAACCCTTTATTTAGTGTTAGTTTACAAGTACTTTTTCATGTGTTTACTGATAAATCCACTAAAAGTGCTTGGCCTTCTTATCTTAAGTACTACTCACTAGTACTCCTAGTTTTTACAGCATAGCTCCACAGTTGAACTTTTTTCTATGCTCTTGTGTTATTTTCTTATTTCCAATATGTATTTACTATTTCCTTTAAGAATAAAAGAGTATAGGCAGCTTAAATAACTTTTTTTTTAATGTTGAAGAAATTTGTTTTATCTTTTATTTAGATCTGGATTTCATATCTAGCTGGAGCTTATTTTTTAGCTTTTATTATGCAAAATTTCAAATATGTCAAAAAATGGAGGGACTGTCTGTGTGCACATGAATAGCTTCAACAATTTGGCCAACCTTGCTTCATTAGTACTTCTACCTACCACCCCACTCTGTATTATTTTGAAGCAAATCACAGACACCATATTATTTCATCTATAAATACATCAGTCTCTAAAAGGTAGTCATCTTTTTTTGACCATAACAATACCATTATAAAACCTTTAAAAAAGATGATTACTTAATATCTAATGTCTAGTCAGTATTCAATTCTTAATTACCTCACAATTCCTTTTTGATGTTTCTGACTAGTGGATCTATCTCTTGACTCTCTTAAGCTATAGGTTCAACCTCTACTTTTTTCCTCCTTGCAATTTGTTTGTTGAAGAAACATGGTTATTTGCATTTCTCTCAGTCTGTATTTTGTTACTTAGATCCCCATGGGGTTATTTCAGTGTTTCTTCAATCTCTGTAATTTCCTGTAAATTGGTAATTGTATCTAGTCATTTGGTCAAATTCAAGTTCCAGTTTTGGAGAGCAGAACTACCTCATAAATTCAAAGTACATTTTAGTACTTGTATTGGGTATAGTGTACAAAGAGTTAACTTCTTTCAGTCTCAGCTGACTAACATGCTGGGACATTTTCAACTGTTAGTACTTTTATTTTTTTTAAGGTGTCATTTCATATGAGCTTTCCTTGTTTAGACTAATGCGTGTGTGTTCATCTATGTATTTTTATAGTAATTTGCTAGCCATATATACTTTTACTGCACATAGACACCTGCAGGTGGTATTCAGTGGGTCTGGGAAGCAGTTTGTGATTCAGAGATCAGAGCTGGATCGAAATCCTAGGTCCATTACTAAGCAACGGTGAACTTGGGCATTGGAACAGTATCCCAAATTTTTCCTATCTGTAAAATGGAGATATTTATTTTACAGGGTTCTTGTGAGAATTAAATGCATGTGAAACAGCACAGTACTTAAACTCTTGAAACACTTGAAACATCATTATTATGTAGTGCACAAAATAATTTATGACATACAGAAAAATCAAAGAAATATAGTATTTCAAAGAATAAAGAAAATATCATTGCCAGAATATCTTATTTAAAAGTATGTAAGTAACAACTTTGTCTTAATCCATGAATCATTATTTTCAGTGGGCACACCTAAAACTCTTCACCTGAATAGACATCTTAACCTCCATATAGGAAGACTCATATAACTACCTCTGTTGTGTGTGCCTTGTGTTTACCAAATCATAAATGCTTTTATTTAAATACTATAATGCATATTACAGAAATAACTCTTTCAAAAGATGGGTTGAGGAATGAAGTCTTTGAAAAGACAGATTGCTCCATCTGCTCGTTTTTGTTCAGTTTGTTTTGTATTTTTGCTCGATTTTAAATATACTCCTAACGTGTAAAGCATCTTTAAAATGTAAAAAGATTTATTAAAAGAAATCGAAGTTGACAGTTTATCCTTAATGAGACTGAGCAATATCAAGAAAAAGAACCCTGTAAAATACATCAAATCCATGATCTCTGACAAGAGATGAGCAATATATGCAAGGAAAGCACATTGCAGAAAGGACTTTCCTATTCAACCCATTCTCTCCAGCTGGCAATTTTTTTTTGGCTTACTACAGCCCTTTAGCCTAAAAATTAAATACAGGTAAAAGAACATACCATATTCCCTTGTTGGAAGCCATTTATAGCTATTTATGACTTGTGGATAGATTTAGCTAATGAACTTCTAGATAGGAGTGATTTTGTTAATGTGCAACAATCGGTGAGCATGTTTTATACTTAAGAAAAGTCTAATTAGGCAGTTATTTTAGAATGTCTCTTTTGACATGAATTTTGTTTATTATTTTAGTTTCTAAATTCTTAGGGGAGTATTTAAGTTCTACATAATTCTAATATAAATAACTTTTTATGACTTCCACAAACTCACCATTATGTAGTAGATGTGTATGCATGCTTTTGAACTGTTTGACTCAAAAATTCTCATCCAGATAGCCTTATATTTTTATAGTAGAAAAAGGACGTGCATTGAAAATTCAGTTTATTTTTCTTGCCATTTGTTTTCATGCATTTTTAGCAAACCATTAATGAACAATGCAAATAAACATACTGAACTTTTTTCTATTAAATTTTGTCATTCGTCAGTTGTCATTTTTTTAAGTATGATTAAAACTTTATTTGCAGTTAAACTACATGGTTAAATAATATCCTTAGTTTGATGTGTTTAGCTTATAGTTATAAGTTTGATACTAAATGGGCTTTCGAGGTATGACTCATTTCTCATTGAAGCCAAATAAAATTTTTAACCCTGTAATCTCTCCACACAGTAACAAAAGTGATTCTTTAAAAATAATAAGTCAGATCTGCTCAGAACATTCTCAATTGCTTCTCAAGTCACTGCTTTCCAGCCTCTATGTGATCCAGCTCTCTGCTGCCCCTTCTGGCCTCATCTACCACCACTCCCTCCATCTTCCAGTGTTCTGTTCCTATGTAAAATAGCGAACGTTCACACACTGCACTCTT
>NW_006431919.1:7278150-7283380 GCF_000325575.1 Pteropus alecto | reverse complement strand
CCCCTTTCTTACTTTATTTACATATATTCCTCTGCTGCATCTAGGATGCAAGCTTGTAGAGGGCAGGGACTTTGTTTTGTTACTGCCGTATTACAACTAGAACAGTGTATGACATATAGTAAGTGCTCAATAAGTATTTTTGAGTGAGTATTAAATTTGGGAAGTTGATTTATATTACTGAGGAAGTCTTTTAAGTCCAGATATTTCTAATAAAGCTAATAGTTACCAAGTATTTGCCATATGCCAAAAACAGTAGTGACAACTTTATTATTATCCTTAATTTATTGATGAAACACTGGCCACGGAGAAGTCCAAGAACTTGCCCAAAGTAATACATCTAAAAAATTGTCTAGATTTAAATCTAGATCTGTTTTTAGAACCTATATTCAGTTTTTGCTTTTACAGAACATTATTTAAACTAAAAATTGTTATATTTCTCTATAATAAAGGTGAATTACTAGTGTACACCTTATACTAGTTAAAAATTACTTGTAAAAATTATGATACTAAGTTTTCAAATCAAATTCAGTGAAATTGTTACTTTTTTCCCCTTTTATGTACCTGTCATAAAAGAAAATTGTTCTGGCCTCTTGCAGTACTCTGAAAAATGTTTATAAGTTGGATGCCTCTCAGAAGAGAAGCAAAAAAGTTCTGTAGGTGAAAAAGAAAATCTTAGCTATTGTAACAAAGGTGCTCACTGTAATTAATCCTAAAAAATGTTGTGATATTCATGAGCTGTATTATATGCTTCAGAATTAGTAGTCCTTTGTAAACAACTTCCACAACTTTAAGAAGTTTCATATAATCCTATGATCTTTATATAGCAGTTAGTTTGCTGTACCTGTAGTGTTATGTCATATTAATCTGTTTTATTCCCAAATTTTCCATATGTTCAAATTGGATCATTTAGGAATAATTTTTCTTAGTTCATTCTATACCTATTCAAGTAGTATATTTTTGACATAGATTGTACATATTTAAATATAATGTAATAACTGAAAATACATTGCTGATATCCTTACTAACTTTGGCCACACCTTATAAGGGCCCTTCAGTGAGTGCTTATTAAATACTTAATAAGCCTTGTAGAGTACTGTAAGATGAGAGACAGACCTCATGGTTCCAAGGGCAACGTATGATTCTGTCAAGCACATGGAAAGCACATGAGTAAGAGAGAATGCTAGAAGATGGTATGATATCTGAATTTGAGGTATAGGATGTAAATACTGTAGAAATTTAGAGAATGGAAAGAACAATTAAGACTGAGCTAAAGCTTCATGAAGGAGCTAGATCCTGGTATTTTAAAAATGTATATTTGCTTAAAGGAAGGTGAGGCCAAAGTATCAAATATGAAACGAAAAACCTGAAACAGGTCAAATGATATAGGCTCAATGGTGAGAACCTGTTGCCAAATGGTTCTGAGCACAGGATGACATCAGTGAGTGCTGGCTGGGAAGCCGTCGTCCCTCTTCTACACCAGTCAGATAGTCCAAATTAAATAATTTGAAGTATAAATGTTTGTGGGCGGGAGGGGGTTATTTTGTGTTTTTGAGAGGAAATAAATTACAAAAGTTTCAAAATTTTTGTTACGAGGTTCTGGAAACAGTATTTTTATGTCAGAAAAGTTGAGTCTAGTTTTTGTGATTTATAAATGCATTTATAAATCTAAATGTAATCATTCACAAACTTATCACTGCTGAGTTACAGAATTTCTCATTTTATCATTCTGTTGATAGAATTTTTTAGTTGCATGCTTTCAGTTTGATATTTGGCAATGCATCTGAACTTAATCAGAAGTGAGAGGGGAACCTATAAGTGATAAAATCAAACTGTACAATATCAAGTATTTTTGTCTACAAAGATATTGTCTTAGTGCAGGGTATCATCATTTTATCATTCTCTTAGAAGGGTTTTATGCTTTTTCTTTTTTAACGTTACCTAGTTTCAGTACTTTCTTTTAGATTTTTTTCTTTGAGGGAGTCATTTAATAATGCAGTCAATAAAACTACCTTAATAGGGTAATTTAAATTGGGTGCCACATTTAAAAAGACAATTTGTCGTGAGAATGCCCATGCTGAGCAAATTTCTTTGGTTTTCTATGTTATCTTTAAATGAGGAGTGGAGGAGAAAAATTGGAGGAGAGACATAAGTAGAGACTTTGTCCATTTCTGCTGTATAAAATGAGGATAAGGTGTACCCTCCAAGTCTGTTAAGAGAATTAATGAGTTAATATATTGTGGAAATGTTTACTATGTGTTCCTTACAAATTTTGTTTGCTTTTGTTTGGTTATTTAGTTTTGTCATTGTGAGATAGCTTTAAAAAGTTGTAACCCAAAATTAAAAGATGTTGATGAGCAAAGACTGTTATTCCTTAGATTAGTTTTAATTAGTAGGAATTTAAAAGTTAGCAAAATTTTTTTTTAGTTTTAAATTTACTTAACAGTAAAATATTTACTACTAAGTTATTTTAGTGGCTATTTTATCATACCTATAAAAACTACAATTGGGATTGATAATCCAGATAAAACTCTTATGCTATATCCATTTTTTATTACTTTGGATATTTGATCTTGTACCTTGGATATTTGATCTGTTTGTGAAGCCAGTTTAACATGATACCTCTCAACAAGAAGAGACTTCACACTGTTCTGCTTTTTTAAAAAAATAGATTTACTAAAAAAAACAAAAAACCTGTGCAAGTGGCCTTAAGCAACTGTCAGCAATAGGAAAGATTGTTTCATAATTAAACTTACACATAATGTGAGTCTGAAGCTGCTAATTTCGATACAGAGTAGAAGTGTTTGGGGTTGTTAAATAGGAATAATATTCCCATGCTTTTTTTTTTTTTTTTTAATGGACCTTGTGAGCTTAGGCTTTTAAAATTTATTAGCAATTGCATTTGAGGAACTTGAGTTGATAATGTGTACAACAGGAGATACAGTTGGATTGTAATGAATGGAATTTGCAAAACAACTTTTAAATAAATATTCTACTCTAAATATTTGACCAAAAGTTTTCCTAGCAAGTGGGAATTGGTGTCCTAGTTACATAGAGTCATAAATATGCTGTTACTGTTTTATCTAAATAAAACATTTTGCTAGCCTTATTAACTTTTGTCATTAAATATGGTAATAGGTTACTGTGTTACATGAAAACTTTGTAACTAAAACAGTCCTAAGGGCTTCATTGAGGGCGTTTTTTGGCCTATTTATTTGAGTAAAGTATTGAACCTTTACAATTTTTTTTTTACTCATAAGTACTTAGAACTGTTTGACATGCTAATATGGTTTTGGAGAGATGTGGTGGTTGCTCTTCCAAAAGAATAAGATGTGCATAATTTATCGACTTGTCCCCTCTTATCCAAGGGGTATATGTTCCAAGACCCCTGATGGATGCCTGAAACCGTGAATAGTACCCAGCCCTTATGTACTACATACAAAATACAATATATAATATCTTATCATACTGTCCTCACCCTTCTTCTTGTGATGCTGCAGTGCCTATGTGATGAGATGGAGTGAGATGAATGACGTAGGCGTTGTGATGTAGCATTAGACTACTGTAAGGGCGACTTGAACACAAGCACTGCAGTACCCAAGACAGTCTATCTGGTAACCGAGATGGCTACTAAGTGACTAATGGGTATGGAGTGGATACAGTGCGGAGAAGCTGGACAAAGGGATGACTCATGTTCCAGGCTGGGCAGACCTGGACGGCGTAAGATTTTCATGCTACTCAGAACAAGTGTGATTTAAAACTTATGAAGTATTTATTTCTGTACTACTAATTGTTCCTTTAACTATATCTTAAATGTAAAATAAAATAAAATAAAATCAGGTAAGCCTAAATTTCATAATGTGTTTTAACTCTGATAAACCTCCTTTACGTTAAAACTTATGCATTCTGTTGTTTAAAAAGCATAATGTTCACTCTGCATTTAAACTCTTCAGTGCATTAATGGAGGAATGATTGCACTTGAGAAAGCTAGTTATTGCCTAATTCGGCACTGAAATATGTTCTCCAAATTACAGAATCAAGAAAATGACAGTTCAAAATGAAAAGGAGATGAACCAACCAGTCCTTTTCATAAAGTTTAACTTTGTTCCAAGTTATGTATGTTACTTAGGCGGATTTTAATTTTTTTATTGAGTTAAGAGTCATGTGAGATTAATCATTTTTAATCATTTTAAAGTATTGAATTCAGTGTCAGTACATTCACAATGTTATGCAAGAGACAGATTTTTAAATAACTTTATTTTGAAATTAAAGTTTTAAATATAGTTGAGAACAAATGTATACCCTTTATCTAGATTCATCAGTTTTTAAGATTCTGCTATGTTTATTTGTCATTCTCTCTTTTCCTCCTTTTCCACTGTCTTTGTCTGTCTACACACACACACACTTTTCTGAGCCATTTGAAAATAGGTTACATGCCCCCTTTGCCTCAAGACTTCTGCGTGCCATTCACTAATAACAAGGATTATTCTCTTACATAGTGATAGTGTAGCTATCAGATTCAGAAAGGTTAACACTGAAACAATTATTGTATCTCTCTGTAGTCCATATTTTGATTTTGTCACTTGTCCTACTCTAGTACAGGATTTTGTCCAGGATCATGTATTGTATTTAATTCTCATGACTCTTTAGTCTCCTTCTTTGACCCTTTTTTTAAAAAATCCTTCATGGTATCAGCATTTCTGAAGATTACAGACCAGTTACTTTATAGAATATTGCTCAGTTTAGGTTTAGCTGATGTATCCTCAGTTTATGTGGGGTTTTTTTTTTTTTGCTTTTTTCCAGTTTTATTGAGAAATAATTGACATGCATCACCGTATAAGTTTAAGGTAAAGTATATTCTTCATGCTTATATAATTTCTGATAAAGAGGACTCAGATTATGGGTGTGCTTCTCATGTCAGATACCCACATCCCAAAGAGAATGAGATGTTGTACTAGAGTGCAGGAAGGTACAGGATAACCTGGCTTATTCATTTAATGAGCATTTATTGGTTATCTGGAACTCTTTGAGATAACTTGAAGTACAGTTGTTTATAAACAAGTTTTAATGGGGAGAGATAAAAAGAATAAGTAAACAAATACACTTTAAGTGTTATGAAGAAAGGAGCTGAAGTATCAAGGATAGTGAATGGGGCTATTTTAAAATAGGATGGTCTCAGGGGGCCTTTCTAAGAATATGGCATCGATGTTAAGACTTAAGGAATAAAGTAGAG
>NW_006431919.1:7224528-7278050 GCF_000325575.1 Pteropus alecto | reverse complement strand
GCGTCGTGGCAAGAGCATGAAAGACGAAGGTTGGTATCAGGGATTTGTAGGTCATTGCATGGAGTTTGGGTTTATTTTAAGTATAATAAGCCTGTGAGGAATTCCGATAAACATAGGAGTGAAATGATACCACTTATGTAGCTTATTCCTGGTGCTCAGTTGGATAATGGATCAGAGAGGGGACGAGGAGAAGAGGGCAGTGGTGAAAATCATGATTATAACATGAGCAGTTAGGCGCGCATGAGTTTTGGTCCTTTATCCCTGGAGTCAGAATGCATGGGTTCAAATCCTGAGCCCACCACTTAATAATTGTGTGGTTTAAGTGGAATACTTAACCTCTTTGTGCCTTAGTTTCCTCATCTGTAAAGCAAGGATGATAATAGTATCTGCCTCATAGAGTTGTTAGGAGGTTTAGATGAATGTTTTGTAAAGTGCTTAGGACATTGCCTGACCTTCAGAGTTATGTAACTATTTAAAAACTATAAACAAATAATGTGAAGTAGGCAATAAAATGTGCTCACTTGGCCCTGCCATTTGCATTACTTTGGAAGAAACACACAAAAATTATTGTTATACAGTCTTCGTACAGCTCTTGTGTGGTGAGAAAATCCATGATGGCTCCCAAATCCATAGTTGACAGTGAGCATGCCGGTTTAAAGTTTTTGTATTATTTTTTTAGCCTTAGATTTCATATTTAGCTCTTCACATATTTCTATGGAGCAAAGAAGTCTTGTGCCAAGGTAATCTTAACTTTTAAGTCCTTGCTAGGAGTCAGTAAGTTAATGTTAGGGGATATAGCAACTTAATAATTCTTTCTGGCCATGACCCAAAAGACCTCAAATTTGAGATTATTCTGGAATAGCCTTTAAAAAATTTTGTGTGTATGTGAGAGTGGTATTTATCATGTCATTCTCTTTGTGTTGTTTTTGGTCAGGGGGTGTTTATTTTAGTCCTCACTATTCATATCTTAATGCTAGCTTCCTTCTTTTCCATCTTCTGTTTTCACGAGATCGATTTCATATGTTTTCACGAGTCAGTTATTAAATACCCATTTTATGCGAGGCATTCATTGTGAGGCACTGAGAAGGAAACAAAAATGCATAATATAGAGTACAGTCAATTCTTGTTATATGAGGTAGTTGTATAAAATCACCTTGAATACTGAATTAGCAAATACTGAACCATTGCTTTTAGGGGAAAATACAGAGTTAGGTTCCTGTGAGCCTTTGTTCACATTTTCATTAACCAGTCAACACATAACCTTGTTTTATGTGTGTTTCTGTTTACAGACACCTTATTTAATATATTTGTAGTTGATTCATTAACAGTGAATGCAGGGCCAACAACACTATAATAATGTGCCTGACAAAATTTATCTAAGATAGATATTTTCTCAGTAAGGCACATCACAGCCTTCCGATGCTCGGGAACAGTAGACAGCACTTCAGCACTAGGCTTGGGGCCACATTGAACAGTGAAATCACCAACAAAAAGCACAGTAGGGAAGGGACACTTGTTACATTATGAGAACTGAAAGAATAAGGCAGAACATCACCTTTTTGGTCCCACCTTAGCTGGAAATGTGCATGAGAGACAATTCAAAGTTTTTACTGCTCTGCACATGTTCACAAATGACCATGAAAGCACTATCAATATTAATTTAAGAGTTACAGATATATTTTAGTGAGCAAGCAAATTCACAAATATGAGTCCTTAAATAATCAATCAGGATCAACTCTACTTGCTTTTTAAAAACTTACAGTGTATTAAGGGAATTGAGATAAATTCATACGTGACCATTGCACAAGGCAGAACATAATTCGTAGAAGTTCTAAATATAATGTTAGATTTCATCATAGGAACAGATTACAGGTTGGAAAGTATCTTTGTTAGAAACCAAGTTTGATTTTAACTGAAAGGAGAGGTGGGGATTCTAGGAGTGAACAGTCACTGAGGTAAGACAGTAAAAGGACATGTTTAAATTTCAGGTAGTAATACAGTATAATAATCCCATAAATGAAAAAGAAACAGTAGTCAGAGAAAAGGCTAATCAAGTAGATTGAGGCCAGATCATGCAGATCCTGATCACCAGTTCAGTTAGGGCTTTTTTAGTCAGAGAAAAGAAGCTATTTAAGAATTTTAGTACTTTTGTTGAGTTACTCAGTAAATATTTGTTGAGCATTTACTATCACCAAGGTTGTCCCAGGCACTAAGGATCTTTTAAGTGAAAAAGACATTTTGTGTCCTCTGGATGTTTTCAGTCCTGAAGGGAAGACAGGTAAGTAAACAAACATGCCTCCTCTAGTACACTAGTTTTAGTTTTAGTTCAAGGTAATAGAAAGCGCAGGGTACCATGAAGAGCATATAGGGAGACTTCCAACCGTTTTGGTAGTTAAAGGAAGATTTCTTGGAGGAAGTGGCATTTAAGCCAAAACCTGATGATGGGGTAGGACTAGCTGGGGGAACAGTCATGGGTGGGCAGAGGACTTAGAAGAAACAGCCTGTGAAAAGGCCTGGATGAGCCAGACAATCATGGAACTGAAGAGATTAATTGATATCTCACATGGAGTATCTTTTTTGCCACGTTAAGGAATTTACTTCATCTTGAAAATAATTAGGAAGCCTTTGCTACATTTAGAATGAGGACTCAGTTAAGTAGGATTTGTATTTCAGTAAAAGTTTACTTTGGCTCTAGCCTGGCGGAAGATAGAGAAGCAGAGGTACTAGTTACAAGGTTGTTGGCAACAATCAAGATACGAAATGGTGGTGACCCTGGACCAAGGTAGTGGCAGTGTGGGCAGGGAGAAGTAGATGGACGTAGTTGAGAACTACTTAGGAAATCAAGAAGAAAAGGCCTGGGAATGAGTTGGGTGCTAGATGGAAAAAAGGGAGAGAAGTAATCAATACTGATGTTCAAACCGTAACTTTGGATGGTACTGTCCACTGATCCAGGAGGAGAAAAATGTTTGAGGGAAGGTGGTGAATTTGTGGTGAACTAACATGGCCAACACTGAATATTTGGAAAATGAATCTGGTCATGGTTTGGAGGATGAGTGAAAGAATACTTACACAGGGGAGAGATTGAATGGCTTTCTTAGGAGTCCAGACTAGAAGTGAGTGCCTATATATTTAATGTAGAATGAACAGGACTTAGAAATTAATAGGAAGTAGACTCTGAGGGAAAGGCTCCCAGAGATGACTGCGAACATCCCAACAACTGCACACAGTCTGCCTGGCTTTGTGATATGCCCTCACATCATTTTTCAGGATGAAAAATAGTGAAGCTATCTTCGTGTTGCTGTTTCTCAGAAACATAGAAACTAACATTTTATTGTTAAAAAGCAGCTCTAATTTGTAAGAATAATCATTGTTTCACCCTTGGGACTTGATAAAACTAATTTCTTTTTGAGTATCATTTACATATTTAATTGTTCCTTGTGTAAAATGTTACCTCTGTATAAAGGGGCTCAGAGAAGCAGTGTGAGAGCAAGGAGCTATGGGGAGAGGCTGTTCATCTCTTTTCCTGAGGTCTTTGCTCTCTTCCTGTGTTTGGTCAGCTATGCATTATGAAATACCATAAAATAAGTGAAATACCATAAAATAAGTAAAATATGCATTATGAAATACCATAAAATAAGTAAAATAAGGAAAAGTTGTTTAACATAAGTTTATTAAATTAGGACTAAGAAATTAAAACTAAAAGTGAGAACTTTGAAAGGATTGGAATGAAGTTTAAGTTTTTTAAACCCAATGGGGAAAAAAGGTATAAAAAGTTAAAACAGATGAAACTTAAACAAGATTGAAATCTAGGATCAACAATAAAGATCAAAGTTATTTTAAAATACAATAAAAATAAATGATATGTAAAGGAAGATAAAAGGCCAAAAGCCAGCCAACAGATAAGAGTTTAAACACATAAAAATAAAAGATTAAAGGAAAAGCTATTTATTAGATTTGAAAAAAAGAACATATACTAAAACAAGAATGACAAAGTGAAAATTTAAAGTGACCTTTTTCGAAGTTTGAAAAAAAAAAAGTTTTTTAAAATAGTGTAAATACCAAAGTGGGTTTTTGGGACACTTACAAAAAGCTCCAGGAAGGTGCGTGTGGTCCCCAAAGTTTTAGAAATGTTCAGTGTTGTCTCCTATTGGAGACTTACAGCTCCCACTAGAATAGTAACGTCTCTGAGAAGCATTGCAGTAATCAAGTTGCCTTTGTTTTTAAGTCACATTTCCCAAACCTCACCATAGAATTCTTTTCTCACATGAAAACCATTAATATCTTCCAGAGTATTTTTCACAAAATACTAAAGTACTGTTTTAGAAGAAAATTTTAAAAATCTTAAAAGTTATAGAGATATGTGATAAAAAAGAAAAAATCAGCTGGAAATAGAAAGTTTTGGGTTGGGGCTGGTGTTAGAGGTAGTCTCCTGTTGAGGCAGCACTGTTCTGCCACTAGGAGGGGGCACAGAGCAACTTGACACCCTGTGGCCTTCCATCCAGAGCTGTCTTCAGAAGCTTTTATCTGTGCAGACTGGCACTGATAGAACACACAGGCTTCTGAGCCAGAGACTGGAACCTGATCCTCAGCAGAATTAAATCGGCCCAACCATGGGATACTTTCCTAGCAAGTGAAGAGTTTATATACAAATACTATTTTTCTTTTCTTTTTTTTTCATTTCAGTTTTTTGTTTTCAATTTTTTTCATTGTATAAATAAAATTTTAAACAAATGTGCCCTCCTTCCCCCTAGCACTATTTTCATGTTTTGGGGTTTTTTTTTTCCTTTTAGGCTTTGTCCACATACATGCGTTTTTACATAGTTGATAGTGGTTAGTGTTCAGTTTTGTGTTATGAGAGCTTTTTTCTATGGCCATGAAAGGAAAGAATTTTCCATTAGTGGCTGCCTAGTGGCTGCCTCTGCCCATTCTGTTGCTACAGTGTTCCAGGCACCATTGCTGCCGCATTTTGGAGGCAGCTTTTCTTCCTCCTTCCCTGAACCATACAATGCATTCTTCTCTTTTGTCAGCCATAGAGCACCCCCCACCCCATCTTGTTGCCACCAGAGTGCCTCTCTGGAAAATAATTACTTCGTAGCCTCATGGATCTAGCTTAGGTTGGGACTGCCTATCATTTGCCCAGGTCATGATAGCAGTAGCACCCGTGTTTGAGAGGGAGCTGAAGGAGTTCCATGTAAACCATCAAGACCCATGAATGTCCAGACATTTCCTAGGGTAATGATTTGTGTTCTTGCCGAAGAAACGGGTTGCAGAAACTGGATATCGTGGCCCTTCTAGAACCTTTTGTACAGCCAGACACCTCATGGAGTGAGTGACATTTTTGAAAATTTGAAACCTCAGAATGCTGCTACTTTTGATAGTCCTAAATTATAAATATAAACTTCATGCTAAATAATTTCCCTTATTATAAATACAGTAGCTTAAAAGTCTTTGTTTTGGGCATAGTTTGCTTTGGTATATGCAACCCCAGTAGATATGAATGATTTATTATAGTGAATCCAAAAAAGTGACAGACTTACTTGTTTTATCAGATGATGTCAGATTACCACTAAAAGAGAAATTACTACTTAATGTAAAATCAAACCCCAGCTCACAGTTGGTGCTGTACTAAGATTAAGGAGAATGAACTTCAAAATACAAACTATTAAACATAAAATAGCAGTTCTGTGTTGGGGCATGTATTAGTAGATGTTTGTCCTGTCTCTTAGTGATATGCATTACTAGCTATTTCTTAGCAATAAAGTCATTTCTGCCTTGCTATATAGTCATGTCCTCAAAATCTTCATTTCAGTGTCTACACTGTGGGTCAGATAGGCTTCTGGTTAACTGTAAAGTTCTGCAACAATGAATGAGTTGTGGGTAAGTAATAAGTATTATGCCAGTCTATTCTAAGGGACCATCTAAGGAATTAAGGAATACCTTCAAACTAAAAATAATAAATACTGGCAGAAAAATAAATGTGTGATAAATGCTTTACACATATCATTTTATTTAATCTCTGTAATAGTACTTAGGAACTGCTTTTCAGATGAGGAAACTGAGACACTGGTTGATTTGTGCATGGATCGGAAACAAGATTTGGGCCCTGTTAATATGTAATAAATTATTGATCAATTAATATACATATTTATTTTTATAAAACTAGCCATAAAAGATGGAGCAGATTATAAAAATAATAAATGTGCAATATTTTCCTCTAGTGTGGCCTTGTGTTTTGGAACAGTTCCCGGAGTCAAGGCCCATTTTAATTTCTGAAAATGGGCAGCCATCACACGGGTTATTTTATTTGGTATCGCTAACCACCGAAGTTGTAAGGAAAGGGAAATAGTTTTATAGTTTCTTCCTCCCACAGGTCATAATTTAGTTGTGGACATCAGGATGTTTTTCTTGGCTTATCTCATTCATATAGTTTTCCTTGCACATCTGTTACATAAATTACTATTTTCTTGAAAAGTTGCCAGTTCAAGTCACACTTAATAGTGATCAAGAGGTCGGTACCTTTCGGAAAAAAAGAATTAAATGACAAACTTTGAGGGGCAGAAATCCAACTACCCTCCTGGCTTAGGTATTATTTTGTTTTGGATAAATTCCTATATTTTTTGAGGCATCAAAATAATTACATGTGGTTTCTAGTGTTTCCCAAAACACGATGTTGTACTATAAACATTTTATGACCTTGTATATAAAATAAGGTATTTTAGTCACTTCTTCTATAAGTTTTTATCTTTTTAATGATCAGTTTACATATACAATCTAGGTTGGTACATAGTTTGCCATTTAAAACTAAATTTGGAGTGTTGGCTTCCTTAACGATTATTTGTTTTATGTAATCCTTCCTGACCTTGAATTCTACATAAACCATAAAATAATGACTTTCTTTGTGTTTTTTTGTTTTTTTCGGGGGGGCGGGGGAATTATAAGATTTATTCTGCTAATTACATTTTAGGACTTTATACTTAAATGACGAACATATCAATTGTGAACCTCAGCAGTTTTAGATGGGTCTGGTTGGTCTGGGCCCACGCAAACTGATACTGAATCTGTACTGCAGATTTTCCTGGAATGTTAAGCGAACTCTTCTGTAAGCAGGGGATTGAGTATTTCTTTAAGACACAATTTGAAATTGTGTGGATTTGGAATGCTGGTTTTTAAACTTAAGCTTGAAATATTTAGATAAAGATATCATTTGGAATACTAATAGTCTGTAATGGCTAATTTTAGAGATTAGAAGAGAAAGTATGTTATAAATCAGTTACTGATAAAAGTTCTTGAATTTTTTTTGCATTACATTTCCTACTATAACCATTCTTTCTAAAATGCAGTAGATTCTTGATGGATTGTTCTGTTTAAAGTTTTGACTTTTTAAAACAGATCTAAGAGATTTGTTAAAGGAAATAATATATAATTTTGTTATGATCCAACTCTGACTTGCATGTGTGGGAACAAGTCATTTGGCTAAGCCAGTCACTGGCATCCATCTCGCAGTTTTGTGCTCCAGCTCTGGGGCTGTGGTAAGAATTTAACTTCTTCGTGAAAAACAACTCAAAGAAAGCCAGCCTCAGTACTGGTAGTGAACTTGGCAGAGCCTAAGAAAATGATGATTCACAGACAGAAAATAGAAGCTTTACATATATTTAGAGGGAGCACCAGGTTTTGTGGTAGAATTGATATGAGAATGGCTTCTGGCTCAGAAAAGAGTGTACAGTTCTTAATTTTCTTACAGCTTAAAACAATTGGGAATTTCAAAAATAGTTACATCCATTAGAAGTTTTGTATTGTCTTACATCATGTTGGGAGGGAACAATTGAAGTGTTTTTGAACATTAATACATTTTCTGTGGTTTTAATGTCATATAGGCAGGCAGCTTGACTTTAGACTTAGGCAGTTTTTCTGTCTCTAACCATGGTTTTAAAATGTTTTAGATATCCAGCTGTATAGTATCTAACTTGATCTTTGAGTATCTATAATTTTTGATCTTTAAAAAGGACTATGGTACTCTCCTCTTCCTTCAGTAAACTGCTTTTTAGTATTTATTTGGTTTTAATTTTTTTTTTGACTGATAGCTAAAGAATTGAAGTATAAATATACTTCAATTTTTTTTGGTTTAAAAAAATTAAAACTAAATAGTGCAAATTCTTACACTTCAATTTTTTTTGTATAAATATTTATACTTCAATTTTTTTTGGTTTAAAAAAAATTAAAGCCAAATAGTGCAAATTCTTGATAGTTGTTTTAAAAAGCAAGTTTCATATTTCAGCATTTAGCATTTTAATGTTTCTTTTTGAAAAGTAAAGAGGACAACAAAAGGTACATAATCTAGCATTGTCCTCTATGTAAATAGGTGAAGTTATAAAGAACATGTACATGAGCATCCCACATACTTATATAATTGGATTGAAATAGCGTATATGTTTTTTAAGTAACCAAATTACTCTTTTCTGAAATCTTGTTACTGCAGAAGAATGGGATAAGATATTCTCAGGCTTTATGTATCTTCAATTTCAGTTTTTCCCCCAACTAATGTTTTCTTTACCTTGCTTTTAAGAGGGAGTACAATGGTTTCCTCCTTTTTAATTGGATTTTTTGTGTTTACTGTGTACTAAAACTAAACGAAATGTAATTTCCATGACTGAAAGTGTGTCTTTTTAAACATTAATTCAGCATTTAGTTTAGTTTTTTTTTTTTTGGTAGCACAGTTTGTGATGTCATCTTACATGTTAATTAGTAGGCTTTTTCATTTAGGTCAGATATTACTAATTCTCTGATTTTAGGGCATTGTGGCATAATAGAAAATGGGCTTTGGAATTAGAAAACAAAGTTTGAACAGCCATTGCCCCTCACAGATCATGTGATACTGAGTGAATTTATTTAACTTCTTTACTAAGAAGGTGCTATTAAATATAATTTCTCTCTCTTGGCGGGAGGGAAGAGGTTTGTTATCTTTGTTTCTTCTGTTCTTTCCAATATTTATTTTATTAGTTTCTTTCTTTTGTATGAAGGGAACACTGTGGTTTATTCCTTGTCTTAGCACTGTAGCTATTTTATAACTAAAGCACTGTATAGTCAAATATGATAACATTTGCTTTAGCAGCATTCTACTGAATGATTGCTTGTGTTAAGATATTTTTCATTGCTTTATGTTTCATTTCCAGATCATTTTTGTTTTGTTTGTTTGTTTGTTTGTTTGTTTGTTTGTTCTGATGAGTAGCAAACATCTAGCCAAGTGGACAAATCAGTTTTTCTACATCCCCACACCATTTCTATATAGCTTCAGATTTTCTGCTAACAACAAAAATTAGGTGTTTGTTGAATTTAGGAGTACTGGAGTTCTTGGTTTTTGACCATAAATTTGATACGGATCACAGGACTATAATAACATATAATTTGGTTTTAAAATGTGAGTATTGATCTATAAAACGTTCAGCTTGCAAATGAGGGTAATGCAGTGAAGACCATTTTCTGATGAAAAATGAATATCACGTGGTCCATTATCAAGCTTTTAGAGCAGGTATTCTTAAAACTATTTCCCTAATCTTTTGGCTAGAAATATGTTAAAAAGAACAACAAATTTTCCTGGCTTAAGTGACTTGTCGCCCTACAGAACTTTGTTCATTGTTCATTTTATGGATATTATTTTTAAAAAGTTTTTTAAAGATTGATACATTGCGGGAGCATAATAATTTTACCTATATCATAAAAGTATCATCTAGAATCTTTGTGGTTTTGAGATTAAAAGATAACTTTTATATCTAGGTTTTAATGTCAGGAATCATTCTCTCCTAATACAGTTTTTAAAAATCATATTAATTTCAATATTTGGTACTTAAATTGTTCCCTATAGTTTTACACACATAGAACTTGGTATACATATTTTAGTATGTATACATGTATTTTAGTTATTAGTTTACTGCACTTATTAGCCTGATAAAACATTTTAACTATAAATAATACTCATGTGGTCTACTGTGATGCTTATTTCCCTGTGCATAGTTAATGTGTAGCTAATGATGATATAGTACTTGATTTATATTTTTAATGGCACTTAATAATTTATCCTTGGTTACAATATAATATTCATGGGAGAAATTTTGGAAAACAGGAAAATATGAAGAAAAATATCTGTTTTTAAAACCATTACTTTGAATACTGTTCGTCTCTGTCTTGCTGCCTCTTTTTCTGTTTCTCCTACTCTCTTTGTAAGTGAATGAATGTAAGTACTGCTAAATATTTTCCTAATCTTGGAGTGAAGTCTTTATAATAAATTTAAAACACAAAGAAGAAACCATATTAAATATACAGACCCATTTAACTCCATTTTTTAAAACAAGTAAAAAGGCAAGCTAGGAAAGATACCTCTTACTACATCAGTGTTTCAGTTTCATGATCCCTGTGTTGTTAGTTAGGACTGGATTATACCTGTACTTTACCTTTTCTCTTGGTGTATAGTTTTATTTTCTCCTTCAACTTTAGACAGGAAAAAATACCAGTTAAGGACTAACAGAGTTTTTCTTGTCAGTCATTTTACTGATCATTCTTAATGCAGATTAGAAGCATTAAGAATGATCATATGTAAGTAAAAGCCTCATTTTAGCTTTTCAACCCATTTCCCCTCCAAAACCTGTACCCAAACTGTTATCAAGTAATACACTTGATATTTTATCGTTAGTGAGTGGTGAAATAAGCAGAAAATGGGGAATAAAGAAGAGGGTCAAAATGAACAGCATTAATTTACAAATTGAATAATCAACCCTTGACAAATTGAACATTGTGTGCATATGTGCAGAACTTGAGGATAGTAACTTTTAACAGTTGGCGTTAAAGATCCAGTGAGTGAGTGGTGCGGGGTTGTTCAGAGTTAAGTGCTTTCATTTACTCTCACAAATATGAAAGTGTAAAAGCATTGTGGAAGCAGTGAACAGTTTTATAAATATAAACAATAATAATTTTAATTGTGGATTTGATCCTTGTAAAAAGTAGTCTTTAATACTGCTTTAAGATAAAATCTTCAAAACATGAGCAGCTTCTTATATTCTTCACTCTTTGGACATTCCTAGTAATTTTCTATAAATTTTTTGCAGAATAGATCCTAGATCTTTGTCTGAATTTTGTATTTTAAAAAAAAAATGATGAGAGAGCCCCCTCTAGTGTGTGAAATATTCATTCTTAAAACATTTGTATCAATCATGGGAAGTTTTAGGAATTAAGCTGTTTTTTCCTTTCACATCTGGATATAATTTTTTAAGTGTTCTTTTTTCTTGGGGGAGGGTTTTTTTTCCCCCTTTTTTTAAAAAGGTCACCAGAATTATGGGTAGGGTGTGGATCGAGGTCAATAGAAAACATGGGAAAGGAAGGATCAAAATGCCATTTCTACCTTTTTAGAAATGGCTATTTTCGAATGACCTGGAATAAGGCCAAACTATACAGTGTTGTTTTATTTTAGTTTACATTTGTTTCTGAATTAAGTGCAGCTTAAAATACTTTGTTTTGGAATTCTTTATGCCATTGGATCTCATCTTAAGAGAGTTCTGTGTCTGAAAGCAACAGTTTCATTGGAAAATTACTATAAAACAGAACCTAATTCTCTTCATGAAGTCTTTTTTTGTTATTATCATTGCTATACCTTTCTGTGGATATACTTTAACTACATTGTAAGTCAGTTCTAATGGCAATTTGTCATTTTACATGATTCCCATTGTTTCTCAAACCAAGGAAATTAGGAGAGTCTTAAATAATTGGCTCTTTGCCACCTCTCCGTCTAAACACAGAGTACTCAAACACACAGGCCTTCAGCTAAGAATTTTGTGAAGGGTTATGGAAACAGGACCTTTCTCATTTGACCCATGGGCTTTTTGTAGCTTGAACAAGGAAAGCAGTGTTCTGAAAGCTACAGCATTTATGAAGGCTCTAGTGAAAATATTTCACTCGCATGGACTAAAAGATTAACTTCTTTCATCTCGTTCTCCAACAAACAATGCAAACAGATTTCAAGTATATTCTAGGCAATGAAATGCTTAGATGAATTATAATCCTAATTGCTATTGTTCATTCCAACATCTGTATTTTGTCACTTTCTAAGACATGCATACTTTAGCCAGTAGGACAAACAAAAGCATTCTGAATTCCATAGTTTTGCAGCATCTTACATTAAAAATCTGTCATTGGCTACCTTGATCTTATATTGGTTCCACTGCTGACAAAATTAGAGAAAAGATGTGATTCTTCCTATACATTAATGCATAAAATGATTGTCAATAGAATCATTAGTGGATTTTTATGAAAATTCATTCATTAATAGTCTTAAATTTTGATGGAGGCCGTGGAGATTATGTATTTATTTTAATCTCAGGGAAAATATTTGTATTTATTTTATCAAACTAGTTGATATTTTAGGAGGCAGCTTTCTCCAAGATTTGAAAGAAAGTAATAGGATTCTGCTTTTCTTCCTTACTAGAACAGTATTCTGAATATAAATCTAGAAGCCAGATTTATTCTGTGATTTGGCAAGTCATATTTTTATTCATAATTGTTCCTTTAAATTTTGACCTGAAACAGTTTATAACTAGATTCTTTCTTAAAGGTAAAGAAACTGTAGTGTTTGCAATAAATTTGAAATCTCTATTTGAGAAAGATTTGAGTGCCAATTTTAACTAGACATTTCTTATTTAAAAAATACATTTTTTTTGATCACTGTAAAACAATACAGCAAAAGTTGGATATATTAAAGTAGTAGTTACCAAATTCTGATTTTTCACTATTTCTAAAACTTTAAATGGGAGATTTGAATTACCATAATCACCAGCATCTGTTAACAACAATTGTTTGGTAATAATTGGAGCTTTAGTTGTCGAATTAATATTAATATAGTATATTACATTTTCACAGTATTTCTTTATTCCTCAGAATGTCTTTGAATTCTTAAATCCATATAAGCATGAGAAGTTGTTCTAACTATCAATTTTGCCATCTCACGTATAAATTTTAAGGTAGTCTTTTCAAAGTTAATTCTTATAAAAATATAACTTAACATTTTAAAATTCTAATAGGTGATTACATCTAATAATAATAATAATAATTGCTAACCTATATTGAGCACTTGCTATATGTCAGACATTGTGCTAATAATTAAGTACAATTTGACTGCTACTCTTTGACCTAGTATTCTTTGCATTTGTTCACATTTTGCATTTGAGGAAACTGAGGTTAAAAGAATTAAAATAGTTTGTCAACAGTCACAAAGTAAGTGATTGGAGTCAGATTATTATGACTCCTAGAACCCATGTTCTTGACCACTGCTGAAGTCTTGAATGAAAGTTAAGTACACTATCATACATCTTGATGGAATATTATGCTGCCATTAAAAGTGAGGTTATGGTGACTATATAGTAACATTGAAAATGTATATGGTATAATAAGTGAAAAAGACTAAGGGATTACAGTTAAATGTTCATAGTGGCTCTAAACATTTTTACAGTGTTATCTTTTATCTATCATTGCTTTTTAAAAATATTTAAATGGAGGAAACATTTTTTAATGTTTAGCTGTTGTATAAGTTTTGTCCAGTTAATTTATAGAATTTCAGTAAGCCAGAAACTTATGATTGCGTGTAAATCAGGTCTGGTCAGGAAACCGACAGTTTAGTTTATAATAAACTCTAGCATGTCTAATTTTCTTTTTAATTTGACCCAAAACCATTTTTATTGGACTTATGCCAGCTTTAATGTAATCTTTTATCTGTATTCTTGAAGGCTAATAGAATAGTAAAATCTTCTTAAAGATAACTTAAATGCATTATATAGTGTCCTCGGGGTAGCTCGTGCACAAAAGATGTTTTCTTTCTCATGCGGTAGAGGTACCTCATTAGGACACCCAGTAGTGTCATTATTAAGTTTTCATGTGTTTCTCAGTTTTGATGCTAATCTTTGTGCGTATGTGCGTGCATTTTTTTTTCTTTACAGCACCAATGTGGTTATGAATTATTCAGAGATCGAGTCTAAGGTTCGAGAAGCAACGAATGACGATCCTTGGGGACCTTCTGGGCAACTCATGGGAGAGATTGCCAAGTAAGTGATAATTTGACTCAGCAGTGCAGAAAGAATCCAGCTATCTTTACACAGAAATGTGGAATTTGCTATCAGTTTTAAACCATTTAGCTGCCAGATAGAAATTCTGCATAATCATTTAGGCATTATGGAGGAAGTTTTACGTAGGGTCCATTCTTCTTAAAACTTAGCTCAAAAAATAAAACAAAACTTTTTTCTTTTCTAATGAAGTTAGAGACTTACTGTAGCTTACCATGTGAAATTTTGATAAATGTATATAAATAACTTGAAATACATTTATGAAAAAATTTCCCTGATGAACATCTGGACCACTATGCCAATGAATGAAGGGCTTGTAAAATATGATATTAATTAGTGGGGCTTATGAATGTGCCAGATATTATACAAAATATAAGAAACGTATTTTTAAGGAAGCATGTCGTTAAATTTTTTGAACGAAGCTTATTAATCTTTTTAAGGTCTTTAGGAAAATACAGTAACTTAGAACAAGCCTGCCATCTACTGTCAAAATTAACATATTGCAGACTCTTGAGGAAAATTATTCTCTTTTCAGGGCTACATTTATGTATGAACAATTTCCAGAACTTATGAACATGCTTTGGTCACGAATGTTAAAAGACAACAAAAAGAATTGGAGAAGAGTTTATAAGGTATGGGCATTAGGCTGTTTTTATTATTTAACATGTTGAAAAGAAATGCTTGAAATTTTAAGGTGTACATTCATAAGTGATTATGAAGGACATTAAATCCTACAATAGAATATCCTAAAACAGATAAAAGAAGTAGATTTGCTATTGGTGTTCCGTTTTCTAGTTACAGAAACAACTATTCTTACTGTGAAGTGTTTAAAATTAATATTAATAATACTTCTAAACGTCGAATATTTTTATTTTACTGGTTGAAGTTTTTCCAACTAAAAACATATTTGCACATATTGAAAGTAATGAATCTATAGTAGTATGCATATTTAGTGTTTGAACAGTTAAATGAAAACTAATAAGGTTTGTCATCTCTATAAATATGCTTAATATATGTTTTATTACAGTATTCTGTACCAAAAATGTGTTAGTTTAAAATAAAATTAATCTAAAACATTAAACATTTAAATTTTGCAAATATGTATTCTTTATCAGATTCCTTTCATTTAGTGCTGATCTCCTTATATAACGTAGAATTCTAAAACAAGGTAGTCTTGTGTTCTTCCATTCTGACCATATTTTCTTGCTACTCAGAATAAGTTTTTCTGTGCTTTCCAAAATGGTATACAATAATATATATTTGAAACTGTGAAAACAATGTTTCTGGCTGTTGAAAATCAGTGCTTTATTTAGTTTCTAGTTTTTCATGCTGTTTGTTTCTGAAAACATTGACTGTCATTTCCTCAGCTGTACAGTAGTTACGATGAAATAGTTGAAATTTCTATAAACTAAAAAAGTTTTTAATTAACATTTAAAAAAATAATCCTTGAATAAACTACTTTTTTAAAGAATAAATTACTGGCAGAGTGAGGGTTTTTGACCCTCAATTTCACCAACTTAACTAAATTTTCATAGATCTAGTCTTTTTTTCCCCAAAGTTCAAAATGCATAATTCACTGGTTTTTAGTGTATTCAGAATTGTGTAGCAGTCATCACTATTTAATACCAAAGTATTTTCATCACCCCAAGAAGAAACCTCATAAACACTTTTTCCTTTTTATTTGTTGGCAGCAAGTGTTTGAAATAAAGCCACATTATTAACCCCAAAATTAAATTTTATCTGTGGAAAATGCTGTGGGATCATATAATTACCAAATAATTGTTTTCTTTAAACTGATATTTGAACAATTCACAGTTCCATAATGCCCAAATGAAAGGTAAAAACTGAGCTAGCTTTCTAAAAGCCTACTGTTATTTATATCATACAGTCAAATATTTCTTAACATGAGAATTATATATTTAATCTTTTGATACATAGTATCCAATGGACAGTTTATTTACCATACTTGGTATAAGAGGGGCTTCAAATTGATACTGTAAAGTTTTGAGTATAGTCTAATATAAGATAAAGAAGCTACACGCACACAAAGATTATTCATTTGCTAATGTTGGAATTATTTTTTTTAACCATACACCAAAGCTCTACCAGTATTTATTTCGTTAAATCATTTGGTGCTTTGTATTTTTACAGTCATTGCTGCTTCTAGCTTACCTCATAAGGAATGGATCAGAGCGTGTTGTTACAAGTGCCAGAGAACACATTTATGATTTGCGATCCCTGGAAAATTACCACTTTGTAGGTGAGCAATAGAAAAACCTTATAAGCAAATTAAAACAGTAGTTGGAGTTGTCAGTCACCTGAACCAGCTTAGAAGCTTCTCTGCTCTAATTAGAATGTGACTGTTGCTGGTTGTGTGACGAGTGCAGAATCCAAGACGTGGGGCCCTAGAGTATTAATTAGTGAAGACAAGAACTTGCAGAAAAGACTGGCTAATAACAACAGAACCAACACAACATGAGTGTTCGGGTTTATATTAAAATATGCACTGGAGACTGGTCCCCTGTGGTGTCCATAAAGGAATAGCTTTAATCATATGGGAAGAAAAGGTTAGAGCTCCAAAACACACACATCTGTTTGAAGCTGGGGTTTTTTTTTCCTCCCACCAAATAATATTTACTGTGCAAAGGCAGCAAGGCCAGAGTGTGTTTTGAATGTGAAAGAGGATACAGAATGAACCATATTTCATTTTGTAGTGCACCCCAGTTGAAAGCACTTTAAAAATTCTGTTTTTCAGCTATACTAAATCCTTGTAATTAGTGTTTCCAAAAATGTATTGGGGAAACCAAGATATTTGGGTGCTTGCCAGTCATTAAAATGTTATAGTGAGTTTTATTTTGTTTTGTTTTGTTAAAATACTATACTATCAAAAAAGAAAATAACATTCATGGATATAAGTCCATTTCATATGGTCATCATTTGTAATCCTTTTTTAGAGGATCTTTAATTGATCTTCCTTAGCACCATTATCTGTGATCCTTTTTAAGTTCACCTTTACAGGCTCTAATAAGCCAAAATTGCATCTCGAAACTTAGAACCTGCTGATGAGGAAATGACAAAATTTAATAGCACAATTTACCTCTTCTTCTTAATTTTAAAATATTGAAGTTGGTTTCTTATGTTGAAATTTTCACACTCTTTTTTTGTGTTAAAAGGTTTGATACATAGTGACTGAATTCTTAAGGTTTTGCTTCTCCCTTACCATTCTCACAGATGAGCATGGCAAGGATCAAGGTATAAATATTCGCCAGAAGGTGAAAGAATTGGTCGAATTTGCCCAGGATGACGACAGACTTCGTGAAGAGAGAAAGAAGGCAAAGAAGAACAAAGACAAATATGTTGGGGTTTCCTCAGACAGTGTTGGAGGATTCAGATACAGTGAGTATCAAAATCATACTGGCACCTAAGCATCAATTTAGCTTCACTGAATTGAATCACTGAAATATGAAAAGCCAAAATGCTATTTTTCTTTTCAGGAATATATAGAATACTAAAATATATGTAATACTCATTTTGGCTCCTATTACATGGATCTTAGGAATCTTTCTCTTTTTTACTTTGGTGGGTTTAAGAATATGTTTTAACCATTAATTGTTAATTAAATAATTGCAAACTTTGAGTTGATATACAGAGAATAATACAGATATATACCCTTCCCTCTCGGGGTTACCACTCTAATGAAGAAAAAAGAATTTCTCTCACCATTTAGAGCATAAAATGTGTTAAGTTTGATCAAGAGATTGGTCTTCTAAATTTGAAACCAATTTAGCTGTTTTTGTCCAAAACAAGGAAAGCTTCCTATAAGTTAGCCCATCCTCCATCTCTTCCCTTAATTAAGCAATGCATTAATTTGATGTAGAAAAAGGTGACTGACAGTACCATCAGTTTTTCATCTAGGCCTATCGCTTTATTGTTCCTAACTAGAACATTCATCTCCCCTGTTTATTTTTAATGTAATAATATAGTTTACCTAAAATAGATCACTAGGTGCTTGAAACAGATACAGAAAATAACTCTTTCATTGCATGTCTCTTTGGACTCAGTCTTCTAAAACTCTGACAGTCCCCTGGGTCATTCTGTGTGTACACAGACAGACCAGTGCTGTGTATACTTAGCAGCTGCATCTCGGGGCTCTCCTACTCTCCTCACCCACATATGAGTTTGTTTATATTTGGATTATACTCAGAACTCATTCATTGGAACTATGTAAAAATCTATTTCTTGTAATTACCTATAAAATAGCATCTTCACTCCTTTGCTCCTCTGCGTTCTTGCCCTCAGAGAAAAAATACTGCACTTAATTAGCTGTTTCTAACAGCAGGAAAATCTCTTTAAGTCTAAGAATCACATAAAACTCAATTCTTGATTTGGGCAAAAATAGTTCTCAAATAAATCATGTAATTATATTTTAGAGTTTTTATTTGTTTAGCAGAAAAAGAAGTTTTTAGATTATTTGCCCAACTAGTTATTTTATACTTTAACTTTTTCAAAGTAGCTGTAGCAATTTAATGTGTTTTTGAGTAGAAATTGTTATTTGCAACTCATTTTCTTACTCTACATGCTTGTAAACCTTCTTACTAGGACAATATGTAATTAGAGAAATGTAGAAAATTGAGTACAGAATCAGTCGCAGTGAACCAGTATAGTACCTGCATTAGAGATAGAGTTGAATGTCCTGTGCATTTGCATCACATTCTTTTATAAACATTTTTAATGTCATGTGAGTCAAATTTAATCAACTTTATTTTGTTTTTATTTTTCATTTTGATATTAGATAATGTCCTGCCAACATCCAGTATCTTTGGCACACACTTAGTATGCTATCTACCACACTAATCAGTTTAGTTTTCATCTACTTTCTTTTTTCTGGTAAATTTGTTTGTTTGTTTTTTAAGTCTAGTTCATCACATTGTTGTTGAAATGTACATACCCCTTATAGGAAAACCACTCATTTTTATAAAACCATCCTGATTTAGATTTTGTCTAAAAACCTCACTTTGTCATGTTCTATTTAATGTTTAAGTTGGAGGTCACTTTTAAATTTAGTAGACAAATTTTTAAATTCTCAAGCTCTTACAGAAAATTTTGACTTTGCAGTTTAAGCAGACAATTTAGTAAAATGGTTTTGTTTAGTCTCCACTGGGCATGTATGCCATCAGAACTTGTTGACCAAAGTTTAGAACAAAAGCTCTGTTAGCCACCTTTGGATTATTTTATTTCTCATTGCTCCTCCCTTTGTTCTGTAACCTGCCTTAGTTTCAGTGTTTTCCTCTTTTTAATCTGATTTCTCTGTATCTTCTACTCTTGCCTCATAAGTTGAGTTTGGACATGGACATTGAAATGGAAAGATTTACTTTAATGCCTACAATCCCTTTCTCTCCTTTGGACCCAAGGTCATGGACTAAAACAGATCTTGACACTTTGGGGTGTTTGTTGTACTGCCATGATCTATTCCCTTCGTTCTCAAATTCACACTGAGGCTCCCTAGGTTGTGCCAGTCCCAGCATATGTTTGGGCTTGGTGTTTGAATAGATCATCACTGTTCTGAACTGCTTAAGCATATTTCATTATTACAGTCTGTGTAGCTTTTGGTAGTTAGAATATTCTTTTCTTTTACGGTAATTAAAAGATGATTTCTCATGCTGTGAAATCCAATGAGTTGTTTTTCTAGTTTGGTACTAAAGTATGACATTTATGAGTGTTTACAGCATCCTGGGACATGTAGCATTCAGAATGGTATTTCCTATAGTTTGTTTTTTATGAGATTTTGCTGTCTAATACTTTTTATAATAATCGAAAAACCATTAAGAGACAGAAGTGAAATATAATGCATTAAGTGACTTTTGTAAAAACAAAAAGATTTCCATTTTTCCTTTGCTTATACAGCCTGTGTTGGTTTTGTGTTTTCCTCTACTCCTTTCAACAGCCCTTAAGAACTTCCTGATATGCTGTGCTATGTATTAAGGTTGTGTAAGTTTTCATAACCTGCTACTTAATGACTGGCACTGCATGCTGTGCCTTGCTGCAATTGTGTTGATTCAGCACTGTGGGAGCTTTCTGTTTTCCTTTGAAAACTATTTTATTATGAGGAAAAGCTTCAGAAATAAGAACTGTAGATAGCTTCCGAATTTAATGTCTTTAATGTTGCTTCTCTTTTTAATGCTTTACATAGGTGAAAGATATGATCCTGAGCCCAAATCAAAATGGGATGAGGAGTGGGATAAGAACAAGAGTGCTTTTCCATTCAGTGATAAATTAGGTGAACTGAGTGATAAAATTGGAAGCACAATCGATGATACCATCAGCAAGTTCCGGAGGAAAGATAGGGAAGACTCTCCAGAAAGATGCAGGTATTAACACTTTGTATTCTGGGTCTCTTGGAGAGGGTGCTAAATTGTTTTTTTGTTTTGAGCATTACTATTATCTGAGGTTCAGCATTTTTTCCCTAATAGATTTTATTTTTGAGAGCAGTTTTAAACTCAGAGAAAAATTGTGCATAAAGTAAAGAATTGCCATATTTACACACACTTCTGTTATTAACATCTTGCATTACTATGGTACATTTGTTAACAGTTGATAACCAATATTGATATATTATTATTGACTAAAGTCTCATTTACATTAGGGTTCACTGTGTTGTACAGTTGACAAATGCATAATATCCATCATTATGGAACTATACAGAGTAGTTAACACTGCCCTAAAAGTACCCTTTGCAAAAACATAGACTGATTCATGAATTTGCATATCATCCTTGCATAATGGCTATGCTAACCTTCTCTGATTGTTCCACTTTTAGTATAGTTGCTGCTGATGTGAGCACCATATAGCTGTTTTTTAAGACAATAAGTCAAACATTACTTAAAATTACTACTGACATACTTTCCATGTTGTCTTTGTCCATTTGTTTCTAAAGTTGATCATATTTCCTATATGTTTTTATTCAGGCTATTTATTGGAATTATTTTTTTCCTGTAAGAATTTTCAAAGATTATTTTGCATTTGGGCATCAGATTATCCAGAGATCTAAGGTATTGCTGAGGGCTAATGAAGTTTTTAAAATTTAAACAGGAGTTAAAGGGTTTGATATTTAACAACTCCTGTAACATTCCATTATGATTTTGTGCCAGTGTATACCAGGAAAAAATCCAAATGGCGTTTTGGACTAAAAATGTTTTTGAGTATAGACCTATATTTTCCTAAGGTACATTCTCTAATAGTAGGGCATTTTTATTTAGTTTTATATAGAACAATACTTGGAATAGCATTCATTTTTGGTTTTTCCTACCGACATAGCTATTAAACTAGTTTCTCTGCAGGTTAAACAGCAGTGTACATAGCACTTGTTTTGTGAGGCAAGTTTTTATAAAACCTTTGTCATTTGTGCCTCACAGAGTCTCTATTAGATAGGGAAGAGTAAGGATTTTACCCTTACTGTTTACAAGTAAAACCTGGGGCCTATTCAGGCTGTGTGGAACTTGCCTAAAGTAACAGAGTTAGTGATAGAACTGAGCCCTCAAGTAAGTTCTTGTAATTAAGCATCATCTCTTCTTTCCTTAAAAAAGAATCTTAATAGTTCAGATTTAGAGGGCAATTGAAGAAAAGTAAAAATAAAAATATAATTTTGAAATTCTCAGGTTCTGAAATATTTGTTTAGTGTCTTTTCAGTATGTTTCCATATTTATTAAATCCCTGGAATTCCTATCATTTTCAAGACTGTTTCTGGAATGTGATCTTTAAAGAGCTGGAATTTATTTTTAGTACTTTGAATATGTGTATCTATTTTGTAACTACATTTCTAGTTCTTTTATGCTGAAATAGTATGCATATGATAATAAATACTAAACTTTGGAAAGCAGTGCCTACTTCACATATTCAGTGCAATTTTCCCCTCTTTAATGTTCTTGTGGCTTGTGTGTTTACATTTTTGTTTTGGTTTAGAAAATACAGTGGTCATATATTCTGTTGCTATTTCCTGAAGAAGTATGGGAATCAAGTAGGTAGGCTGGTACATCTGATCATGTACCTTCTTGTGTTGTTACTTTTCTCTCTCGCCCTACCACCCTCAGTTTTTCTTTCCATATTTTTGTTTTTTTTCTGCCTTGATTTTTTTCCCCCTATGTTGGCTCTCAGACAGGGTCTGCTAGAGTTCCTAAATCTTTAAGAGTATTCAGGTTTAAAGGAGTGAAAATGTAGTCTGTATTATTAACCGTGACTAAGGGGCACACCAGGGACTTTTACATCTAGGACTATTTGTGAAAAAAAGAGTAGATTTTTAAACAAAATCGCATGTGACCTCTCTCCCAGAATTTCAGACTTATTAGTTCATTATTAGATTCAAGAATTCCTGAACTTTGGTCAGAATGAGGCTTCCATTTCACTGTGTGCTAGTCAAGTTTATATTCTCAACTTGTAAAGACGTTATCTTGTATTGAAATAAAATTGGACATCAGAAAGGTGAGAAATTTTTGTTTTACTTATAGGACTGATGGTGGGAATCTTTAGGTCAGTTTTTGCTGTGAAATTACCTAGTAAGTGACAAGGGCTTTTAAACTCTTATTCAGAACTTTTAGAATCCCTAAAATGCTTATAGATAAAAATACATTTAACTCCTTTGCTGTGCATGGGAAGCCATTCTTCTTGATTCCTGATTTTACAGATTTGGAATTAAACAATTCCAATTTGGTTTATATTTAAATAGAAATAGTCTGAGTTATATTTCATCAGTAATAATACTCATAGTTTTAAGGAGAATTTTAAGTATTTTATTTTAGAATATTTGTAAATTAAACCATCTACTCTAAAATTAAGTAAAATAGGTAATGAGACATATGTTAGGTAATTTCTCTCTGTCCTTCTTGCACCAGGAAAAACCCAGATGCCTTATTACTGGAGAAGAGACTAGTACTGACATTTTTAACCCATAGCATATGAAAAACCCAGTTTTTTGCTCATAATGTAGTTTTTTCTTTTGCATTATTAAAAAAAAAAATGTTTCTGAATGTGCCTGAAATAATTGAAATATATTTAAGTTTTCTGTAAAGCAGTTTTCATAATTACATAAAAGTTTGATCTGATACTACAATGAAAAAGAACAGTTGTTGGAAAGTACATTACCTCATGTTTTTCTGCATAAACAGATTAGAGTTTTAATCATTTGAATTCAGATAATATTTAACAGGTATCCATTGAAATTGTAATATTTTATTATGTATTAATATGAGAGTCGATGACAGAATTATGTTGTGTAAATGTAACTGTAGTTGTTTGCATACAATCCATTTCAAGAAAATGGTCATCAAATGCAAATGTTGGAGCTCCCAGGATCTCATCAGTTGATTGTGCTATGATGATAATCCAGCTATTATATTTTTTTAAGCTTAAATCTATACTAAATAAGCACTTTAATTATTTTAGACATTTTTTATTTGTACATATTTATGTAAATACTTTTTTGTAGCAGTGTTTTAGAATTACCTCAGGAATTTGTCAGGTTCCCACGTTCCCTCCCCAACATACACGTGTCATTATTCAGATAGATAACATTCTGTTGATCCCTGTCAAATAGTCAAAGTATGGAATTTTAGAGCTACTGTATTTGAAATACTTTAGTTCAAATCACTGAGGACTCCATTTTAAAATAATCCCTAGTCTTATTATTTTGCTTCATTTTTAATATCTTTTAGCGACAGTGATGAGGAAAAGAAAGCAAGAAGAGGCAGATCTCCCAAAGGAGAATTCAAAGATGAAGAGGAGACTGTGACAACCAAGCATATCCATATCACACAGGCCACGGAGACCACCACAACCAGACACAAGCGCACAGCAAATCCTTCCAAAACCATTGATCTTGGAGCAGCAGCACATTACACAGGGGACAAAGCAAGTCCAGACCAGAATGCTTCAACTCATACGCCTCAGTTTTCAGTTAAGGTGGGACTGGCACAGGTTTATACATTATACACAGTTTTATTCTTATAAATTTTAGAATTGTTGCATTAGTAAGCTTAGGCATTTCTAGGCAATTATATTAATTACAGATCATCTAGCATATATTACTCAAAGTCATTAATAATTTCCTCTCTGTGGGGAAAGATACCTGTCCAATTGCTGAATGAGTCTCTAAGCACTCTCTGTGAAAGTAGAAGTGACACTTTTGGTTCGTTTGGGAAAGGGTGTGAATCTGAGTGTAATACATCTATTTCCGTCTAAGACACCACTGCTGGTTACCAAGAAGAATGAGATTCACTAATGGAAACATGGGAGTATTTGGAAGTTGTAAGAAGTGACAAAAGAGAACCAAGTAGATATAAGGGAAATGGTCTCATTTGATACAGAGATGGTGCCTACAAAGAGGGTCGTATTTACTTGATGGTCACTACTGATCAGTAGCAGCAGATCAGTACTGATCTGGCGCCTTTTTTATTTGTTTTTCATTCACCACAGACATGGAAGTCCACCTACTAGATACTGGGCTACAAGCTAGTCTTTCGGACAGAAATCTGCCAAAGAGAGAAATTTTTCCCAAAAGGCTAAATTGTTGTTTTGTCACTTTGCCCCCACCCAACTAATGTTTACCTAACTTGTATCTTTGCATCAGAAGTAACTAAAAGCTAGAGAAGACAGTTTTCTAATGTATCCTGCAAATAGTAGATGACTCTAAAAATAAAGCTAGTCCTGCTTAGTGGCAAGAACAAGTACTGTGTCAACTTTTGCCAAATATCTACTGGTGTATGATTTTACCCATATTTGTTCTTTTTAGTTTTGATGAAAACCTCAAAATTATAACTCATCTTTACTTGTAGTTAAAGAGGGGAAATGGCTATTATTTCTCTGTGGTCTTAGATTTCCTGTGCTATAGATACTGTTAGCTTACTAATGGCAGTATGGGATCTGGGAGATAGCCATAGTTGAAACCCAATACATAGTGGCTCTTATATGGAGAATTTATTTAAGGTTGCATGAAGAAAATTATCCCAACTATATAATTTCTTAACAGTAAATTGAGACTTTTATATCTTATAGGATTTTAAATAGCAATTTGTAGTACAGCATGAATATGTCACTCTGCAATAAATATTTTATATATTTGTAGTGTGAGCTTTTTACTTTGTTTTTACTACCAAAAAAATTTCTAAAAGGTCGAAGTACTTGAAAAGTTACTCAACTACTTCAAATTTCTTTCTTTCTCAAGGTCTTTTTGAACTATGATGTAGTATTTTAATCTTCAAAGCTCAGGAACTCAGATTGTTTCCCTATTTTCTAGCTATTCTGTTCTCATTTAGCATGTATGTATTGAAGATACAGCAAATATGCATCAGAGTGCTTGGGACTATGAAGAAGAGAAAAATCATATTACAACTCCTATCCCACAATTTAGTTTGGGAACTAAATATGAAACAATTAGATGTCAAGCTATATCAACAGAATTATACTGACTTGTATAGCATACAAATAGTAAGCATTGCTAAAGTTCATAGAATCATAGAATTTTAGAGCTAGATAGAATCTTGGCCTCTATTCCAGGGGATCACAGACCTTGTTAGATATGGAAATTATTGAGGGAACTTTGTAAGACTGTACAGGCCGAGATTCCCACCGTGGGCATTTATGATTCAGTATATTGTGATGGAGCCTGGAGCATATGTATTTTTTTAATCCTCAAATGATTCTGATACGTAGCATGAAGTTTGAATGGGATCTGGAAGGTATATTTTCCAGAGTGAAATTCAGTAAGAAAAAAATGAGGGAAAAGACAAGTGTGGATGTGACAGACTTTTACAGTGCTGGTAGTAGAATTAAAAATACTTACCATCTCCATAAGAATTCATAGTCATTTGTGTTTCTTCAGAAAACTAAATCTGCCCCTATCAAGACAATTACACGTATTTGTGTCTGAGTTGGAAATTAGAGATGAGTAGAGCAGATTTAGAAAAAATAGATACTTGTTTTCTCAGCTCATTAGTTCTTTGTGTGTTTCTAGACTTCAGTGCCTAGCAGCAAGTCATCTGGTGACCTTGTTGATCTGTTTGATGGCACCAGCCAATCAACAGGTAAGTTTCCACACTGGCTTTTTCTTTTTTAGTAACTTTAGTTTCAGAGAATTTTTTAAAGTGTTTAATAAAAGGTGGAATGAAAAATAAAGTTTTTTGCATTGGATTTATTTTTAATGTAAAATTAGCAAGCCTTGGGCATTATTGGGAAGAGGGGGTGTTAATTGCCTAAAATAAGGAAGAAGAGTACTTAAATATTTGACCAATAATAATTCAGTAACCTCTCTCTCCTTAATTTCTTTAGCACTGAGTATTTGGAGTTTTTTGCTTTCTCTATAAGCAAAATGTATTGCTCTGCCCACTTTACTGTCTTTTCCTAAATCTTAATTCTGGGTCTCAGCATCAGCCATGCCTAGGGTTAATTTAAATTTTTCATTTATTTATTCACATATTTGTTGAACCAGACATTGGTTTGAGTGCTAGAGATATAGTGCTTAGTAAAACCAAGTTCTTGTCCTCATAGGAAGGCCAAGTGGTGGAAGTACAGTAATCATAAGTCACCGATAGTTACAAACACGCAGAGTGCTTCTGAAGAAAGGAGCATTCTATTAACGTATGTTACTACCTACCTGACATATTTTAAGAGGGCTGTAGCAAAAGAATAGTTTTCTTACAAATATTCTGTCAAGATAAGACTAATAATTTGTTCAATTTAATTACCAGTATATGCTGCATTTTGAATAAATCCCTAAATTATTTTCAAGAAAGTTGATATTTTAGGTTGCATTCAGTGATTATGGAGTTTTCATGAACTCCTGTGCCCCAAGTCAAAAGAGTTTAAGAATAAAACTTCTGTTTAAAAAGTCTTTCTCAACTTGTTTAAAGTTCATTTCACATCAAAATGTAGATGGTAAGATTGGTGTGTAGCTAATGTGCAAAGTAAATTTATTGTTCCTAGTTGTGTGTAATGCTTTTTTAAAACTGAATTGTTTTAAAATTTACATTAATGTTTTAGTGGAAGTCTATAATGAATTTACTTGTCATTAATAGTTTAGTACCTGTAATTAATACAAAGTGCCCTTTCCTAGTACATAAAATTCTTGGACTCGGAGTGAACTTCATAGGGTATATGGTTCAACCTAGTTTCTGAAATTCTTTGGTTCCTGTTCTCTTTTTTCTGTAACTGTAAATTGTTTCTAAAATTATTCTTTAAACTATATTGAACAGTCATGCCCAAGGTTACATACAACTACATTAGTTTTTCAATAGTTTATGTGCTTTTCGTATGTTTAAGATATTAACTATAGTATTTACTGGCAGTTAGCATGTGGTCATATAATACAGACGTAGTGTCAAAGAATATCAACTATTTTGGACTGCTGGCATGAAATATTAAAGAGACCCTTTCATACATCTGTGGAAAGTGGATGGAGCAATCAGAAAAAATACCTAGAAAGGTCAAATGAGTGGATGCAACTTTTTTCCTCAGTGATATCAAGATTATTTGAACAGAGAGAATTATTAAATGCTAACATGCTTCCTTTGCTTGGCAAGAAACCTTTGAGTGGTTTTTCTTCTCCAGTGCAAACAGTAGATTGACTAATTAAATAGAAGTAACAATTAATATTAATATAGTAATTGAGACAAATGAAATCTGCAGTTTCTTGCCTTAATGTTCATTTTAGTCTCTAAAAAGTAACTGAATGTGGGTTGACATCAGAATTTTTTAAAGTTATCTCCTATTTGAAACAATACATTTAACCAGTTTGTGTAGACCCCCCCCAATCAGTACATAAATTTCGTTGCCCCAAATCTCTATTTAAATATTTTATTAATATATTTGAAACTTAATTCAGTAGTGGAAAAAACTAGATATTAAATCTTCAGCACCTACACATGAGAAAGTCTAAGAATCTACCATAACAACATTGCTATTTGGTATGCCATTTGGGTGTCATTTACCAGATGTGCCTATACTTAAAATAGTACCATCATGCCAGTAATTAGGGCATGAACTGTAAACCTAAGCAGTTATGGCATCTGCATCACTCACCAGATAAATAGCTCCTATGAGAAAATGTTCAGATTTATATGTTACCTTCTTTTTGTTAGCAACTTTAAAAGTATATGTGTGGGACAGTCATTGTAGAATATCTGCCAAGTTTAAAAAGATGTATGTGAAACCCACCCAGCAAGATTTATTTGAAACTGTCTTGATAAATATCCCACTGGAGTAATTAATGTTCTTTTAAAATCTGTATTCAAACAATATTTTGATGGTGTGTGTGTGTGTGTGTGTGTGTGTGTGTGTGTGTGTGTATATAAAACTTCTAAGTAAACACTTTTTAAATGAATAATTTAAGGTGTTTAGAAAATAAGCCAATTAGAAATAGAATGCTAGAAACCATTCCATTTCATTTCTTAAATATATCTCATTTCTTTAAAAGTCCACATTGTCTCCTTTGTCCCTTTGTAATTAAGGAAATTAGGTCTTGGTTAACATACTAAATAAGTTATTTCTAGTACAATAAATGATGTTGAGGAGGAAATATACCATAAAAGCAAGACAAACAGGAAGACATTACATGACTTGCAACATGTTTTTAAATTTTTTAAGTTAAAAAAATTATTTTAAATTAAGGTATAACAAATCCAAAATTTTTATTACATTTACATTTGAACCTATTGCCTTATAGCTAGTAATCACTAAAGTTAGTTGAGAATATTTATGTGAGTATGAACCACCTTGTTACAGACTTAATATATCAACTTATATATTAGAATTTCCTGGGACTTATCTCATTTAAGCCAAGTGTACAAAAAATAAAAAATTTTTAACATATTCTCCCTTCACTAAAAGTAATGCATGTTCCTTCTAGAAATTTGATGAGGAATAAGTGATTCACCATAACTTAGATGTATAAAGTTAACTATTAATAATTTTGGTGAAAACTTTTTTTTTTTTTTTTTAATTTTCTATACTTTTAGTCAGTATATTTAAGTATTGTCTGGCAAATCTTTTCCAGGCTTCTAGATAAGGATGTTTTCTTTGTTTTTTGTAAATTGCTTGTCAACCAAGACCTTTTTATGATAATATTCTTTTACAGGCCTTTTAATCACTTTATAATAACATTATATGGATGAACTATAACTTATTTAACCAATCAATGTCTGTTTTGGGGGACATTAGGTTTAGTTTTGATTTTTACAAAATTTTCTCTATTATAGAGAAATAGCATCTTTCAAAATCTTCCAGTGTTATAAGGAGAAAATAGTATTTCATTTTATTTTGCATTTGTTTGAATACTTTTGATGTTTTCATATGTCAGTTGTAACTTGTCTGTTCATGTCCTTTGTCCATTTTTATTGGGGTATTTATTTTTTTCAAAAACTTCTTACATAATATTAACTGTCGTATATTTAGTTTTTTGGGCATTTTGTCATTTTTTAAATTTTGTACTAGAATTCTTTATGCAAAAGTTTGTTTTTTATAATGTAATCTAGATTAAATTTTTTGTTGAAGAAAATTTTCATTTGTAGTTTAAGCACTGTCTAGTTCAGCTGTATTTTTCCTGTTCACAGTATTATTGCTTTGGAAAATCCATGTTCCCAGCTGGTGATTGTAAATAACCTCCGTGCTACCCTGAAAAGGCAGATGGAAATGGTTCATTTATAATGACAGCTCTCATATGGGAATCTTGAAGGATAGCTCTTATTGTGAAATTTAGCAATCTTCCACATGCAGCAATTTTTGGTAGATTCTTTTACTTAAATTCCTTTAGATAGAAGTTATCTGGGAAAATGCTTTAGAAAATTTCTGTTGCATTTAAGGCATTGGTATGAATAACATCATGCATATAGGTATGGATAGTCCCTCCTTGGAGAGAGAAGCTTTTCCTAAATGAAATAAAGAGATTTTTAAGATCGCTTTCAGAGTTAAAGATCACATTGTGTAAAACAGAAATAGAAGCATAATCTGTGGCACAAAGTTAAATTCTTTTCAGAGAAAGGTGGCTTCTATTTGTAAAATACTTGTGCGTGTGTTTCCTTCTTTACTCCCAGTGTTCTGAAATTAGTCATGTTGAAATCTCCCTTCTAGAAGGGGTGGAGTAGAATAATACTTGCTATTGATAAAAACATAGTATAATTTAAGTTTAGGTACTAGAAGGTAGAGCAGTAAAATAACCAAAGTAGGTAATTATCTGAAATATTACATTCAGAATATGACAAAAATAAAATAGCTTACCCAGTTTGAAGTGATATTCATTACTCAGTGCTTTTATTTTTTATCCACAACATGAATTTTCTTTGTAGCCCAGACTGGATAAGATTTAAAAATTTCTAACTTGTTTGGCATAACAGATTGCATATTGATGTTTATTCACAGCTTGGATGAAGCAAATTAAAATAATCTCCGATTTTCAAACCCCTTAATGTTATAGTAAATGATTATCATTCTGTTACCTAACAGTACACTTTGATCAATATTTTTAACATGAAAGAACATTACAGAAGACAACTTATTAATATTAAGCAGCAACTGTTTATAACATTCATTTATCTGCCTTTTTTTTATTAATATATATGCTTGTTTAAATAGTTTAAAAACAGAGCTCATTGATCTGCCCCTCATCACATTTTATCATGATGTGTGTACTTACAAAGGAGAGAAAAACAAATCACTGTGATATTATCCTTTGGCTAAAGCAGTAGATGTATGAGCTGTAGTGTTGGTAGTTCTTGAGTGAAGTTCTTTGGCCTTGGTAGGAGTTAGTTCATGGTGAATGGGGATGTATGTGAATATGTACATTTGTAATGAGGTGAAGGAATGAGGAATTAGTTATGCCTGCTGACAGTTGACTACAGTAAATGTGCATTAAAAAGAAATACTAAGTACACATGTATCAGAAACTGATTTGTTCTTTTTATTACTGCTGGCCATTTATTAAGAACAGGAGATGGTTCTAGTTTAATTAACCCAGTTGAGTGTAGCAGATGGGGCAGAATGTCTTGCAGCGATAAGACAATTCAGAAGTGGCACCAGATGTTGGAAGCTGTCCCTAGTGGTGTCTGAGTGCAGCCCAGATGTTCCAGTCCCACCTGGCTAGTTTCTAAGTACTGCAGGCTAAGCAGCTGTGATGTAACCTATATAATGTTCGCATAACACTAAAAGCACCATAATTGAACTGCCGCTCTAAACTTCTAAGTTTGTGACTCTTAAGAGGTGAAATCTTTAAGGACAAACAAAAATAAGGACAGCTGTTTAAGTTTTTAGATCCTTTGGCTATTACTATTTCATTGATAACTGAATTGAAGAAAAATGAAATATTAAAATTTGACATTATGTCATTGTTCAAATTGTAGATAAAAGTAAATATTCTTACCCATATAGTGTTTACAAATAAAAACTAATATGAGAATGTGCTGTTTTGCACATGAGTTGATTTGCAGCCTTATGATTTGGATCTCACCTCTTTAAAAAATACCAGTCTAGAAGTAGCAAAAAGCTACTTTTTTAACGTAATGCAAATATTTGCTTGTTCATGGAGTAAACACTCTTCCCTGACTTTTTATTTTTAAAAATTTCAAACCTACATAAAATTTGCCACATTTTCTTTCTAGTTATTTGTTGTTTATTTTTACCATTTGTTTATTGTGTGCCATTTGAGAAAAAATTGCAAGCATCATAACATTTTGCCCCTAAAGTACTTTAGCACACATCTCCTTACAACAAGGGCGTTCTCCTCTATAATCATGATATAATTATCTTACTTGGTAAATTTAACATTAAAACAGTATTATTGTCTAAGACATAGACCATATTCAAATTCCCCTGGTGTCTCATTATGTAATTTCAGAATGGCACCACTTCTTAAAATCCAGAGTCCAGCCAGGGATCATGTATTTCATTTACTTGTTGTTTCTTTATGCTCTTTTAATTTAGAGCAGTACCAGCCTTTTTTGTCTTTTATGATGTTGATATTTTCTAAAGTGTTGAGTTGTTTTGCAGAATGTCTTCAGTTTATATTTGCTGATTGATCCTTCATGATTAGATTCAGGTTAAATATTTTTGGCAGGAATTTCTACGTGAGTAAAATTCGCCTTTTCAATCCCTTACATTAGAAGGCCCATGAATACTATTTTGTCTAAGTGTTAGTGGCATTAAGTTTGATCACTTGTTTAAGGTTCTGTTGTAAAAGTAGTAGCTTTACCTCTTTTTATGTATTTACTAAATAATCTGTGTGGAGTAATGTTTTGGGATTATGTGACTTATTCCTCAGCAACATTTTACCTAGGTTTTAACATCCATTGTAGATTCTTATTTTTATTTTATTTTATTTTTTTAACACCTTCAGCATCTGGTATTCCTAGGTGGTCTCCTATCCAAGTACTAACCAGGCCCGACCCTGCTTAGCTTCCGAGATCAGACAAGACTGGGCATGGGATCAGACAAGACATTCAGGGTGGCATGGCTGTAGACTGAAGATTCTTATAAAGAGCATAATTGGCTAAATAAACTGCATGCCCACGTTATGTTTGTGAAATAAAAGTGAGAGATAACTTTAACCACAGTTGTAGTGTCAGTTACCTTACTAGATACAGAACAGAGGAATGAAAGAGTCTTTGATAGCTTAAAGAGAACATGGTGACATGAAAACCTAGATCAGCAAACTAGCTTTTATGATTGGCCTGAGTCCTCTAATATTGGGTATTTTAAGTGTGTTGCGAAAATAGCTTCCTGGAATTGCTATCAATTGTTTAGTGGTTCTAACAGTTTAACTTTTTCCTCATACTTAATTTCTAGGAGGATCAGCTGATTTATTTGAAGGATTTGCTGACTTTGGCTCAGCTGCTGCATCAGGCAATTTCCCTTCCCAAGGTATGATAGAATTTGATTGGCCAGAAGTCTAGAGGCAGTGAAAAGGTTATCAAAACAAAATGATTCTCTGTCCCCCAAATCAGCTTCTTTTTGGCATTTTTTCCTTGTAGTATTTATAATTCCTAATGAAATCATTCACAAAGGTATTTTATTTGGCCAGTGTCTTAAATGTGCCAGATGAATTAATCTGGTTGCACACTACTCAGGTACACCTAAATAAAATTGTTCTTAACCATAAGTAGGTTTTATTTAGGGAGAGGATAAGGCGTGTGAATAAGTATAAATCATCTCATTTTAGCAGCAAGCGTATTAATGGTTCACGTTTAGTTTATGTTAATTACATAAATGAAATTCAGGGACATTGAGTTTGGGCAGACTATCTTACTAAAATTCATTTCTCTGTAATTTAGATACCTTAAAAGCACTTCAGTGAAAAATAACCGAACTTCATTTTGACACATTCTTTAACAGTGAACCGTTGAAACTCTCAGGCCATGTTAGAAATAAAAAAAAAAATGCCCTAGACTTAACAAATATAAAATCATTATGCTGAATACTTGAAACTAATGTGTTGTTATATATAAGTTATACCTCAGTTTTTGAAAAGGCCAAAAAAAAAAAAAGAAATGCAACATCTGAGTAGAATATAGACTTAAACATTGAGGATTGAGGTGAAGGGCTTGTCTCTTTTCTCTTTTTTTAATTAATATTTTTATCTCACCACCTCTGTCATATACTGTGGTAACTTTAATTTTGGGAAAGCCTCTGAGCCTCCAACTTTCTAAAAATTGAAACTGATGTCATGGTTCTTTATAATGATAAACATCTATAGAAGTGTATAGAGTAGTAACTAAGTTCATTATTAATGTCTTTTTTTTAGGTGGGTTGTAATGTTTTTTAAGTTGGTTGTAATTTTTTTTTCTATAGAATCTGGTCAGTCTGAAGTTTGAGAGATAAAAATAAAATAGCTATAAAAATCTTAAGGTGAGGCAGTGAGGAAAGATGCAATTTAACTGAACTAGTCTTATTATTCATTTCAAATACAGTTATCTATTGTTGTTATATTAGCTGGGTTAAAATTTGTATTTAATAATGTCTGGTTGAGGTTTATAAGGATTTAGGAATAAAGATGCATAGGTTTTAATGTATCTGGGGTTATTTTGACAGTCTACTTGTGTAAATTCCAAGTATTTCCCAGAAACCAGAATTGTGTAGTAATTAACTGCTTCTTTTTAGAAGTGTGGTTATGCTTTCTAAGGGTTAATACCTTACTTTAGGCAAATCAAAGTGGAAGATAAACATTGCCCTAATTATACAGACTGCCTGTGTAATTCTCAGTTTTTATGTATATAAAGTTGCCTACTATGCAAATAATTCAAATATGTTAATGTTGCTAAGTGATACATCTCTTCATCTGTATGCATGTGATTAATATAACTTGATCACCATTACGCAAGGGGCTGAAACTGTTGCAACAGTGATTAATCATTTCTGAACAATATATGCCCCACTAGAAATATCTTCCTCTCATGATTAATCATCTCAGATAAAGTTTTCAGATGGGGCAACACATTTTGCCCCAGTTTCCATTCTTATTCTGGTTTATATATCAAGCAAATAGGAAATAAGCATAAATTTTACTTTTATCCAGCAGTCTTCTTTAAATTAGTTTAAATTGTTTAATACATAGAACTAATTGTAAAACTCTTAATTCATTCTCTTTTGTAATGATGATCAAAGATATGTTTTAGTAAAACCCTGAGGTAATGAATATTAGTCCAGATCTTGTATTAAATTGTTGGTAGAGCTTAGGGTTTCTAAGTGAATTATTTTCTCTTTTGTGGGTGCTTACATTTTAATATGGTAATACAAGAATATAATTTTAAAGACTTGATGTTATTATCTTTTGATATTTAGCATAATGAGACAGCATTGCAGTGGTTCGTTACCTTTTCAGCTAGAAAAAATGTATTTCCAAGTTGTAGTGAACATGGAGTACAGAGATGGTGTTAATTAATTTGGAAATACATATTTGCTTTCAAATGACAGTTTATATGTAGCTCTTTCTTCACCTTTGTTTTTCAACTTCCATTACTTCATATTTATCAATTTGTCCCTTAAAAGTTTATTTACTTAGAATTGTGAATAACCTAGTTAAAATGTTTTAAGTGTTGCTTGCCTTTATATTTATTGTGTTCCAAATAGTTAATATTATGTATTAAGAATTTATAGAAGTTTGACTTAAACTTTTATATGGTGTACCTGAAAGAAAGAGAGCATGGTGTCTTGGCTGTCCCATCTTTTCACAATTAATCCAAAGTAAAACTAACAAACCTTAAATGGCACTTATTATTTAATCTTCACAACTTAGATTTTTTAAAAAGTGAGGTGGAGAGGGTCACAGTAGCTTGCGCAAAGATCACAGAGCTAGTAAGGTATAAAATCCATACTCTTAAACACTAGTTCTTTAATTAACCTATTATCAGCTTTTATATTATTGAATGCATTAAGTCTTAAACTTGTTATAAGTATATTTTGACATGTATAGTTTTCTTTTTTTTAATATTAGCATGCGTTTTCCTCTGAAGACTTTACCCCACTTTTTATTTAAATAAATAGATTGCACATTCCTATTTTGAAGCAAGCAATGTACTAAGGTTATATACATCATGGCTATCTACAACCCTGTGTTTTCAATGTAATATGGCCAAATGGGTGAGAACTTATTACCAGAGTTTACTAACTTACTCTTAATTTTATTGAGTTTTCTCCATGTTTTTCCGGTTTTGTTTTGTGTTTCATAAATTTAGTCTCATGAATTTGGGGTTTTACTTACATGAGACAGTATAAATTATAGTTTGATTTCTCTTTGAACCTTTCCAAATAATGAATGAATGAAATGAGTTGAATTCTTTGAGTTTACTTGAGTATCTCTGTGCATGAAAATTCTGCATCTCCCAGCAAATGGTTTAACCAGTTTAGAGTTTCTTCATGCTTTTTGGGTCTCAAGCTAGTTCATATTTGTTTCCCTGGAACCAAATTTGATATGCAAACTTAGGTTGAAGGGAAGTTTTGATTATAATTTCTGTGTGTCACCTCAGACCTGCTAAGAGATGGATTTTACTTTATATGTGGGAAGTTTTTTCCTTGCTACCTTGTTAACACTATTGAAATATTCATGAGAAAGAATAACGTCCAGATGGAGGTGGTACCTGTAGATGTTAATCTGGGTGGACACAGATCAGCTCTAATTTGTTTCAGTTTGCAGATTGTTATATTCGTACCGTGCACATCAGAAAGTTTTTTACCCTTATGTTCTCCTTTCTCAGTAACTACAACAAGTGGGAATGGAGACTTTGGTGACTGGAGTGCCTTCAACCAAGCCTCATCAGGCTCTGTTGCTTCCGGTGGTGAGCTCTTTGGCAGTGCCTCACAGCCAGCTGTGGAACTTGTCAGTGGCTCACAACCAGCTTTAGGCCCACCTCCAGCTGCCTCAAATTCTTCAGATCTGTTTGATCTTATGGGCTCATCCCAGGCAACCATGACATCTTCCCAGAGTATGAATTTCTCTATGATGAGCAGTAATACTGTGGGGCTGGGTTTGCCCATGTCAAGATCACAGGTGAGTTGTCTGCCTCCCTTGGAAATTGCGATTCATAATCTTGGAGATCCTCTAACTAATCTAATGGTAGATTAGCCTAAAACAAAAATAAGCAATATATAGATTGCTTTTGCACATTGCATTTATCTTATACTCTCCCCTGGGGTAGTCCTTTGGGTTCTAGAAGGCAAGCCTCCTCACCCATCTTGTAGTCCATGCAAAGCCAGTCATGGTGCCTTGCTCAGAGGAGGCACTTGCTGAAAATTTATTGAACTAATAAATTGGTATTTAATACTTTTTTTTAAATGTTTTTAAGGAGTAGAGACACAGGCATAGATACTGATTGCATGTTCAGTTCCAGACTACCACAATAAAGCAAGTATCACAATAAAGTCAGTCACATCAACTTTTGGTTTGTATGACATATGACAGTTATGTTTGTACTATACTGCGGTCTATTAAGTGTGTAAAGTATTATGTCTAAAAAAACAATGTACATTCCTTAATTTAAAAATACTTTATTGCTAAAAAATACTTACCGTCATTTGAGCCTTCAACAAATCCTAATTGTTTTTGCTGGTGGAGGGTCTTGCCTCAATGTTGATGAAAACGCGGTATCTGTGAAGTACAATAAAATGAGGTATACCTGTATCGACTTCACCCGTGGCCTGCATTCACTCAGTAAAGTCTCTGCTCATGTTCTTAAAGAAGTGTCACTTGCTGGGAGCAAATAATCATTGCTAATATAGAAAATCATTCTCTAAAATGACGAATGTTCTCTTCCCTGTTCTGGGCCTGCTTTATTACATTATATGTTTGTATAGGCTCTTTCAACCCTCATTTTCATAAAGGAAAACAACTAATTGAGAGCTTATTAATTCACTTTTTTATAGTTAAATCTAAATTACCTCATACTAGCTTAGAATTTGAACAAGTATAGGGTTAGAATATAGGTGTCCAAATTGGACTAGGAACTTGCTATTTTTGATTCAAGCTATTCAGAATCTTTATGATGCTAATTATTCATTTTAATGTATAGATTCTCCTCTTTGGGATGTGTGTTAGGATGAAGGAAGAGAAGAAAGAAACAGAAGGTGACTACTCTGTATAACAGAAATTAGACCTAACATTGAGAAAATGGACATGAAAGCCACAATACCATTAAATTGAACTGTGCAAGCCCAAGCCAGTTTATTCTTTGAGTTTCTTTTATATGATTTAAACATAAAGCCAATCTACTTATTTGTAATCTTAATTGCAACTGTGTTGTGATTATTCGCTTTGGTACATTTTTGATTATTCTTCCTATTACTGTTCCTTTTCCTCTTTTTGTCTTTCTCACAGTTATCCTTAGTAACTACCAGGCACCTCTGCTTCTTTCTCCTGAATTTCTCCTTTCTTGTAAATTGTCCACTAGTGTTGCTCTCTTTAGTAAATAGATATGTAACCAGGGAAATATCAGTCAGGATATGTAAATATCATTTGCTGTTTTGATTGTTTTGCTTTTTATAACATGAGAAATCATATCCTGAATTCCATTTTGTAAGAAGAAATCTCTATTTGTATGTTTCTTTAAAGCTGTATTAACCTGAAGTTGGTAGTTGCCCTGGACTGGTGCCTTCTAGACTTTGGGTAATGGGGGAATAATTATTAGTGTAAATATGTTGTTTGTTTCTACCCCAAACATAATTTTTACTTCAGAGGAATATTTTGGGGAAGTTAGTGAATTAGGATATTGAAGACCTTAGCATAGAACATTTGTGGTCCTTCTTAGTTTCAAGAGTTTATTACAAAGTTGAGTATATATTTGGAGTTACTGTGATTAAATTGCCATCTGATAATCTTTATAAAGCAGATGCTTAATTTTTAGAGCATTTTTCTATTTTCCAGCCTTTGCAAAATGTTAGCACAGTGCTGCAGAAGCCTAATCCTCTCTATAATCAGAATACAGATATGGTCCAGAAATCAGTCAGCAAAACCCTGCCCTCTACTTGGTCCGACCCCAGTGTAAACATCAGCCTAGACAACTTACTACCTGGTATGCAGCCTTCCAAACCACAGCAGCCATCACTCAATACAATGATTCAGCAACAGAGTAAGTTGCAACAGGACATCTCATTTCTGTGTGTACATGTAATTTGTTGCCCTGATTTCAGGATTGCTTCAAGCCATGAAAAAAGTAAATAAATACATAAGACAAACTGTACTTGAAGGCATTTGTGTGTGTTCACTTAAGATTTTTTTCATATAATACATGTTATTCCTCCTGGCACATTGAATTACCTTGTAGTCTCCTTTTGGCATGATAACATTTATTGTATTGTGGTGAGTTTGGGGGGCCTGATAACTAAGATAAAAATATTTACTGTAGAAAAATTTTTAAATATAGGCATGTATGATAAGGGAATGAAAATTATCTGAACTCCATAAACCAGGGATAATAGCTGTTAATTCATAATTTTTTTTCTTTCTTCTCTAACCCTATGTTTAACACTTGATATCAATCATTCTGTCTATTCAACATTATTTTATATGTTGAATATTCTTAAGAAAAAATTATTTTTAGATCTTTCTAGTTATCCAATCTTATCAGTGTACAATTCCTCTATTGTTGGTTATTTCAGTTGTTTCCAGCTTTTTGCTATTATAAACAATTCCATGGTTTTGTATAAATCTTTGTGCTTGTGATTTTTTCCTTAATGTAACATTCTAAAAATAAAGTGAGTCAAAGGATATAAACTTTTTTAAGGCTTTTGACACACAATAGCTCTTGACAACCTGTTAGGTTGGATTCCACAATAGATTTTGTGGGAATAATTTTAAAGTGCCTCACTCATGTTTTCCCTCTGCCCACTCTTACTGTTTCTACATCTTTGGGAAACCAGAGCTAATAGCCATTGAATATTTCTGAGGAGTAAACAATAAAAGTTAATTGACTTCTCATGTAAAATCATTACAAGTAATTTTATTGGGTTTACAGGTATTGATGGTCAGGAAGACTGGATTATTTTTCTGCTCTATGAATCTAAGACTTCATTGTGGTAAAGTTCTTTTGTCTCTTCTTCTGGTAGATATGCAACAGCCTATGAATGTGATGACTCAAAGTTTTGGAGCCGTGAACCTCAGTTCTCCAGCGAACATGCTTCCTGTCCGGCCTCAGACTAACCCTCTGATGGGGGGGCCCATGCCTCTGAGCATGCCCAACGTGATGACTGGCACCATGGCAATGGCCCCTCTCGGAAATACCCCGATGATGAGCCAGAGCATGATGGGCATGAACATGAACATAGGGATGTCAACTGCTGGGATGGGCCTGCCAGCCACAGTGGGAATGGGCATGCCCAACCTAGCCATGACTTCTGGAACTGTGCAGCCCAAGCAAGATGCCTTTGCAAATTTTGCCAACTTTAGCAAATAGATTGTAAAGGAGCAGATTGAATGAAGGATTTTTAGTGGTGCAGATAGGTGATGTTGGGATGGAAAATGCTAATCAACTCCCTTCTATCTATTAAAATAAACCTACGTAAAGAACCAAAAAGGCCATTGTATAAAAGTGAAATATCTAATATTTCAGATGGCCAGACAAGGGCACTTCAGATGAGGTCAAAATCATATTTCCCGGTGAGAAGTGACCACAAATGGGGTAGTGAGACCATTGAAAGAAAGCCTTTATAAATAGAAGAGCCCATTTAAACATCATAATTTTGGGGAAGACTGGAATAGGGCTGAATAAATGTGTTTGGATCTCTAATTTTATACTTTTCTTTTCCTGAGGAACTTGATTTTTCTGTCCCTGAATCACCTTGTCATAATTGGGTCTGTTCCTTTTACTACCACTCTTGAGTCCATATATAAAATCATTAAAGTTGGATGATCGGTTTTTTATAAAAATATATATTTTTGTCCAAAAAAGGCATACATATGTGATTATGGCTAAATCAAAGGTAACTGGAATGTATATACTTTTGCTAATGTTCCAGCAACACTGCTATTATACTATCCAAATTTTTATTGTTACAAAACCTCTTTAAGTAATTGGTGATAACTAGGGGATTTTTCCCATATCCTCTGCTATAATTATCCTGTGCAGAACTAGGAAAAATATACATATTTTTTTTTCAAGACTGCTCTACAGTTCCCTTTAAAAAAAAAACTCCACTATTTTTGTTTGTTTTTAGCAGTCATTATTTACAGTTTGCAGCGATTAACTTGGCAAGGCTTCCTTCCGTGTTTGTTCCTGTAGCCACCATTTAACAGGAACAGTCAAAGAGAAAAACATTTTTTTTTTTTTTGGGTGTCTTTTCAAAAAATTGAAAAGGTAAAAATCCATTAAGACCTTAAGTTAAATATAAATGTTAGAACTCAACAGTGTTGGCTTTTAGATTTTATACAGTATTTTTGTTTTGGTTTTGAGTGTATATAATACGGCTTTAGCAATATGGTTCCAATAGAGAGGAGTTAAATATATATTATTAAAGGAGACCTGTAGCAGTCAAAGATTCTTTTGATTTAATGACAAATAAAGGAAATTAATTAAAATGCTTTTGTTTTCCTGCTGTAATTCTGCATTAAGCTTACATGAAAATCATGATTCTAGAGTTTGGAATGCAAAAGTAATTGTTTCACCCTCAAGCTGGGAATATTTTTAAAATAATATAGGTATCAAATTATTACCTCCCCACTTTGTGTTGAAAATTTTTTTATTGATAAAACTTTGTTTCCATTGTATTCATAATGTTCTGTTATACATAACATTAAAATGTTCATTAAAATCAATGTTGAACTGCTTTTTCTTTCATTCTGTTAGACATTTGAGACTGGGGGAAAAATAATTATAATTTGGGCAAAGTAATTTTTATAAATAATTTAAAATTATTTAATGACTTCTCTATTCTTTCCTCTCAGATTGTACTGTTAGGAATTAAAAGTGAAGCAGCAAAGCTGTCCTGACCTGCTCCATTCTCGCTAATGTCCCATCTACAACATTTCTAATTAGGCAGAAATTCATGTACTTCAGCTAAGTGGTAATGAAAAGTGATTCATTTGCTGAATAAGAGATGAGAGAGAGCGTAATTAGCTGACTGCGGTTTTTAATCTTTCAACAATTCAATGTGTTTAAATTAGTTTCAAAGAATAGGAGCTTTCAAGTGTTGTTACTTCAGAGCAGTCAAGCCAACCTCTGGTGGCAGTATGGAGAGTATCTTCACTGATATTTAAAACCCGTAATCGTAAATGAATTTTTTCTATATTGAGAGGTATAGCATCACCTTTATATGGTTCTTGGAAGAAATAAATATTTTGTTTCTAAACTTTTGTGTTTAAAATTTATTTTCTAATAAAATTAAGATTTATCTCTAAAGTATTTTCTGTGCTATGCCTTCTTCCTATGTTGTGTCTCTTAGGACAGAAGGGAGCCCCCATCTCTGTTATTGCACTGCAACATAGTTTGCTGTTTTAACCAGGATTTTTTGTTTCAGAGCCCATGAAAGAACAAGAATTGCCTCACTGGAGGCCCATTCAGTTTAATAATTTGTCTCTGAAGGAGTTACAAAGTGACACTCAAAGAAAAAGTTGAATACCCCAAATCATTTGGAGCTGGCAAGAAAATACTCTCTAATTACTCTATTTGGCTCCTTTCTGCACATCCTAAACTCCTTTACCTTTTCATCAGCTTCTCTGTTGTATGTTTTTCATTCTGCCTAACATTTGGTGGGGTGGAGGGCAAAAAAGTTACTGTTCTAGCAATCTGCACATGAGTGAGTCTCCACTGCCACTCCAGATTCATTTTTTTCCTCTAGAAATGTTTACTTCTCTGACACGATCTTCAGGAACCATAAAGGTATACAGTGTTCTTATATGGTACTTTGGATATTTCTTTTATTGTTTAAAATAAACTTCCTGAATGATATAATGCTATTGGTTTGAGGGTTGTCACTAATAAATTGAGGATGTAATTATATTGGAGGGAAAGGTTAATATGTTTTTTCTAATCAAATATTTATGAAACACATTAGTAACATGAAGACTACTATCCTAAGCTAAGCACAGAGCATACCTTATAGCAAGTAGATTTCTGAAATGAACTGGCTTTGTGTGTCAGCTCTCCTGGGAGACGGTATTGCATTATGAAAAAAGCCTGGTCTTGGAAGCAGACTGGTCTAATCCCATGTCAACCACTCACTCACTGTGTGATACCTTGATCAATTTCCTGACTTTCCTGGGCCCTAACACATTTTTTTCTAAAATGAACTTAAAATCTAGAAGTGTTAGATAAATAAATTGATAAGATCCACCAGCACTGTCATACATGCTTTAAATGTTTCTCTGCCTCCCATTTACATTTTTATTTATGTAAATATGCTTACATATCGAAAATTTTATATGCGCCAGTCACTGTACTAAAAACATTCACGTGTGTGTCATTTACACAGCAAATGCTAAAATTTATATTCCTGTTTTTTACCCAAAAGCAGTGTATAGTTAAAACTTGAGAAACTTATAAATCGATTTCTAATTCTGGATTTTCCTATCTGCCTGAATTTAATTCCACTTGATTTAACAGAAAAATTGCAAATGAGCCATTTGTCAATGTATGGGCTCGCTCCTCACCACGTTAGTGCAGATGCCAGGGAGAGAACTAGGAAAGTGAGCTGGTGTGGGATTTGCCACACAAGTAACCCTCATTAGAATGTTCTCAGCTTTTAGAAGCTAGAGAGATCTCAATTTTTCTGTTGATTTCTTGCAGTTTTGTTAACTCCAATCTTGCCAGTCTAATAACCCACATAAACAATCAGATATAAAGACTAAAAGAAAAAAAAATCTACCCATAAAAGAGGATTTGGGTTTCCTCTTAACTCGTTATGACCTTAATTCTGTGTGTCTTCCTTTAATAATGGCCGCCTTGCTAATGCAGTGTTCCCTTCAGACTAAGTAGCTTCTGGCACCCCTTTCTACTGTGCTTGCTCACTTTACCCTAGCGGCGGGAGGTGGGGGGTGGGAATCAGCATGCAGTCAGTTCAGATGCTTAGCTTCGCACAGATTTGGGACGATTTGAAAATCCTGATGGGCAAATAAGGATTTCATTTGTGACTCTTTAAATGTTATTTAAATAACTGAGTCCTGGACTATGAAACCCTACATTTTTTTCCCATTTAATTTTTCCTAACTGTATCTTGCAGCCGTGTTCTTCAAAGGCTCCTAGCACTCACTCGTTTTGTAATCAGATAAGAGCACTCTGCGGAGTTGGTACATGGAGCAGTTTGGTCTCAGGACCCCCTCAAGACCCTTAAAAATTATGGAGGATCCAAAGAGCTTTTGTTTGTGTTGGTCCTACCTATCAATATTGCATTCAAAATGAAACCCGCGAAACATAAAAAATATTGATTGATTTTATAGTAACCCATTACCTATCAAATTAAAATTTTATAAAAAACTATACTTTCCAGAATAAAAATGTGTGAAAAGAGTGGCATTGTTTTACATTTTTGGAAATCTCTTTATTACCTGGCTTAATAGAATATAGTTGGATTCTCTTATCTGTTTCTGCATTTAATCTGCTGAGCTATGTTTTGGTGGGAGTAAATGGAAAAAGTCCAGCCTCAGGGACGTGTGGCTGGAAAGGGTGGAAACTTGCAGGTCCCCGAATGGGTCTCAGGCCCTCCAGGGGTCCTCAGGCCATACATGAGGAGCTGCTGCTATTTACTGAGAATTAACAGATAAGATTATTTCCTAGTAACTGTGTCCATTTGCTCGATTTATTCTGTTTATAAGGTGATCTGCTCAAGGTACAAAGAATTTAGTTTTGCCTTTTCAGTCACAAGCAAAAGGCTTGTCACATGAAATTGCTGTCTGGATATTGAATATTCAAAATTGGTGACACCTTTTGCTCAGTTTTTGAGAGTATTTCTTCTGGTACATAGTACGTATTTACTAGTTTTTATAATTATGAAGTAAGTTTCTCAACCACTTTAAATTTTATTAGAAAAGCTTAGACTGACAGATTGGGTGTTGAGTGCTTGGTGAATTGTAGACCTTCTAACCTCTTTCTGTTTTTAAGAAGGGAGAGTAAAACGGGTGAAACCTGAAGGCCTCTGACTTGTTTGCAAGGGGGCCTGGCAACCTTGTATACTGTGTTCTCTGGCAAACACTTCACAGAAGGATATGGCTATAGAAATTTTACATCCATGTTCATAACGTACCTTATGAAGTCTAGGTAAATTTGAGCCCCAAGACTAGAGGAATCCAGCAGGTTTTCTGTCCATTTAATGAAACGGCAGTAGCGAGCTCTTCTGGGCACCTTACATACATCAGCATCCTTCATTCTCATAACTGATGGAAAAATGACCTGCCCATGACAGACACAGAACAGGCATGTCAGAAACCAAATAGCCAAAAGTGGCTTTGAAAAGATTGTGCAGGGTCCCCAAAGTGAAGACTTGATTTTTAGTAACTGACCACCAACATCAATCTTCAGTATGTTTGGCAGAGTTTTTACCATGGAAAGAAGGAAATCGGCAGAATTCCCTCTCATCCCAGAAGAGCTTTGTTTTGGAAACAAGTGCTTATTGTGGGCACAGAATCAACTTTTGTTAATGAATGAGACATTGAAGATGTGATCTGTTATGTCTGGTCATTTATAGACCAGTTTTATCAAACTATTTTCTAAAATTCAGCTAAAATATTAGGTTGTGAACTGGGTTCTAGTATTCCTAGACTTTTTTCATGATATTTTCACCTGTCAATCATCAAAAATTAAATCAAGGAAAACTACCAAAATAGTCATGATAAAAATGTAGAAAGTCCAAACTCTCCCAGCTGGGAAATGAGACCACAATACAGAAATGAGCCTCTAAACCAGAGGACCAGTACCCAAGTTTTCATCCATGTGTTAACTCAGGGAGGCTCTCTAAGAATGGAGCTTTTATGCAGAGATCTGAAGAATGATGAGAAGGAGCCAGCCATGTGAACTACACGTGAAGATTCCAAGTGGAGAAAGAACCATAAGAAGTTTAGTGGGTGTGGCTGGTGCTCAATGTAAAAAGAGTGGAACTGGAGAGATAGGCAGGGTGATGGTAACATAATCCGTGTCTAGTGTGCTCAGATAAGTAATTAGTTCACTCCTCAAAAGTTCCTCAGAGGGAACTATGACCACCAAAGACAGCATATTCTGAAAGCCCCATTTGCCTTCATTGCCATGGTTGTCATAGGACTCTCTTTGAAAAACTTGGCTTGGACTTATTTACTGTCAATAATTAATACTGAAATACATTAATAGTTCATTTATACCTGAAAGATATCAATTTTTAGATCCAAGGAACCATATGTAACAACAGTAATAAGATGCATTTGCGTACTGCAGTTTACAGGGGGATTCACATTCATTTTCTCCCCAATCTTCACAATAGCCCTAAACTAAGAAAGTAAAACAGTTATTATCCCCTTGTTATTGGTGAGGAAACAGGCTTGGAAGGATCAAAGTAGTTAGTGAAGCCAGGACTATCTAGGACAGGTCTTTGGAATCCAAATCTAGTTTCATTCCACTATCCCTCATTACTCCTCTCTTAATATTTCAGACCTTTTAATTTAAAGATTGCACATGCCATTCGGATAAACTGTCAGCTTTTCCTTGCATATCTCTGATCTCGGACCACATTGTCCCAGGTGCCATGTAATGCTCCATATACAGTAGACAGCTAATAAATGGTTGTTAAATAATGTTTTTTTAAGTAAGCACTGAATGTTTATGAAATGTATTTGCATTATCTGAAGGTCACCAGCAGGAGATGAGCCACGGAGCGAAAAAATGCTGATCTCTTTTGAAGAGTAAACCTTTGTTTGTTTTGTAGAAATGGTAATGTAACTTGGTGTAAGACATTAGCTAAATCTCAAAAGCAGAAAATTCCAGTAGATTTGGAATAGTATAACACAAAGGCTCTTTTGGAGATGAGAAGACATGTTAAGGGCAAGCTGTGGTAAAGGTGGATTGCTTAGGGAAACCATTTCAAAAAGTGCACAGCAATGCTTTCTAAAGATTATGTGCTCTTGGCAATTTTTTATTTGATCCTGTGATTCTTGCATTTGAGAAATAGAATTGAGATGCCCAGCCACCAAATGAAAGCAGAAATGGAATTTCTAGACTTCAGGGGTTCTTGAGGTAATATTTGAATTGACATCTTTAGAATAGGGTTTTAAAGGGTATTTAATACCTGGCAATTTAAAAAGCATAATTTGATTGCAAATAATTGAATTATCTTATTTTTGATAGGGAAAAAAAATACTGACTTTAATGGAAAATATAAAATGAAGTTTGAGGCAAAAGTTACACAAAGAATCATTTTTCCAAGTCATTTTTTATAGGGAAGTGATAAGATTAGCTAAAAGAAACATGAAAGTATCTTTTAATTAATTTACTAGGTTTATCAGTGTTATTCTTTGGACCTAATTCCTATAATGAACCAAGGAAAGGATATTGTAGCAGAAAATTTTTCAGTTGTTAATAACTTTTCATATACTTTCAATTCCTCCTAAATGGAAGTGTGTGGATATATGTTTCCATACATACAGTATCTCTCTATATGAATATATAATAAAGGTTGGCTATTAAATACTGCCTCTTTACCAAATTTTTAGATGTCCCAAGAGTTCTCAGATTTGAATGATAGAAAAAAAAAGGGTGCCATAAGGTACCGCTTTAGTAATTAACTGGTTCTTTAATAAGGCCTCAATTACTTTGTTTCATGATAAGGAAAAAAAATACGTTCCAAGACAGAGTTACATTCGACATCTGGGAACCTCCTAACAGCTGGCTACCTAATGAATATGCATCTGCTTAAGAGGCTGTAGACCATTAATAAACCAATAGATGTAAAGCAGAAACAATCTTTGTCAGCTTCAAATGAGATTGGATGCAATGTGCTGTGAAGTGTCACTGTCACATTGAATCGAGTTTGGGAGGTTAACAATCAACTGTTAGCTTACTAGTGTCTTTGCAGCTCTACACTTGTGCTAACACTCTTCCCAAATTGGTGGCCACATTTCTAATGTACAACTTCTTTCTCCTGATGACCTGGTTTGAGGCTTACAATGGTGTGTTTCAAAAAGTCTTCCATTTTGTTCCACTACACCACACATTTGCCAAGGCTCTTTAAAACAAAGGAGTCATCTCCAGATGGGAAAGGCAGGAAATAATCAGAATCAACTTGGTTCAAGATGGACTTCCAATGAATTGGAAAATATCTGGAATGAAACCTCTATGTATCTGCAGGTACCCTGGGAACTGCTGGGTCCTTCTGCGAGAGCCCCTCCCTCCCCACGCAGCAGAGGATCGGGCACTGATAATTGGTATAGACAAGACCCTCCCGGAAGTTGTACATACCACCCTTGAATAGATTCCATTTTCTCTCCTTGGCCTTTTCAAGGAGAAAGTTCAATACAACTTTAAACTTTATTTTTAAAAATTTCGATTTCTCTTTTCATGATGGGAAATAAAATGAAAATGCACACCATGAGAATAAGTAAAAAAAATACACAAAAATAAGAAAGGAATTAAGGCCCACCTACTCCCCACAGTGGTGTTCTATCACAAGCTGAGATTGTGGTTGTTTTTGAAAGAACCCATAGCATCACACACATATGTAAAATTCAGTAACCTCAATTGTGTGACTTCTTTATTAAATAAAACGTTGTCTTGAATTCCCACACAGAAATTATTTTATTTGTAGGGATGTAAGGTCCCCACAAAACTATATACAAATTACCACCACAAGTGTCATTCCAACTAATATACTCATATTATAGATGAAATGCCGAACACCCAAAACTTCAAATGACGAGTTGGCTCAGTCACTGAAAAAAAGTGGTTTTGTAGGAAAGGACAGGCTGTATTGTTCATGTAAATATGACAATATTCTATACCGCAATCCAGTAGGAAATCATATATTTGAATTCACAGTAATATTCTCTAACCCTCAAGAAGTGGGGAAACATTTGAAGGAACTGTAATGCCACACTCAGGCAGACACTATCAGGCAGATACAATCATATTTGTATCATTTTCAGTGCAAATACAAAGAAAAAATTAATTTTCTTTTTTAAGAAAAAAATTCCTTAAAAAATTGTAGTGCATGTGAGTGTGTGTGTATACATATATACACACATACATACATATCTTTGGTGCTAGCAAATGAATGGCTTAAACTCAGACAGTGTAAATAATAATATTCATTCATCCCTCAAAACATATTTGCAAAACAACTTCCTTTTATTGTTCAATTTTCTTTTTCCCTTTACCCCTCCACTTTCCGAAACTATTGGGGGCAGATGATAGGTTCAGTTGGTTTCAGTTGGGAGTACAATCTGAGATGATGGTGTTTCTCTCCGGTAAGGTTATATTATATTTTTATTGTTATATGACAAGTGTGGGTGGGTCCCAGGACCCACTTTAGGGATTTTTCCAAGGCTTTCCCATAACAGGTGCATTCTCAGAATCCAGACATCAGTGCTCTGGTTCTTAAAATTCTTCAATAATGTTAAGTCATTATTTAAATTCCTGGTAGTTGTAGCTTCACAATTCCATATTTTATACTTGAAAAGGATTTTTTAATTCATTGTTGAATGTTAAAAAAATGCACCAACTCTTTTGAAAAGATGGCTGCACCAATTTATATCCCCACCAGCAGAGCACGGGGGCTCACCTTTCCCCACCAGCACCATCCTCACCAACACTTGCCATCTCCTGTCTTTTTGATGACTGCCTTTCTAACAGGTGTGAGGCGATATCTCACTGTGGTTTTTTAAAATTTAATGATTACACACTTAATTTTTTAATCTCTTTCTATTATGGTAAGTGAGGTTGGCATTCCACTTGTGGTAGTGCTATAAAGGACCTTTTTGAATATATTAATTTAAGTAAAAATGAGAAAATATAAAGAAAAGTACTTCTAAAAGAACAATGCCATGGTACTCTGACAAGGCAGAAATTGTAATGATAACATGACAAGGGCAGAACTTGGGGAAGCCCTGGCATATGAGATGACTGTACATCTCTGAAAGCTTTGACCAGTGATCCCAAGAGAAGTTCCAGGGAAGGTCAAAGGCCAAAATATTCTGTTTTTCCACCTAGAGTCTTATGCAATAAATGCCCAAAATGCTCTTAATGTGTCCCTAGCAGTAGATCTCTCCCCCATCAACAAGGTTTATCTCAGGTTACCTTAATTGTTCAGAGCAGTGATCATCAAAGTTCGGTTCACACAGGCCCTGGGAGAAAGCCAGAGGATCTGCCACGGCATGACAAGGATGGAATATCCATTTGCATTTATTTTATCTAAAAAACAGAAAATAAATTTTACTAATGATTAATAAATAGACTGACAGTAGAACAGATATTTATTTTATAAATAAACACATTCAGGGGTGGGACCCTAAACAGCATTTTACAGCTGAAATATGCAATCAAAAAGGTTTGGTTACTAACAAGTGTGAGAAAGGAGTTGCTAAGCCCAGGATGTGCACTGTTGGTGTGTCTGCAGACACCAGATGTTTGCTCAAGGCACACATGCTCTCTCTCACCCCATCCACTGCTGAGAGAGGGCAGAAGACCCTGAAGAATCCACTCCTGAGTAAAAGATGTGTGTCCCAGAGGTCACCCTCACACGTGCAGGATCATAGGCTGTTTTTTTTACAGTCCTTTGGAGACCTCAAAACTCAAGCATTTTGCTCTAGTTCCAAATTTAGAAAAGAAAGAAGTCCCAGGACACAAATGGACTGTTTTCCCAAATTTTCTTAGTATCATTAATTTTTCTATAAAAATGGTTTACTTTAATTCGTTTTCTTAGAAAAGACCTATTTAATACTCCATGTGGCAGAAATAGACATGTGCAATGACAATTTACAGATTATAATGCTGTTACAATGCTAGTGATTAAATGAAACGAAAATTGAATAAGAATAATTTATTTTGAACGATGTGGTAGCTGGAGAAAGCCATGACAATGAGAAATAGAGACATTTGTGAAGATTTTGAAAAAATCATCTATTCTCCTTTGAGGACATGGAAGATGCACAGAACTAGCTTTTTCTTATCCAAGTTCATTGCAAAACTCACAGCTCTTCTCCTTCTTAATGCTAGATATCACTGGTATACTCCTCTCACTCACATCCCTGATTAGGACCCATGTGGGTTGGTGAAGAGAGAACAACTATTCCTTTGACTCTGATGGAACTTTACCCACTAGAGTAGTTATCCATTAACATAGGGGCCTGCTTCTATTTAACCTTTTCTTGTCTCATTTGAAAAGAATGTTCTTAACACACCTCTCAGAGATAATTCAGCTTGTGCTGGGAGCTGGGTATATATTGGGTAATATGAATGTAAAAAAAAAAAGTCCCAGTGGTCTACCAGACAAGGGGCCCAAGAAGAGAGGGGCACACTTTGCCGGCATGCTCCTTCGTTCACAATTGACAGAGATTATGGGAACCCTTTCTGATGTTTTCCATTAGGGACCCAGGCAGAATGATATTTTTTTCCATGTTATTGAGCAGCACCCATATCAGATTTCTTGTTTGGGCTAGGCTGCTCTTCCCAAAGAACTTAGCATCATTGGACCATGTGGAAAATTTATGAATATTTTAAAGGTTCATCAGCACATCATGAAGGTGCTAAAAACAGATTGGAAATACATAAAACATAGCTGTAACCACTTGCAGAGCATGCCAGTGGCGGGAGGAAGTAAGAGATGAGAAATAGCTGCGGTTTTTCACCCACCAGCTCACAAGCAAACGACGAAATGCACACAGGTTCATATTGGAATCTGGCTGCAAAAAAGTGGCTGCACTCACTTGCAAACAAACGAAAGTGATAATGATGGCAACATAATGATGCCATCTCCCATTTTCCCTCAGTCTCTCCTTTACCTGCCATCCCCCTAGTTACCTTCCCCTTTCACCCCTACTAACTTGAAAAGGATACAAAGCAGAAAACAACTGGTGATACTAGAGGAAGAACAAGCTCAAAGTTGTTCAAGACCCTCCTGCCCATTCGCAAACGTCTCAGGCCTTCCCTCAGGACTCGATCACAAAGAGCGGCCCCAGTCGCCTTCCATCACACTCTTCCATTCTCCTGTTTTGTTTTTTCACGGCACTTCCCATTGTCTAAAGCTGTTGCTTAAATTTTGTTTCCTTGCAATGTATGATTTTGTCTCTCTTCCCCCATACAATGTAAACACCATGAGAGAGAGAAACCTGTCTTTCTCATTCACCCCAGTATCTCCAGTGCCTAGAACAGTGCCTGGTCCAAGAAGGTGCTCAGTAAATAAATGTTGACTAAACAAATGCCCTGGAATATCCAAGAAGATAAGTCAGGCAATCAACACATTGTCTAGTTAGTAGGTAGTAAACATGCAATGAATGGTGGCTATTATGTTTTTATTGTATTATTTGAAGCCAGGAAAATTACTTTGCCTCTAGGATTTGACAGTGTTCTTTCCCAACCCAGAAAAATGATTTGGTTCCTCTTGCCTCACCCTGATCCTAGAAATAAAATTCTACTCCAAGCCTAAGAACTGCACCCTACCCAGCCTCAGCAATAGTCCCAATATCTCTATGTATCAGCAATGCAGGTTTAGCGCTATAATCTACAGTCTCCTTTGAAAGTATGGAGTAAAAAATCTTCACAGGCTTGGCCTAAGCTTTCTTTGTTTACTTTGTTTGCTTTGAAGACCTTAATTTGGTGCTGAAAAATCAAAAAGCAAGGCTGTTGCTGACCCCTATGTGTCTCCTCTGGGAGGCTCAGCTCACTCTAATGCACTGATAAGTCCTGAAGTGCCCAACTCGGTCTGCAAATCAAGGTCCTTGTAAGTAATCAAAAAACACCAAGTTTAGGGTACCATGGATTTTCCATCATGAGTATCATTAGATGAAACAGAAGTACACATTACAGGTTTGCATAATGAACAAGCCTCAAGTTAGGTTTACCATGATAGGGTTATCAGTCATTGCACAAATTAATTATTTAGGAAAGCACTTTTTACAGTAGGTTTTCATTTAAGTTTTGCCCCTTGATGTATGTGTATAAAAATGACTAATCCATCGGACACTGTTATTGTACTCCTGCATCTATCACTATCGGGCCTTTTTTCATAATTGGTTTATTAATTATAGCATCTTAATGATCTGTTTAAAATAAATAAACCATTTGCACCATTTCAAAGGTATTTTGTGAGGCTCAGCTGATATTAAAATAGCACCAGCCTTATGTGCTTTTTCAGCAAGTGACCTAATTAGTTAATAAAGTAATTGAATATTAAAAAGGATGTTGCAAGTGATTAAAATTTAAGAGCCTTCAGAATGTTATTAAAGCTATAAATCATACATCACTGTTTTAATTTGCATAGCTACAGAATTACTAATGGTCCCATGTGTACACAGGGCTTGGCAATTAGTCCTTTAACAAAATGTTGGTGATGTTGAGGTACCAAATTCTTTCAACCTCTTTTGATAGCTACATAGAGACCTACTTTTGCCAGATTAAATATCTAAATGTTAAAATTGCTGCTTGCTTCTTTTGACAGGTATAGACATTCATCTATTCAACAAATATTTATGAATACCTACTGTGTTAGGTGTTGAGTATAATGATGAGCAAAACAGACAAGGTCCAAATAGAGTTTTTATTCTAAAATTAGTTGGGTAGAGATACTAGTTTTGCACTACTCTAAACTCACGTACAATTACAAAAGTGATAAGGAGCTATAAAAGAATAGAATGATCAAAGAGGATTTTGCTTATGAAATCTGACCTTGTCTGCCAGATTAGGGCTCAAACACTTAATTCCAGGTGAAGGGACTCCACAGATTGCGTATTCTTGTTCTAATGGGAAATGCTTGATGAATCTGCCAGTGATGTATAGAAGGGATTGTTGGTTGTTTACCCAACAGCCA
>NW_006431919.1:7203282-7224321 GCF_000325575.1 Pteropus alecto | reverse complement strand
TCCTGGCTATCAGAATCCCAGTTCTGTCTGGGTATAGGACTAGTTCCATGCCCAGGGGAGGTAGGCTAGGCCCAGTGATAAATGATGAGATGTCTAAATCAATTCTTATAATCTCATTGTTCTTTGCCTATGACTGGTTTAAGGTAGATGTGCTCTGAGGAACTCTAAGAAGCTTTCTGGAAGAATTTTCCACTCTGAGAAAAGGAAATACATAAGAACAACCTTTCCCTCCATGCTTTTGGATGTCATCATGAGTGGAGGTAACCATGAGGGGGGAAGGCAAAACAAACAACACACACACACACACACACACACACACACACACACACACACACACACACAGAGAGAGAGGCAATTTCTCCCCTCTGTCTCTGTCTCTCCTTCCTTTTCTCTCTCTCTAAAAAGCTGAGCCCTGATATTGTTGAGTTCCTGAACCAACTCTGGAAACTTTGAAGGTCTCAGTGTATGAAAGGGTAAGTTTAAGCTGGATATTCTGTTACTTGCTGCCTAAAGTGCCTCGACTGAACCAGATGGGTCCGAAATGAAGACACTGGAATCTTAAAGACAAATTAAGAGGTTAATATTACTGTCACATGAACAGTGATAAAATGCTAAATTACAATGGGGTGGAATAGGAGGAATAGAAAGTAAGGTCAAGAACAGAGCCGAGGCACTGTAGACAGAATCAATAGAATTTGTCAACTTATTGGTTACCCAAGATGCCATTGAGTATTTCCAATATTCCAGGCATTGTTCTGAGCACTATACATGTGGTATCTCAAGTAATCATTTCAACAGCTCTGTGAAGTACTATTAATTGTCACCATGATTGAATCCTATTTCAGTCAGGCCTTAATTTCCCAAGTAAAATCTCTGCCACCACCAGTGGGCAAAAGCAGGTGAGTTGCTTTAGATTCCAGAGAAATGCTGCTTCCAACATTTTTTACTTTGTAACACACATAGAAAATGCTAATATTTTAAGGTATACTCTAGGGTAAAATGGAGAGGACTTGGGAAATCCATATGGGGCCTAGCAAAAGCCTTCGTTATTCTTTCTTTATTTTATATAATTATAAGAAATAAAATTCAAAATTTAGGGAAGGTATTAAATACTGAGTTTATATAAAAATTCTACAAAATATCTCTTTAATTTTTAATGAGAAATTTGCATTTGCTTTTTATGAATATAGCTTTTTAATATCAGGTTTTATGGCTGAAATAGCGATTCTTGATGAAGATTTTTTAATCCAATCAAGACTTTTTAATCATGATCTCTCCAAATTCTTGGTAGTTATCACTGACTATAAACTTTGTTCACCCAAGTGATATAAAAAAAAAATATTTTTTGAAACTATTCCAAATTTTACATTTGAATCATATTTAAAGATACTGACAGTCTTCCTTTTCTTTCATTGACAATTGCACTGTTGAAATTTTCTGAGATTGTGTGAATAGATTTCAAGTCTTTGGAGATTTTTTCAAATAAAGTATTTCAAAATAATGGTAATGCTTTAATTCGTAGACCACTCATGCCTAGTTACTAAGCACAGCCATCATGGACACCACTGAACATGCATGTCAGTCACAGAGGGAAGAATCCAATACGTGTGGACAGATTTGGTGCTGTGCCAACCAAGAACCCCCTGGCCCTCTCCTCACCCCCGCTGAACTTCTGAGTGGCTCCACTTTAGCCTGGTGCTGTGCTTCTTGTACATGGATGCTTGGAAGGACCCCATACTTGGTTTAATGCTCTGTTGTCATCATCTTGAAGTGACTTTTGAACAAGTGGCACCGCATTTTCATTTTTCACTGGGCCCTGCAAATTACATTGCTGGTGCTAACATCTGGGACACCTAGAATACGAACTCCTTCAGTAGGTTCCCTGTGCCTTTGCCTATGATGGGCAGTAGCATATGTTACCACTGGCTTTGAGATGTAAAGCAACTTCTTAGCTGCTATACTCAGCTTCTTGATATGGAGCATAACAATGTGGATGTCATCGGGCTCTTGAGGGTCCACGTTCACATAACCATGGCCCACACCTTTGTAGCTTGTCTCATTCAGCCACCTCAGAGGGACCCTGATGAAGCCATTGATGCTTGCTTGTGGCTAGAGGTGACTGGCTCAGAGGTTCCAGCTACCCCAAGAACTGAGGCATCAGTTATGTAATTTAAGATGCTACGTGGCATCTTGTTTGGAATTCCTGTGCAGGATGAGCCCCTAGGCATATTACGTTCTGGTAAGATCTCTGTGGCTGAAGTCTACTAGATCATTGGTAATATCTTTCAAAATGAAGAGTTAGTATTAACTTTTGAATTCCTGCTCAGTGCAAGAAAGCCTAGATTTGAGGTATGGTCACTGAGGGTTATATTCCAGGACTGATGTGGAAGGTGTAGCTGAGGGGAAACATTCAGAATCCTGGGCTCGTCTTCTGGCACATGAGGGTTTAAAACAGTGTCTCCCAATCATTTTGGAATTGAAATCTCTATATTGCTCTTGGTTTAATGTCAAAATATTGGTCTATTAAAACGACATTATTTATATATATATACATATATATAAAAGTATGTAACAGACTTCCAGGACAGGAGAAGGTACCTTCGGTGCCAAAATACTTTTCATGGAGCAACGCATGAACTCTGGGGACAGGGGAGCACCGGGTAAGAAGACTTGCTGAAGCATAATTAGACCTGGCAAGGGCAGACAAGAGGCTGTAACGCGGGCCTCAGATTCCTCACAAAGAATTCTAAATGAACTAATCACTTTCCAAGCCCTCAGAGGTAAAGATCACAAGTATGCATCAGTCTTAGGACAAGGCCATACAAACAGAATCCTAACAAAGCGTTGTTCAGTAAATACCATTTTGGTACTATTTTATATAAATACATACGCGACACTCCCCAATTACACAATCTGACTGTTCCAGCAAGTAGTGTGCAATGAGAACACTGGAGATGCCAACGGCATGGAGTGCTTCCCTGCTCTTGACCGTGTGTGCACATGCACGGTCATCCAGAGGAGTTCTGGGGTTGAAGTCATTGGGTCCATGTGAAGCAAAGAAAGCTATTATTGCAGTCCTGCTTCTTAGTATTTTGATTTTCTGGTCTAAGTAAGTCTTCTGGCACTTATGAAATGGCCTGGCCCTTACTATCAATTAATGGCTTTCCAAGGATGATGTCAAAGCTGTCAGAGTAGGAGGCGGCACTGCAATAACAGGAGTGACTGTAGCAAGAATCCACGAGATGAGGGGGACAGAAAAGGAATGTGAAAGCTATTCACCGTCCCAACTTTCTACACCCCAGATGACTTTGCATTTCCACATTGCCAAATGTCACGCTCTGCCTTACATTTGAACCTAGGTGCCTATTTAAGTCACTGCTTCTGGCCGGAGCTCGTCTTCTGACCTGGGGGCAGGAAGGGACGGCCCTTCGGTCCTTATAGTCACTGAGACCTCACATTCAGACCTGGGGCTCTACCTCTAAATGAGGCTGCAGACCCACTCACAGGTACACCGAGAGGACTGAAAGCTGTCCACCATTCAACCAATACACAACTTTTACAACTCCGCTTTGACATTTCTTCATTTTTTAATGTATTGGGAACCTCAAAAATGGGAGTGGCCAGGCTCTCTCTCTACCCTGAGGAGGCTTCTCTGTGTGTGTGTGTGTGTGTGTGTGTGTGTGTGTTTATTTGTCCTCCGGTGCACATGTTCATAACTGGACTGGCTATAACATGCTCAATTAATTTAGGGAATACATTTTTATTACCAACATCACTATTGGTTGAATCTTGAGCTCCATAAGGAATGGGCCAACTGGGGAGATTAGCAGGAACTGGCTCATTACTGGAAGGGAACAAGGATGTACAGTCAACACATTTGCTTTGCATGTTTGTGCTTTGTTTATCATAAAACAGGCGATAATGATAAGAATGTGTAAGAAGCACAGTGTTAATGATAATAGCAGTGGAGAGTGCGAATGAAAGCCATGACTTTTGAGCAAAAGCTAGATGTAAATTAAACCCTGGATTTGTTCAGAGCTTACATTTTATAGCTACACATTTATGGCTATTAGAAAGACCTTTGCAGTTGAAATTCTTGCAAGAATAATTTTATCACTTCAAGTGTGAAACTCCCTAGTCCCTGATCCCAACTCTTCCCATTTAAAGCAATTGCTTTATAATATTTTTTGGCGATGTGAACACTTTATTATAGAACAATGTATTATATTAAACATGTAGGTTATATACCTGCAACATTAACACACAGCACATTGACCACTTTTGGCTCAGGGGGCATCTGCAGATAGGATGAAGATAAACATTTTAATTTCAATAGTTATACATTTATTTTAATGTGTACTTTCAATTTAGGGTAAATTTCCAAATTTTCCATTGATGGTAGTGATACACAGCTCCCTTTTAAATGTAAGCTAAAAAGTAAATCAATTTAAAGTGTTGAATAAATAAAAATGCAGTAGTCAACTTAGGATAAGGCAAAAATCATGAAGATGCTCTGAAAATGACCCAGTTTTGGAAACAATAGGCTACATAATAATAAGAAAGAAGATGTATGTTTGGGGTTGAGTTTCTCATAGTGATGATGGCTACACTGAGCCATTCTGGTGACCAGAGCCACACGCATGTAAGGCTGCTGTCTGATGACCCTGGAGCGTGCTTTTCCACGTGACACTAATTGGCCCACACAGGAGTGAAACCATGACCCTTCTCTCATTAGCCACATGCTCAGACCAGCTGAGCTAGCTCACCCTGGGTCACTGGGGTCCCATGTAGGAAATTACCATTCCAGTGCCCTGTGGTCCTTTTGTAACCTCGACTAATGAATGTCCCGTGGTGCCTAATGTCATTCCTGGGGGAGCACACTGCTCTCCCAGCATTGCGGAAGTTGATGATATTCTGAAGTTTTAACCCAGGAAAAGCCAAGTGAGGAACAGTGGAGAACTCAGGCAGCCTGGGAACAATCTTTCAAACACCTGTGTGCTAGAGAAAAGGATGACAACATGCTGCTGTGTCCATTTGTTTGCCAGGCCTGGTCTGGCATCACACAGCAAGCTTATCACAGCATGAATGGCATTAAATCCTTGCTCTCTGGACCAAGCATTTTCTATCACCCACCTTGTGAGGCAGGTATTGTTATCCCTATTTCAGAGACTAGGAAACTGAGGCTCAGAAGTAACTAGTGAAAGGGCCTAGGAGAGTGAGGTCCTCTCAGAATTGCCATATTCTGAAAATTAACACATCGTCTAGTTGAAAGGAAATTTTACAAGATGGACAGACGGCTTGCCAAACCTTTCTGCTTGTGCCTCCTTTTAGGTCTCAGAAGAAAGACTATGTGTCCTTTATTTTTCTGTAGCTTTAGCATATCCATAGTTTAGCCTGGAGAAGAGCTTAATAAAACGAATTTATAGTCAAGACCAAGAGAAAGCATTCTTCCCAAGTGTGGCAAAATAATCGAAAGAAAGGGATGGCAGACTTTCTAAATACATACTGAAGAGCTAGGAAGACCATGAGTCACTTCATCATCTTTTTAACAAGACTATTGGTCTGATACCCCCTCTACAGCAAAACTAACTGGTGGGAGAAGTATCTTCTGGCATTCACTTGGCAGCCTTCCTGGTGCCATAGCCGGCTTATTGCCTTGGGGATGCCCACCACCCTCATCCTGTCTGGAAGCCATGAAGCCTTGTGTGAGTGTCCACTTCTACTCAAAGAGCAGTGTGAATCAGAAGAGACTAGAGACACCTGAGCAAACCAACAAGCCATATTTTAACTCAGCCCTCTGGTATCTGATTAGTCTAAGGAGATGACTCAGCTTGCCCTCAAAATTTCCTGGTCAATGCCTGACAAACTTAGTATTTTTAAGGAGTAATTGGCTAACAAACTTAAGAGACAGACAGATCTCTAAAGAATTTCAAATTTGCCATTTATTAGCAGAGAGACGCTGGCAAGTTACTTAACCTGTTTCAGTTCCCTCCTATATGTAATAGGAACAAAATCTTCCTCTCACGGCGGTTGTATCTGAACGAGGTAATGCACGTTATACGCTTGGCATTCAGCTGAAATCCTCGAAAATGACAGTATTGCCTACTGCATCTTCTGTCCTCTTCCCCTTCATAGCATGATTGAGTGAAATGTGGTACAAGCTGCTAACGTACAGAAAGGCATGAGATAAAGCTCTTTATTGTGATCTTATTTTTATTGATTCAATTGAAGACCAATACCTATTTATTATTTCACATACTGTGTTCCTCTTCATCGTAGGCTGCTGGGAAATGATTTTTTGAGGTAGACAGGGGAAGGTCTTTGAAGGTCTTGACATGAAGTGCTAGGAGACTTATTTGCACTTTCCACCCACCCCTTCTGCCCCAGTGCCCAGCCTAAAACTATAGACTTTTCTGTGTATTAAAATTTTCCTTTGACTCAAGAGCATATTTGCTTGCTGCCTTGGAATGGAGACTCAGTTCTGGTTATGGAATCATATGAGCTGCAGCCTTTCTCACAAATGGGCTCTCAGGCATCAACATTGGGTGAAACTGAATTGTTTCCAAAATTGACAGTGGCTTAGAAACAGGAGCATCAAGATAGTTTTCCTTGGTGATCCCTGGCCAGCAAGTGGGAAGAGGCTGGGTAGAAATGACAGTATTCCAAGAAGAAAGGAGGAATCCCATGATGTCAGAATAGACTGTCTAAAACGGTGGACAATAGGCTATCTTTTTCATAACCTCTCTTCCTCGAGCACATTCAATGGCTGATTGCCATGAGTCGGGCTTCCTAAGCTTTAAATCAGGAATGTTTAATATTGGTAAGAAATGCTTATGTTGCCACTTGAGTTGATTATAGCTTGTTTCTCCTGATTATCTCAGTCCAGACTGGTGAGCATTTAGCAATTAAATGTAACAGTGACTGGAGATCTGGAGATGCAGGTCCTTCTGGGACCTCTACTTAAGCAGTTCTCTTTAACCCACTGCCACCTAGTGGTAACTGAGAAGAGTAAAAACAGCTTCACTTTTATCCAAGGAGAGAAAGCAGGTGAGCAAAATTTTTTTTCTTTCCTTGCCACTCCTATCCAGAGCGCGGGGTTTTGTATATGTCATTCCACTGGCTTCCATTCTCCTGCTAATATTTCACTGTCGTTGTGTATTTTAAATGTCAAGCTAGCTAATTCTTCTGCCTTTATTTTGATTAATGAGGACATTCTCATTTAATCAGAAATCTTTGAAAGACGAAACAAACAAGCAAGAGCCAGAACTGAAGCCTTTGGGTCTTGTCTCCCTTTCTTCCACTTCTTCAGTGGTTTGAAATTTCCTGTATGTCAGCTGAGCCCAACTTAATAACATATTCTTTGAAAGTGGGGAATTGGGTCTTGGCAGTTAACTTGAGGTTTCCCTAAGAATCCATGTGATTTTCATTTGTCTCTCTTACCAAGGAGACTCAGTTCTGGAAGCATACAGAGGAAATCAAGTAATCAATGTGGCAAATCTTTGGGCAGTTCAACTTCCTATACATGCACAGAGGAAAGATGGTGGCAAATTCAAATATTTTTGGAAGCAGTGAGGATCCATTAGTCAGATGTGGCAAAACACTCAGAGGGGAGCAGTCAGTGGTGATCTCATGAAGACAGTGGATTAGTGCCAGTGGGCTATTAGGTGGAATAAATTCACAGGGCAATTACCATTGCCTGAGGCTTAGACGAGATAATTTACAATGTAGGCCAAGTTTCTTTTCTAAGCATGAACTTCAAATAAACTTGAAAGAACAAAGCTTCCTCAAAGAATAGGGATCTAGATGTGTGTGCTTTGGTAAAGAAAAGACAAAAGGTTACAACAGTGAGATTGCAGAAGGCTTGAGATGTTTTAACTTTCTAGGTCCATGTCTTCACTTGGTAACAGACTCCCCTGCTGTCTCTCCCCACACCCCCAAATCAGCAGACAAAGCAGCCAGTACATTAATACAATCATATTTATTACAGTTTCCAGACTCCCATATGACACATACCTAAAGCAGAACAACTGCAAACTGATATTACTAGCAGCAATCCTCCCTAAACAGGAAGGGGTTAGGTGAACGTAACAATTAGGAGTAATTTCAAGACAAGATTACAAGTCATGGTTTTTCTTTTAGCAGCTGGTATATGAGTAGAAAAACTATAAATTTATAGTCATCCAGGTTTAGCCTTGCCTAAAAAATATTAATAAGTCACGGTATGGGGGGGGTATCCCCAGGGTAGCCCAGAAGGCTAATGTCTTTAGATGTCATTATGAAATAAGTAAATCACTTTTCAAGACATCGCTTACTATTGGCTTTATAGTCCGGATTACAGAAAAAGAACTGGACAGCTGCCCTAAAACCTGGCTCACACATAATTCACCCAGGTAATCATTGTTTAAATCATATCCCTTACATTTTTTAGACATTTTTTCCCCACAGCTCTAAAAATATAACATCAGACATAACATCAGACATTTGCTCCGAAAGACTAAAAATCAAAAGCAATTGCAATGTATTGGGAATAGCTTTTACAGCTTTCCTATAGGGACAGTTCCCATCTTTTCAGAGAGTGTTTTTAAAGAAACACTAACTCTGGTAGCTTATCAAACTACTTTTTATTATAAATAAATAAAAGGCCAACTGAAGGTCTCAGGTGTACTTATTTTTCCCCCTAGATCTCCAAACCATCCAAAGCCATTCCCTGACAGAGAGCTTTCATTTTTATCAGAGTGCAAGAGAACTTACAAATATTTGAAAAATACTCAAAAGACAGAGAGTAAAGAAGAACCAACCCTTCCTCAAAGCCCAGGAAACTGACAGGAACCCCAAAGGTTTATCTTATATCCATCAACCCAATTTACCAGAAAGTAATGACAAACCACCCACCTTTGCAACACAGGCCCAGATAAGATAGTCTTGCTTTACAATCACTAAGAAAAGCCTTTTGGGGATTACTGCCCAGAAAAATACAAGTTGGTGAACAGAAGTTAGTGAAAAAGAGTCGACTGTATACTATATCTGGCACAGAAAAAGAAAAATTACAAAAGCTGCAAAACCAACCATTATATATACCATTATACTCTTATATAAATCTTGACCTTCCTACAGCAAGTATTTCATTCATAAAAAATACATAAAGGATTGGAAAGCTCTGGGGCAGCACCAGTGACAGCTAGCTGTCTTTGAATAATTTTAATTTTTTCCTAAAAGCAAAATTTAGACAAAATTTAAAGAAGTATTTTATAGAATTTATTCTTTTTTACCCATGTCAGCTATTTCAGTAATACTGCAAATAGAAAAACAAGTCTACTCTGCATCAAGTTAGGCTTCTACTTTTTCTCAAAGGATGGAAGCAGTACACCCACATTTCTGTAAAGCTTCTGAGGATTACAGGCAGCTCACAGCTCATGACCTGACAATCAGTAAAGGTACTCCTGGATGGTTTCATCATGAAAACAGACATAGCCCCTCTTGATTCACCAACAACTCATAGCAAGGATTCCCATGCACCTAGACTTTATTACTAATCATTTCTAGGCTTTCTGATTTGACATGCACCATGCACAGACAGCAGGCTACTAACTGGACACTGCTAATTCTGGCAAACCACCTCACCAACGGCCCACCTGTCGTAAGATGATTTCTGAAGGGAAGTGTATAAATGCTTCCCAAATACTAGAACATACAACCTGAAGTTCAAGTTCTCCTAGTGGAAGAGGGGTGGAATAACCTCTATGTGCAAAGAATGGCACATGAAATCATTCTGAGTGTGAAACTGTACCTTCCTTTTCTCAATCCCTTGTTCTTATCTAACAAAGCTGGCAACTCCTAAGAAGACCTCAACAACTGTATGGGTATGCCCTTTGAATTGTCTGGGAAACACATTCCCATGTTTAGAGATTACTTTGAAGGACTGAAGTTGGATGTTCAAAAGTAAGTACTATTCCTACCAAGTTTCCCAAACTCAAATCCCTGGAGAACACTAGAAACTAGTTTTGCTGCACTTCGGCTGCTTAGAAACCCCCTCAGGTGAGCTGGGGGTGGGGGGTCTCTAGGACTCTTACCATTCTAGCTGTTGCTTTCCTTTTCTCTCTCGTTCTCCTGAGGAAAACATCAGTTATTGCCATAGCAACTACAACGTCCTAGATGATCACATTTTTAGAGCAGCATATACATTGTTAGGACCTATTTTTTCTTCCTTATGGAAAATTTCTCCAATAATAAACAATTCTCTAAAAAATTATCATGCTTTGTACAAATTAGCACATTTACCATTAGATAGTTTATTCCAAAATCGGTGTCCAAAACAAACAAATAAATGGACACATAAGACAGATCACGTGCAGTTTTAAAATAATTTTCAAAGCCAGAATTGTTAAGTTGGGCAGATAAGTGGTAAATCAATCTTTATATGGACATATGAAAATTATATGCAAACATGAAAACCAGAATGTGTTTAAAATAAATTAGGTTAGATTTAATCAGCCACTATAATGAATGGAAATTGATAATATTTCTTTTGATTCCAAATTTCTACTTTACTGGGAAAATTTAGTATCCATTACAGTTTCTAGCTGAGGGACAAGATGGCAGACAGATGTGGACGGCCAAACGGGGAGGCTGGTAGAGGTAGAGGCAGGGGTACCTGGTGACTAATAACTGGAGAACTGAGATTTAGACACCCTATTTAGAAGAGATTAGATTGGCAGATTCAAAGATGACTGTTCAAATTTGTGACCCAGGATCTGTCTAAATGTTTAATGCAACTGCTGTGGCTCTAAAAAGTATATTTAAAATGCATTTTACAATAAACATAAATAAAACAATTTCCACAAATTCCCCTTTGGGGATGAATCATTTTTAGATGCTCATTCTCCCTTTAGTACTATCATATAACCCCCTGAAAAGTTCAGGGGAATTCTTTCTGATACTCAGAAAAGGGTGAAGGCTGAGATGCAAGGGGAGCAGCAAAGCAATGCTACTCTCCTCTTACTGCAGATATGCTTCTGAAACTTCCGCTGCCCCTTTGGAGGAAGGAATGGAATATGATAATAGTTCCTGAAGATAACACTGCTGTCTGACACAACAAGATCATAATTCTGACACCTACAGAGATCACTTTCTTATGTATGTAGCACCTGCCTTGCTCTTAAGACAGGGTTCTTACCAAACTGTGACACAAGAGTTAGTAAAAATTACTCATGGCACTTAAACATGTTTAGAGACGGTAAAATGTCTTCCTAAGAGTCTTTGTCTCACTGCTATGTGAGGTAGGTGTCTGATGAGGAAAAACTGATGCACAGAGGGGTTAAGTCTGTTCTCTTTTCATTCATTATACAATGAGCCAGGGACCCAGCTGGAGGACCAGAAGGACCAGGAGTCCTAGCTCCACAAACTTTATTCACCCTGCTCTCAGAAGGCTTATGTAAGTTAAACAACAAATATAGCACGGGAAATTTTTCTTTTCAAGCATTTTAACTAGTTAGCTACTTCACACTTTGAACATGAGTTACCTAAAATAAAACCAAATATAAACTAACAAAACAAAAAAAAAATCAATATTGCCTCGGAGGCTGTGTCAAGCTATAGCCTATTCTGCATTGGTGACTGAAAAATAATACATGATTCAAGTAGTATTAGAGAGTGGTGTGGTATTCCTGTTATTGAAGCCAGGCTGTGAGTAAAGTGTCCCTTACAGACACCAACCACTATAGTTTGTGAGAATCTCTTTGGCCCGACACATGGAATAAAACTACCACCCCTATTTCACGGAAAATCATTTGGAAAGACATTCTACACAGGGCCAGCCCTGCCTGGGAAGGGGACTCTCAGCTGTGTGATGCATGTGTCTAACTGAGTTCATGCAGAACTCTTTGAAGCCAGACATGAAGGTCACAGTCTCCTGCCATAAAGCTCACAGGACAGGTCACAGAGGGGCAAGACATACGGTACATGCACTAGCACCATGCCACAGATGTTAGAAAGTCAAGAAGCCACCACACAAACATCTTATAGTCCCATCTGGCATGCCATTCACAGAAGCTACCTCTGGTAAAGGGAAGACTGCTGAGGTCCCATATTCCTTTTCATAATGAGAGGGATAAAAATGGCGTTCATTGAGGGCTGCTTTGAGCACAGCAACTATTCAAATTCCACCCTTACATAAGTTGGTAGCTTTCTTAGATTTTATAGATAACCAAAGATAACAGATTACATTTCTTGATCGAGAGAACAGTGTAGAGCAAAATTCAATGATCAGTTACAAGATGTGGGTACAGGGCTCCAGGGCAACTCATACTGCTACTCTCAGAACCAAACTCTTGAGTACTCAGGGCACTAGTTTTCAGAACAGAGACCATTCTTTTTGAGGTGCGCTTCCCGCCACCATGCTCTAGAGTCTGTGCAGTGAATTCAGTTCATACCATGACCCCTGATTTGAACGGAAGATCTTACATTTGGTTTGAGTGTCTGAGGTAGACCATAATACCAAACAAGATGTGTGTACCCAAGTGCAGTTTTTGCCTTGATAGTAATGCGAACACTCACCCTCCCAAGGCCTCTCTCCCCTTGAAGGAGCTCGTCTCCCAGAGAGCCCAAGCCTGGCTCTCTCCTCAGCACGTGCAGTACCAGAGGGAATCATTCTAACTCAGGGTTTCACTGGGATACTAGGATACAGCATAGCAGCAATTCATGCATTTTACTCCTAAAAAACGAAAGCTCAAGTGAGAGTGAGCTAGTCACTGTGCAAGATGAACCAGCAAGACATTCTCACCTCGAATGAAAATCTGATTTATATGTCTAGTGAATACCTGCTGGTAATCCACTTTAGGCTTTCGCTTTTTCTTACGGGGCTGGCCCCTGGAAAGGGTGGTAGCCCTGGAAAAGGTACCTCCCCCACTAGACCCTTCTGTCCCCACAGTCCTCCCTGACAGCTCTGACCTGGACTCCTCCCTTGTAGATGCCTGTAGGGAAGAAGGGGCAGAGCGGGAATGCTTGCGTGAGCCCCGGTCAGTGTCTCCTCTTCCCCACACTGAAGCTACCTTCCAAGTGGATGTCTGGGAGTATCTGGACAAAGTAGAGTCTTCGACTGCAGACTTAGAATCTACTTCCTTCTTGGAGGAATCTTGAAGTTTCAGCCGATCAAACAGCTACAAGGAAAGCAATGACAAATGTTAGCCTTTAACATCATCCTTTCAATACACAGAAAAAAGGCCAGATTCCTTAATTATACTCTGTGGATTACTTGCTTTGCAATTTTTAAAAAGTTAGTAATGAATTTTCTATTTCTAGCCATAACTCAGACAAATTACTAAGTATGTCAAAAGAAAAGGCACCTACTTATTTCTATGGTAGAAAATGGAAAGATTTTTAAGCCTTATTTGTTACTCAAATAATATGCAGGTCAGAAGCAGGGGCTTATTTGAGGTTAGCTGGATGCATGAGAAGAGAGACTAATAAAGACCTTGGTCCAGGCATACCTGGCTAGGAAACCCTGGTCACTGGACTCAGCGATCTTAATTCCTAAGCCTGAAAACATGCTGGGTACCCAGGGAATCAGGAGAAACTGCCTACCCTTGTGAGAGTCAATGAAGAATCCCGCTCATACGCTTTGCCCAGAACAGGCTTTCGGTAGGTCTCATCCACATCAGTAAGTGCCTAGAGAAACAGCCCAAAAAGGGAAAAATGAGGCAGTTATATATATTATTTTTATAGCTTTCAGGGAAAAATTTAAAAGGCAGAATAACATCTAATTGTAGCAGAACTAAACAGGTGTCTCGGCTCTTGGGCAGAAAAAAATGGTAATCCTTGGCACCCTCTGAGTAGGATTTCCAAGTGACTACAACTATATGAGTCTCTTCTATGGTAAGGGGCTTTTATAACTGCATAGTAGAGGTTCTTAAACTTAAGTGTGCATAAATACCTAGGAAGCTTAATAAAACATAAATCTAAGGCTATTCTCCTAGAGATTCAGATTCAGTAGGTCTGGGATGAAGCCCAGGAACTGTTTTAACCAGAAACCCCAGGTGATTCTGATGCAGGAAGGCCTTAGATCCCACTTTGAGAAACACTACTGCTTCTTTTCCCTTTCCAGATTCTATGTTTTATGACAGGAATTAACAGAGATTGACCAGGGTTACACACTGAATTACTAGAGAATTCTCATCACTGAGACATCAACCTCACAGGACAGCTGTTAGGATGAGATCGTGTATAAGAAATTACTTTGAAAAGTGTAAATCATCATACAAATATAAGCTGGCAGTATTATTATTACCACCACTGTCATCAAATATGTTCTCTTAAATCTTTTTCCTTCAAATGTAAAATTATAATAAAATACTTTTTCTTACATTTTAGAGGTGAGAAAACTGAGCCTCTGAGAAGTTATCTTACCTAGTGTCACACAGCTACCAAGTGGTAAAGCTAGGATTCAAATCCAGGTTTTCTGATTCCATATCAGTTGAAACCATTATGGTCTCAGAAGTCAGAAAAACCTAGGTACTTCAACTTACTATCAGTTTGACCTGGACCAATCCTGGTACTTCATAGTAAGTTGAAGTACCAACCATTATGGTCTCAGAAGTCAGAAAAACCTAGGTTAAAGTCCTGGTACTTCAACTTACTATCAGTTTGACCTGGACCAATCTCCCAAAATCACTAGCCTTAATTCCTTCATTTGTGAAACGGAACAGAAGAAGACTTACAATTCATTCATTGAGATAATATATATATAGTCCTTAGCATAGTATCTAGCATATAATAAGTGCTTAGTAAATATCAACAACTATTATTATTATCCAGGGGAATGCATGGATGAAGATAAAACACAGGGAAAAGAAAAGTTGGATATGATGACCATACACAGAAGAAACACTAGAAAGCCCTGGTGGCTCCTATTTTAACTGCCTAAAATTATAGTTGTGCTATAATATTTTCCTTCTTTCCTACTAATGTCTACTAAACAGTAAGCCTCTGGAAGGCTGGGGGCGGGGGTGGTACATGCCTTCATAAAGAAACACTATGCAAAGTGTCTTCCTTTTTAACGTATCTGCTTCCCCTCTACCCTTATCTGTCTTTCAAAAGCAGTAGAGGGAAAGTTCCTTTCTGAAACTACTTAGCACATGTCCAGCCAAAGTGGGAAGGCAATAAGTATTTTTAATAGGAAATCAATACAAAATTACTAAACAGATGAAATAAATAATTTTTCCTTAAGGCTGGGTTTCTCAACCTTAGCACTAATAACATCCTAGACTAGATAGCTTTTTTTGTTGTTGGGGGGCTATTTTGTGTATTGTAGGACATGCAATAGCCTTGGCCTCTACCCGCGAGATGCCAGCAGTTGTGACGATCAAAAAAATGTCCCCAGACATTGCCAAATGTCCCCGGGAGAGAAAGAAGGCAAAATCACCCTGGTTGAAATCTACTGCCTTAAGAAAAAAGAAGCAATAAAAAGAACTTGTTTTTTGTTGCCCAAGAGAGTACAAAGATTCTAGTTCTTCTGGGGTTATTCTGTACGTTTCGTTGAATAAGGTTAGTCAGGTCCTTTAAACATAAAAAAACATTTAACCCCTCAGAGGTTCTCCAGCCCTCTGAGGAAGGCTTATTTACCATATTCCAGAACTTGTCAAATGCAACGAGGAAGCCTGTGCAGACTCCCCGAAGTCCTTTGAAAGTGCGGATGTGAACATTCACCTTTACCCCTTCCCGAATACAACGATGGAGTTCACCCAGAGGGCTGCCTTCGTGCACTGAAACAAGAGAAGAACAGTCAGCATAGCATGAACATCTGCTCTCATTCGCACAATTAACAACCAAGACCACCCAACCATCTCCAGCAACTCAAGGCAACGAGATACAGTGGTAACCTCACCATGTGGGCAGTAAGGCATAACACGCTACTGGCTAGTGCAGGCAACACACTGATGTGAGACAAAATTCTACCAGAATGTGGATAAACCCTATGAATGGCTATCATCAAAATGTTTCACCACTTGTATATCCTATAGTCTATGATGCCATTGATTCTAGGATGCATCATCATTTAAAACCTTTTGGGTAAAAAGAAATACATTAAATGTACACATCAGCAGCTAGATTCTTCTCAGTTTGTTGCCTTGTTAAGGCAACCTTTTTCAGTATAATTCTCATGAACACATATCCAGCTTGAGCCTTCCAAAGAACCAAAAACCTTGTCCATAAGTTTAAAGGAAACAAATGCTATAACACTTGTCCTTAAACACATGTAATCCTCCAAGAGAATGGCCTTTAGGCCCCCCAGTCTGATCTACCCCATGCATGAGCTCTCTGGAGCCACTAGTGTTTCAACGTACATCACCTTCACACTAGGAGTCAGAGACCTGGTTGTATTACAAGCCTTGCTGGGGTAAAAGCACCTGATGAGCATCTGGCTCCTATGAGATGACTGATAAGCATCATGTAAAAAAGCATTATGACGATTCATAAGAAGAATGCTGGGACTATAATTTTAGCTTTTACTATGATAGATTCTTTTTTTCAGAGCTTGGGAATGGATGAATTTCATTTTTATTACTTCACGTTAACTTAGCCTTCACAATATTCTAGCTATACTATATACGACATCTCAAAAGAAAACCACACACATAGACATTCTCTGCCTCTCTCCATCCCTCCCTCTTTTTTTTTCCTCACCCATGGATACAAAGTCTCAGTCTTTCCCTTCCAAGTTTGCCAGGCAAAATTCTTTGATTTTAAACAAACAAACAAAAAAATCACTCTGTTTTGTTTCTAGTAGCATAAGAGAGAACAACAGTCCCATACTTCAGCTTGGAAAACTAAGTTGGTTACTCCTGACCTCCTTATTACCTCACTCATGGGTTGGCTTATAATTGATGGCAGCGATAAATTAATAAAATATTCTTGGAAGAAAGTGACTTAGAATATGAGAAGTAGGAGCTTGTGTCAGATTGAAGATTCAGCAATAAGGCATAAATGGAGCAGAGTGGTAGAAACAGTGGCCTTAAAAAGGAATATGAGAACTTTGGTCTGATCTCCATTACCTACTCTACCTCTAGCAATATTCTACAATTCTTTGAACACTTGATGTATAAGGGTGTGTGTGTGCGTGAATATGGATATGTGTTATAGACTATATTAAATCAAGCATCATAAACAACTTTGAGGTCATTATAGCTAGTTGTATGACTTTGGTGAGTAACTTTTTTCCTACAAGTCCAAGTTTCTTCATTTATAAAATGAGATCAGATGACTAGTTAAAGTCTAGATTCAGAAATAAATCTCTATAATTCAATTTCTTAGAAATTGATCACAATGCTTGGATTACTCCCTTCGCCTACACATATTCACTGCCCCCACTCACCTCCATACACATATGTGTTTCTACAAAGAGTGGAAATTCCATTCTTTTACTAACTTGGAAGAAAATAGGGGTACCACTTCTCCCTCCAAACTCCCAAGTCAAAGAGAAAGGGAAAGCATGTATCTTAACAACAGTCTCTTATTCTAATTAAACAAACGGCAAACAGGTCTTTCAGCTCTCACATCTGTATCTTTCTCTTGAGTTTTTTTCTTCCAAAGATTTAATAAAGTATAATTCCAGGAAGCATTTCTCTCCTTGTGTGATCAAACCTACAACACTAGCACCACCTATCAGAGCAAACTGCCAAGGCAAAATGAGCTCCACATTCTGAATCTCATTCCAGCAGCCTCTGCAACAAACTCCAAATGGATATGAGCCAGGCTTGTAAAAACTTAACATGACCAAAAAAAAGAAAAAGAAAAAGGCTTATTTTTGAAGAAAGCTATTATGCTTGGGCCACACCCTTCTAAATCCAAGTCATTTTTAACTTCACTCTTATTTCTCCCTGCTCATGGCCATCCCATCACTAAATCCAGACAATAGATTCTCAATAACTAAGAACTTTCTCTTTGCACAACCAACTGTACAGTCGTCCAGAGCCTTACCAGATGATTGGTTTATTACAACAGTCTCCTAGCTCCCGTCACTCACACCAACAATATCATTGTCATCACTGTCACCCAATTATTACCTAATACTGAGCCCTCAGTATGGGCCACGCCCTGTGGTTAAGTTTAACTTTATGCACATTATTTTATTCTGTAGATGAGGAAATCGAGGCCCAAAAAGTTTTAAATAATTTGCTCAAAGTTACTTACCTAGTTAGTAAACAGCTGAGCCAATAGTTCATACAGGCCGGTTACATGCATCCTGACCTGGGGCTTTTCATTATGATGGCCTAACAGTGACATTTAACATTCACCGAGAATTTCCCTATGTGCTACAGAAGATTACTGTTGTAAATAATTTAAATGTGTTAACTAATTTAAACCTCAGAACTACAGGTAGATTCTATTATTGTCCTGATTCCACAGATGAGAAACTGAGGCCCTAAAGAGTTTAAGCAACTTGCCTAAAGTAAAACAGCTAGAAAGTAGAAGAGCCAGTATTCAAACATAGACAGTCAAAGCTGTGTGCTCTAAATATATTTTACTATGAGAAACTTAGCTTCTAGTAACATTTGCCCTAAAAGTGCTTTTGCTTAAGAATATACACCATGGTTCCCACTCTCTACCAACACCAAGTCAAACAGAAACTCTTTAGTTTGGCTCTTCAATGCATTCTAGCAACAAATCCCTCTCTGGACCCAAATTCCATTCTCACTGCTCTGGACACAAATCCTCTGCCTCACATATGTACCTTCCACACACCAAAATCAAGCAAGGAGACATTAGAATGTACTCTCCCTTCCCCTCTCCTGAGACTAGCATAATGGTTAAGCACATAGGCCCCAGAATTGGACAAACCCAGGATTCTCAGCTGCAAACTAACTAGTTATGTGACCCTGGGCAATAACAGGTAATAACTGAGCCTCAGTTTCCTCATCGATAGTCATATCTACGGGTAAAATGAGATATAATACATCTAAAAGGGTTAGCTACAATACAGCACATGTGTGCTTAATAACAGTAGCTATAATTAGCAACAATAAAATTATTACTCGACTTACAAAGGGATATGAGGAAACTTTTTGGGGTGATGCAATTATTCTGTATCTTGACTGCGGTGGTGATTTCAAGACTATACATTTGTCAAAACTCACTTTAAAAGGGTGTATTTTGCTATATATGTAACTTACACCTCAAGACCCTGATTTTTAAATAATTACTATTATCCTCAACCATGCTCTTAATTTCAAGATCTAAAATTTATTCTTATAGGAACTCTTTCTTGAATAAATCTAATCCTCACCCATGCTTGTTTCTTTTCTTTCTTTCTTTTTTTTTTTTGCTTTCTAAAGATCATCACCTCTTTGTGATGTCTACCCATTTGTTTCCAGTGGCATGATTACAATTTTCAGTGCCTAGGGCACATTCTCTGAGACCTTGATTCCAGGCATATATTTTATTGTGGGATGTCAACAAAGCTGGTTGTCACACTCTGTCATAACAATATAGCAAAGTGCTCTCACAAGTAAAGCTAAAACCACCCACTACATAGAAATATTTCTTTTCCTTGACAATCTCAATAGCAAAGCAATAACTAGCAAAATGGAAATGAATGTTACAATCTGAGACTTGGGAGTGCATTTCAAAGATCTGATATGGCGAAAAGTACAGGCAAAATAAGGTCCCCCAACTGCTCTTATTTTAGGAACACGGTACTCCATCTTTGTGTTACTGCTGAGCAAACAAGCTGGGTAAACCTAAGCTTGGGAAGTAAATCATCCAACAAAGGCACCCCTAACAGCACACAGCTTTTCATAATGTTCCTCTCTTAAATAACACATTTCTAGGAATGAAACAAAATATACCCTTGCTTAGCACAACCCTCCATTCCAAACTGAGTGATTTAATAATGTCACAATTTAGCTATTAGGATACAGATGCTCTGAATGGCTAAATAGGTCATTGTGTTCACAGGGCAGATGTCAGAACTGCTTGCCAGATGACAAAAGATATAACCTTAGGCTGTTATTATTCCATTTATACAAGACCTAACTCACACATTAGCAACCTCTGCTGTTTACAGTTTTACTCTAAGGATCTATTAGGAGGCTCCAAGAAATTCCCTTGTGCCATTCACACATTCCGAACTTAAAATAACCTGCGCATATGGTAATATATATGCCATCCAGCCTGGTAGAGTGGCTGTAAAACAGTGTCTGTGTTTTAGAAGCATTTTGTGCCTGCTGCATTCTAGCACTTGTGATCTTGTAATGTGAACATATGTGTATCAAGAGCCTGCAGCCTTTCTCCTGCTTATAGCATCGGAGAATGAGCTGTCACTTAACGTGTAGAGGTTCTATGTCCCCTGTGCTATCTCAACGGATCTCCCCACACTCCATCCCACCTCAAATCCCACTATGCAAACACACATTCCCCTAATACTGGCTGTGCACCACCTCCTCTGTCTGTGGTCCCCAAACCTCTTATCACCTCTGCAAACCCTACCTATGATGTCCCATTTGCAGGCCCCATCCACCCCTCCAAACTCCCCACCACTCCAGCAGATGCTCTCTGCAGGTTCCTCATCACCCCTCCCTTGTAGCCACTTCCAGGGACCCCATCACCTTGGCAGACCTTCCTCCCCAGAGCTCCTTATTACCTCTACAGACTTTTCCACTCTGCCCCACGGCTCGTGCAGAACCTTCATTACTCAAGACGACCGCCCCCATTCCCCACATTACTCAAACAGAACCTCCCCGCTGTCGCTAATTATCTGCAAACCTTCACCTAAACCCTCCCAATACGCGCAGACCCTAATACACCAAGCCCCTAGCACCCGGCAAATGGCCCCTCGGCCGCCACCTTCCGGACAGCAGGCGGGCACGTCGTCCCCCGTCCGCGCCCGCCGCACTCACAGGGCATTCGCGTGAGCACATTGCGCGGCGCCTTCCTGCTCCGGCCCGGACCTCGCCGGCTCTCCCTGGCGGCCCCGTCCCCTTCCTCTTTGACTACCATGAGGCGGCGGAGGCGCTGGATGCGCTCGGGGTCCGGGGCGGGGGCGTCCGG
>NW_006431919.1:7105658-7184039 GCF_000325575.1 Pteropus alecto | reverse complement strand
CGGTACTGCGCAGCCGCGGCTCGGGCACGCGCTGCGCCGGCGCGGCCGCAGGGGGGCAGCACCTGTCCGCGCTCAGCTCCGCCGGGGGCGTGGCGCGTGGCGAGCTCCGCCAGGTCCCCCACCGCCTCAGCTCACGGGTGACAGGTTAATCTACTTTAATGCAGTATTTCCCCATCTATATCATTACCACTTAGGGTGTTAATACTCCACATACCCCAGGGTGGAACCCGGGACCAGTATTTTAACAAACTCCCCAGGCGGTCTGCTCTGTAACTGCGGTCAACATCTACCTTAAGCCGGCTGGAAGAGGGCAAAGAATGTCCCAATTTGCTTTCATTTTGAGTGCCACTGGGGGTTAGCCTACCCGGGCTCAAATTATTTAGCACCTCTGGGTCTTTACATTCTCATCTGAAATGATAGAAATAGTACCTACACCTCATAGAATTGTCCTAAGAATGAAGAGTGCAAATCTAATACATAAATGCTCTATGAATATTAGCTAGTACTTCTGAACCCCAAATCCTTATGGGGGAACATGGAATTGGCATTTTGAACAAGAATTCCAATTTTTGCATCCGGAAATTTGTGAACCACTGCTGCGATGAAAGGTATGTATATCTTGGTTTATGCAGACACACACACACGTTAGATTCATATACTGCATTTGTATGAGAAAAATAAATGAAAAATTAGGCCAAGGAAGTTGAAATCTTTATTTTTTTCCCAAAAGTTTTATCAATTACCAAACAGAAGCCACATCTCCTACTCCTGTAGAAAACAGGAAGGGAAAACATGGCATCGACAGATGGGATATCAATTGGAGAGGGATAAAACCAACCAACGCCCTTTCAAAAATAAATTTTCTTGGCTGTAAATTCCGCGATGCAAGACCAGGCACTGTTTTTTTAATCATTCTTAATAGAGCCAAATAATCTTTTTCTTCTAAAATATGAAATGAGGACAAAAAGCAACGTTGAGTTCTCTTACCACCTGTCTCCATTACTGCCCCCTTTCAGTAGCCAACACTTTGGCAATACGAAATTAATACTGCCGCTCTGCTACTCCTCACCCATCTCCACTGGCCCGGCAGTTAAGTGGAGCTATTAGGGCTTTGACATCTGCCACTTTTGACTCCCAAGGGGAGGGTTGACCCCTCTGCTCTCCAATTTAAATGTCATTGTTCGTATTACACAGAAGGTACCTGAGAATCTTTTTCAGGAAATCCAACAGGTGACAAAGTGACTTTTAACACTATCTAGAACAGGAGACCCCTACCCTCAGGGCACAGAGCAGGAGGTGAGCGACAGGTGAGTGAGCAAAGCTTTATCTGTATTTGCAGCTACTCCCCAGTACTAGCATCACTGCCTCAGCTCCACCTCAGATCATCAAGCATTAGATTCTCATAGGAGCACTGGTCCCTCGTGCCAAAAATGTTGAGGACTGCTGATCTAGAGGACACAGAATGACTGTTTCTCCCTTCGTGTTCTCACATATTTTATCTCATATACACATAATTCTTCTTATAAAGAGGTAAATGGCTTACAAACAATGCCACTGGCAAGATGATAACCATGCTAACTCCATAAAATCAATCTATAGAATGTTTACACAAGGACATCCAAACTACTCATTTGATCAGCCAAAGTAGCCAACTTGGAGAATGACACAAAGCTGAGTTTTTTTCTGGAATTCCTGAATTCAGGGACATCATGCAGGCATCAACCCATATTTATCTTCAGGTCTGCCAAAGATGAATGCCAGTACATGGGTGGGAAAGGTGAGATTTTCAAGGTCACTGGATTCTCTAGTTAAGAATAAGTGGGTAAGAATAAAGTTTGGGCACGACTACCACAGGTGAAAAGAACTCAGCAGGTTTTTATAACACTTATCTCACAATCTAAAAATGATTCATTCTGTAAGGCATGAAATAGTTCTTGCTTTATAAAAATAGTACCATGATTTAAAAAAAAAAAAAAAGCACTTCTACCAAAGGTACCATGTTCCAACATTGCAAAAAAAAAAAAGTGTTCCATTTAAAGTAGAACAAGATACCCCAGCTCAATCTATCCCTTCCTTCCCCGTTCCCCTCCCCACCAGAGTCACGTCACTCCTGGGACACTGTTCTGGGTGGTAGGAATGCTAAGGCCACCTCCGGCCAGAAGAATTGGGAGACCCTGCTTAAGCACACCAGGACTAAAACACAGAGGGTCAGCTGTCTTCATCTAGGATCTCTGGATGTTCCTTCCAGAAAGCATCTCCAATGATATCGCAGTGCAAGGGCACTGGCTTAGTCCTGCTTCGGGTCACTGCCATCTTTTTTCCTTCCATTTCTGCTGGCAGCTTAACTTCTTTGGTCGTGACTTCATCCACCTACAGAAAAGTTAGAATATTGACACTTATTTTGAGAATGGGTTTGGGAAGAGAAAGAGGAGATGTGAGGGACGTTTGCTATTTACTTTATATACTTCTAACATATGTATATATAAGGAGGTATACACACATTTGTGTATCAATATACATGAATTTCTTTACAGTTAAAAAATATTTTTAAAAAGTGTTGCTATATTCTAAAAGGACATTTAGGAATGTATTTCATGTTCCTACTTAGCAATAACTATAGAATTCATGGTATATTTGCTCTCCCACCTGCATTAAGAAGTATCCAAGTCTGTGCCAAAGAACAAATGTGTTTTAAAAATACTAAAAAAAGGGCTGAAGTTGCTAGTGGAATGACTAGTTCTCAAGGTTCCCCTTAATACTTGAAAGCATTCATTTCAGAAAAAAACTGCTTTAAATGGAAGGAAATAAATTTAGAGAAATCATTATCCCCAGGAAGTGGTAGAATTAAGAATTTAGGTAAATGTACAGACTTATTACAGAATATTAAGGTAAGTATGAATGTCTGGGAATCTTATCAACAATCTGCAAGTGTCAGAACCCTCATATTACACTTATCACAGGATGGGCCATTTAATGGTATTATCCGGCATGGGAAAAAGTATTTTTTAAACGTTCTATGAATGTAAAAATCATGATAGCTACACTGTAACTCTTTAACAGAGTTTTATTTGATTTGGGGAGAGCTTATGACGCAGGAAAATAAATGTACTAGTTCCAAAATTCTGTGATTCTATTTCCAGGGGAGATTCCAAAATCACAAAGTTCACTGACAAACATACAGTGAGCACTGACTGACCAACACAAGCATCAGAATAGTAATCTAACCTATAGCATCTCGTTTTGGAAAGGATCTAATTCATGTTAGCAACTGCAGTCATATCAGCATACAGGTAGCAGGCAAGACAAAGACAAACTTGGGATGCGCACAGGCTCCTTCCTGACCTCCATTTTTACTGAGACACAACAGCATTACCTTCTGCCATATCAAAACAGTCCCCTTCCTATACATCAGCGGCTCATTATTATAGTTGATGTTGAATTCAGAAAATAAAATCTCATTCTTGTCTGCTGCAAGAGTTCCCTGAGGAAATAAAAACAGATGTAAAAAGCTTCTTATGTCTTGTCTCTCCCCTAACCCTACCATTACATCCTCTATCTAAACTTCCACAAACAAATCAAGACATGGAAGTGTTTTATCAAACATCTTTGATAATAATGAATTTGCATTTTGAGAGCAGTTCAAATTTTACTTAGAAGTGTAAATTCGAAAAATTCTCTTCTGTAGCAAACAATGGATTCACAAGTCATTACTGTGATATGGCGACAAAAAATAATAGTGAGAATACCCATTCTGTACTAGACACTTTATATTTTCTTATTTGACCCTCATAACCATTTCCATTTTTGAGATGAGAACTCTGAAGCTTAGAAAGTTTATATAAATTGCCCAAGGGTAAAAGCTGCTCTTATTCTTCTAAAAAGAACCAAAATCTAAACTTGGCTCTTCCAAACTGGATAGACCTATTAGTATTCCTATTATTGCTGACCTATTATTATTCCTATTGTTGCTATATATAAACCTTCACCATTATTGTTAATAAAAGCAATCATTTACTGAGTAATTATAAAGTACCACACACTGTAGGAGGAGCTGTTAGAACACGTCGCCTCATTTCAGAGTTAGTCATCCTACAAGTAGCACTGTCATCTAATAATAAAAGCCATTGTTTATTAAGTACTTACAATGTGCTTTGTATTATTCTACGTGTTTTACATGCATCATGCCATTTAATTCTTACTATAAACCTATGAGGTAGGAACTATTACTTTCCACATTTTACCTATAAAGAACTAAGGCAGAGAGGATAAATTAAACAGAAGCATGATCTGAGTATGATTATTTGACTCCCAGAGCCTAGACTCTTAACCATATGTGGGGGTCATAAATCCGAGAAACTACAGGCATCCAGCAAGGAATGGCGATGAGGGAAGAGGCCAGGTGGGACTGACCCCGACTCAAAAAAAAAAAAAAAAAAAAAAAGAGCCCATGCCCTGTCCAAAAAAAAAAAAAGAGCACATGCCCTGTCCAAAGATGGCAGCCAATCCTCAGCTCCAGCCAAGCATCAACACCACATGGGAACACAGAGCCAGTCATTCATTTCATTTTTCAGCTAAGGACACTGAGGCTCAGGGAGAAGTAGCAACTCATATAGAGTAACAGAGCAGACGAGTAAGCAGCCAGCCACTACTAGTATGATTTTTATATCTTTTCAAAACAAAGCTGTAAAGAGAGCTTAAAAAGAATGCACAATGTCATGAGAGAGCCTACTGAAAACTGTTCCCAGCTAAGTCATAACACAGCAAGATCGTTATACCTGTAATCTGCCCTGGGCTTGCACTGGTGTCAGTCCAGACTGTTGTACGAGTGCCCAGAAAACTGTATTATAAAGATTATTGATGTGACCTGTGAGAACAAAGTAGCACTGCTTATACACACATAAACTTTCTTCAGTATTCATACTTCAAAGAATACTAGAATCTCATCTTTTTTCCTCTTTAAAGAGAACTCAGAGACATTTAGTGACCTGCAGGCAAGCAAGTTTATTTCCTAACAGTTTTATTCTGTCATTTCAGTTATGCTTTACACAAATCTGTTAACTTGTGCATTAAGCTTAGGAATACTTTCAAAGTTATATCATTTACATTATTCCTACCTTTTTCCAGTTTTTCTGGCAAAATCAAGATATATCAAATGAGAAAAAATCTCACAAACATTTCATCATAGTCATGTTAAGGCAGGAGCCACAACTCAAATACTGAAGCCAGCATGAACATAAATGAATAAAGCAGAGTAGGTGACCCCCAGAAAACAAGAAATGGGAGGCAATGTGACACACTGGCTCCTGAGTGTGTGCATGTGTATGTGTGTGTGCAAAGGCAGCAGTTACTGCACAGGTTCTAACAGTAAGTAGAAATACAGACGTAGTACTACCAGATCTTCCGGTTAAAAAAAAAAAAAAAAGGCTGGAAATTGGGAGTATTTACATGAAATCTTTTTCAATTATTTTCAACGAATTAAAAAAAAAAATACTGCATTCCAAACAAAAATATGAGAGAGCTAAGCTTATATCAGATTACCACCTCTAAAGAATGGAATTGGTGGTTTCATTACATGTATTTAATTCCTTTCACTTACAATCTGCTTGCCGCCAGCTGAGGTAGTCCTTTAAGGTCTGGTTGTTAGGGTATACTACGACTCTTCCATCAAAGCCTGGAGGATACAGAAGGGGCTGGTCTTCGAAGAAATCTCGCCAATAAAACACATAGCTGGAGGCGAATTGTGAGGCCACATGAGTCATGAACTTACTTGAAGTATAAGGCACATTGGGTGGAGCAAGAAAAGAGAAAATAAATGGTATTAATTCAATACTGCGATAGAGTCTGTGGGTGCAACAGAGAGATTACACACTGTCCAATAAGCCAAGAGATAAAATGTGTTGGGTCAAGAAAAACTACTTTAATATTTCAGTTATATATTTGAAATGTAGCCTGCCTCTTGTTCTAGCTCTGTAATTTACTAATATCACATTTTTCTCTGTAGACTGTAATGTGAATTTATGATTCAAGAGATTTTTTTTTTAAGTCCTAGAAGGAGGGGAACCATTGTTCTCATTAATTATTTTTTTTAGTGTAAACGTCATTTATTTAAAACAATTACAATTTTCTTAGGAGAAATGAACAAACAAGAATCTAATACATGTAGCACATAAACACATACTTAATATCATCCCATAAATGTTTCCCTTTTAAAACACTAGCATTTACAGTTTTTCAGAAGAAACAATAGTTGAAGAACATTGTTTTAAAAAATACCAATGTATTATATTTGTTTCCTGTGAGTTTCAAAATACTCAAATATGAGATTTGTCTATTTAGTACTGAAATACTGAAATCCTCTTTAATTAAAGGTTTAAGCAATACTGTAATGCCTGTATCGACTATCACTGGCTAAAGCCAACCTATGAGTCACTAATATTATATTCCATGGTCTATTTTTCTAGTCTTAATGTTCAATGCCAAATCAGTCTAGAAGCTAAAGTGATAGGGAATGGAGGAGAAAGAATCAGATATGGAGGGACACAAAATGCTCAGATATCAGGTGGAAGTACAACAGTCCAAACAAGAGTATACATACATTTTGTAAATACTGCAGACACCATCTGTGGTCTGCGAGTCTGTGTTTTAAGATAAGCAGAAATCAGATGCTGGTTGGAAATATTCTGAAAGAGCTAGGCCATGGAATTACCTGGCTCTTCTTTTAAACCAGTTGCTTTTCCGCTTGAACACAAAGCTGTACTCATCACTCTGTCCATACGCAATCACAATATCCTCTAGTTCTTCCATTACAGTCTGGGCACATTTGGTCATTAGGTAGAGAGCACGGCTATCGTTTGGTTTTGCAAAGTTGTGCTTCTCCGAAAACCTTCATAAGAGAAAGGGAGGAGGGAAAAGGGTATGAATGGAGGAGAACTTGTCAGTAACACCACAGATCAAAGTGGTTGTTCAAAGAGGAAGATACTGTAATAGTGCTGAGTCCAAACACTCCACTAGCGACAACTTAATCCATTTTCTTAAGAATGCAGGTTATCCTTAACTCTGATCAACTGAGAAAAGGGGACATAACTGCTAAGCCTCAATTCCCTTTTCTGTGAAATGGGGATAGAGAATATTTATTTTATAGAATTGATCTGAAGGTTAGGGGACAATAACATGTAATTATGTCTGGCTCCTTAGAAGTGCTTAATAAATATTAGTTACAATAATTATTACAGTAGCACTTCTAAAAAATTAAATTCCCATGTTACACTTCTGCCTTTTGACTTTTTTTCCTTCCTGAATCCAGTCCACGAGGCTTGTTACTGACAATGAAACAAAAACATACTGTAAAGTGTTGCCCACGGCAAGGCCTAAACAGGGCTGTGAACAGTTAGCACTCAAAAGATACCTAACAAAATAGCTGGGCAATATGCTGAAGAGATGAAGTATTGTGCCTGAGAGTGACGTATTCCACCAAGTCCTCACTAACAGGTATCTCCTCGCAGATAACCAGGCCAGCTTATCACCAGGGGAGCTCTTTGGCCCATCCAACTACCCCGACCAACTAGCTTTCAAGCACGTCTTAATCAGCACAGTAGAATGATGCTCAACGTCGCGCGCTCATTGGCTGCCGCGTTACCCTGGTGACCACCTGGGCCTGCGACGCGAGGATTTAGATGCCCAGAAAGCGCTGGCGCCCCGCGCGGCCCGCCCAAAGCCTCACTCACCGATGGAAATTCCTCCCGTCCAACCGCACCACCACCCAGCAGTGAGCCAGGCAGGTGTCGTCAGCCTCGAAGTCCCGCACGTACTCGAACTTGCTCTTTGCCATGGTCGCCCCTAATTTCAAGCACTGTTTCAGAGTGACGGAAGTTGAGGCCAAGCAATCGCGAATCTTCAGGTTGCAAGTGGGCCACATTTCCGCCCCCCGCCCCGCGAAAGGGAAGGGGCTGGGAAGCCCCGCCCCGGAAGTTCTTACGTTTCTTCGTGGCCGCTCTAGCCTTAACAAAGGTCGGCGTCTTTCTCGCCTCTCCTCGTAGTCCTCAATCTACTTCCGGGCGTGGTAGAAAAGTTCCATTCTTCCTTTTGCACTACTCACGGTTTCTGGCTGTTCTTCTATCTTGCAACTAATCTCTTGCACGAAGTTTTAAACATTTTCTTTCCGATTAAGTTTGAAGTTTTGTGATTTTTCTTTTAAATAGCATTTATTATTTTGTTGTAGAAGATGTAGAATATACCGATAAATATAATTAAGAAAATACTTCATATCTCCCTTCTCCATGTCAAAGCATTGGAGCTTCCTTCCAGTTTTTCTCCTTGTATGTGTAAGCTTACACAGGGAACATAAAATTGGAATCATACCTATACAATTTTTAATATTTTTTCCACTTACCTTGAGTATTTTCCAATGTCGTTAAATATTTCAAAGCGTGATTTTTAAAAAGAATGGACTCATTCCAACGTATGGAAGTACTAAATTAACTTACTCAACTTTTTCTCAAATAATCAAAGACCCAATGTTTTATTTCTTGTTCCTGGTAGATAATAGTAACAATAAAACTCTATTGCGTGTGTTATGGTTTATGATTTATAAAGTTTTTTTTTAAATTCATTACTTATTATTTTATCCTCAAGAAAATTATTCAAACAGTATAAAAGAATATATGTTGAAAAGTAAGTCTCTTGCTAACTCATAACTCCCTACTTTAGGAAATTACTATTACCAGTTTCTTGTGTATCCACCCAGGGAGAGACATAGATATATAGATGATATAGATATGTATACATAAGTATAAATATATATAAATACATCAAAGCAACAGGATGTTACTTCCCATACTTCCCTCTTGCACCACCTACCTTGAGCCCCGACCCTGTCCCCTGGACAATTAGTGGCAAGTGAGGGGAACCTTCAAAGGCAGACAAAAACGGAGGACTGCTTCAATGAAATGACTCATTTCATTGTACTAAGAGCTGGATTATGTAAATGCAATTCAGGTCCCAGCTAAGGACCTCCAGAGTTTTCCTGGTGCTGTCACTGTCGGAGAGCACCAGGAGAGTCACTGGAAGATTCTGATAGGTGTCATCTCTCCTGCTCCCTTTGAGTTTCGGGGTGTATGTGAATGTAGAGACCACTGACCACATCACACTTAGAGGTTTCTGAAGCAACCTATGCTAGTAGATAAAGAGCAGCAATGTGATGTACTGAGGAAAGGACGGGGATACCTCACTGCACTTTTCCCCATCCACTGAGGTCTGGAAAAGTTTATCAACACCATCAGTCCCATAAGAAGGATTTCAGAGGTAAGAGGGAGAGGCAGCAGCTGGGAGTTGCCTATGAGGTCACTGGGCAAAAGAAGTTACCCCTCCTAGATTGGGTTTGGAAATAGAGCTGGAAGAGCTAAAGGGAGCTACGGCTGCTCCTCTTTAAAGGATCCTAAAATGGCCTGTTGCTAAAAATGGCCCCAGGAAAACCATGCACCATGCCAAAACAAGGAGGACTTCCCACCTCCAGGTTTAAGACCAATTATATAAGGAGAACTCTGCCTCCCCTCTACACCAGCCTAGCTCTCAATGGGACAAGAATAAGTCTTGAAAAGAGGGGGATGATCCAGAGAATCTCAGAACCAGACCGTGTCTGCCACCCCATTCCAGGTTACTGGAGTGGGAACAGCGTGAAAGACCCAGAGCCTCCGACTCCAAGCCCCTTCAGTAACAGGCCTGGCTGAGGCTGAGGTGGGGAGAGGGGTGTGTGGGTACCGATGCTGGTCACGGAAAGACAAATACTGTATGATTCTGGAAATTCAATGATGTGCTTAGAGTAGTCAAATTCATAGAGAAAGAAAACAGAATGATGGTTGCTAGGAGGAAAGGAATGGGAGAACAGGATTTGTTGTTTAATGGGTGTAGAATTCCAATTTTGTAAGATGAAAAGAGTTCTGGAGATTGGTTGCACAACAGTGTGAATGTACTTTACACTACTGAACTGTACTCCAAATGGTTAAGATGGTAAATTTTATATGTATTTCATCACAATTTTTTTAAATCCTCCACACAACAGATATTTATGACCTAACTGGACACTGATCTCTATTTTTTTTTAAATTTCTCTTACTTAAAAGATCATTTACTGAGGCTGACAGAAAGAGAAATTCTTGCCTTTGGTATGAAAGTCATATTTCGGTTTGTCTTCCCCGATGCTGACTCATTTCATTGTACTAAGAGCTGCATTATGTAAATGAAATTCAGGGTGGAATGGGTAATAAGGAATAATTTGTCTCTAAAGTCTCCCTCCCTGCTCTAAACCACTCTAATCAAACTTCTGGCTAGAAGTAATGTACAATATATCCTTCCAAGAATAGACTGCCTAGTTTTGTCATGGTTTTGAAGTTGTGGTTTTTGCCTGCCCAGAGTCTCTTTTTCTGTGCCCCAACTGTCCTTTCCCCATCCTCAAACCATCTGGTTCATGTGGGGATAACCCCAACTAACCTTTGCTCTGAGGTGAGCATGTGACCAAGATCACTTCAGTGCCTCAGTGAATTACAAAAAGGAACCGCCTCTCTGGCAGACATAGTCATGCACCAGGTAAAGGTCTGGTAAGTATGCCCTGCACTGGGTTTCAGCTCCTGCTTGTCCTCTTTGCAGTGAACACCTACACAGATATTTGTGGTGGCTGCACCAATAACCCAGACATGGCCAGTCAGGTTGAGAGATGTGCACTTGATCCAAGCCAAGTCAATGAGACAGTCTGGCACTTTCCTAGAATGACTGGGAAAAACAGATTCTCTTCATATTAGAATTGCTACACTGGTGGCCACATTGCCTTCCAGAAGGAAGAGGCTGCCCATGAATTATGCCTATATAAAGATAAAAAAATCTGAGAGATGGAGAAAAGTATTTCTGTTGACATTGAGCATTGTGCCTGGAGCCAGTACTACTCCTAGAGTCCTGTAAGTTCCAGGAGGCCAGGGACCTTGCTTACTATTATTCAAAGCTGTATACCCTCCCCCACCCCATGCCTAGAACAGTGCCTGGCACATGGGATGCAATCAATAAATATTTGTTGAGAGATTATGCCCGTAACTTCCTTTTTTGTATATGAAATTGGGTTTTTTGAAGTCTCAATTCATTGGGGTAAAAACAAATAATAACTTTATTTTCCCCAATAACTACTCTCTCATGTTCTCCTTTAGTGCTAGTTAGCAATTCCCTTAAAGTATCTTGGCCAGATCTCACAACTTCCCCAGTTAGTAAACTGTACTAGTATTGGTATCCAAAAGTTGGTCAAGAACATGGTGCTCCCCCAATGCAGGCATCTTTCTCCCTCTAGGTCCTAGTACTGTAACTCAAGGTAGGGAGGTGATTGATATAGCAGATCCGGTTCTGGCTTTTTTTCTTTTCTTTTTAAAAATTATTTTAGTGAAGTTTTACTATTATTTTTATTTTCAAAGTAAGTAACAAAGTTATTGTTAATATAAATTTTCTCTTTATAAGTGTTGAAACTCAAGTGTTGAAAGGCAGCAGGCATTCTAGGATGGGCTTGCAAAAAAAATCAATTATTCCAATATCAATAAATAGGACACTTGATGATTTTATAATTAATTCTTTAACTTCCTTACTGACACCTCCTGATTTGCCAGGGTTTTTACTCAGTTGGTATTGTTAAAGTATCTTAAGTTCAAGCCTTTTTACTGGAGCAATTATTTCCATTTTCCATTATTTCTATTCAGTTTTTCAAATACATAGTAAAACAATCCAATAATCATGCAGGCAGGAGTTATTATTTAAGTTGGATAGTGTTCATTTATCTTTTAATTTCATTTAAAGATATTAATATTAGTCATAAAAGCTTTAGTTTCAACACACATACATACCATCATAGAATTTAAAATATTTGTACCTTAAATTACTTTTAATGTATCCACTTTGTTTAATGTATTTAATCTTTTGCTGTAAACACTCTTCACATATTGTTTGCATTGCTGTCACAGAAGATTGTCATCTTTTTTTGAATTACTAATTCAGACTGGAATATGAACTAGTCTTGCACAAAATCAACACAAACGATTTATTCCTCTGCTTTTTATATCCATACTTGGCTCTTTCGAATAAGCCCGAATTCAGCAGTTCTCAAAGTGTGGTTCACCTCATACACTGCTGGTGGGAATATAAATTGGCACAACCACTATGGAAAACAGTATGGAAGTTCCTCGAAAAAGAATTGAATTACCATATGACCCAGCAATCCATTCTCTTCTGGGTATTTACCCCCCAAAAACCTGAAAACATTTATCTGCAAAGATATATGCACCCCAATGTTCATAGCAGCATTATTCATAGTGGCCAGGACATAGAAGCAACAGAAGTGTCCTATGATAGATGACTGGATAAAGAAATGTGGTACATATATACAATGGAATATTACTCTGCCACAATTTGCAACAACATGGATAGATCTTGAAATAATCATGCTAAGCGAAATAAGCCAGACAGAAAAGGTTGAAAACCATATGATTCCACTCATACATGGAATATAAAACTGAAAGCAAAAAACAAACATGACAGAGACTCTTGGACACGGACAGTGGATTAGTGGTTACTAGAGGGAAGTGGGGAGGCAGGAGGAGGTAGATAGGGGTAAAAGAAGTCAAGTATTTGGTGACACAAGGAAATCTAACTTTGGGTGGTGAACATACAATGCAACATATATATGACATATTGCTGAAATGTATACTTGAAACTTATTTGATTTTATTAATGTCGCCCCAATAATTTTTAATAAAAAAGTGTGGTTCAGGGATTGACTCAGAGAATCTGCTAGGTTAATATAATTTTCATAATAATTCTAAGACAATATTTGCCTTTTCACTTCATTCTCTCACGTGTACAGTGAAGCTTTCCAGAGCCTATATGGCATGTGAATCACAACAGATTGAATGCAAAAGCAGACATGGAAATACAACTGTTTGTTTGATTTTTAATTAAGCTAGACATTAGATTCACGATGCCACTCTTCTAATTTTGGAGAAAACATAGTTTTATGATGAAAATGTGTTATGTTAACATGTAATGGGTTTAGTATTGATATTTTAAATGAATTGATGATAAAATATTTTTTAAAGTCTTCAGTTTTTATAACATGGTAAATATTAATAGATAAAACTATGTAAATATAAACTCTCTGTAATCTCCAATTCCTTTTGTGGGTGTAAAAGTTTCCTGGGATAGGAAAGTTTGAGAACCACTGCCCTTGTGTTCTTGCCAGGTGTATGAACTGCTGTTTGCCACATCTGACGACAGGGATTAGAAAGGGACTTGGGGTCAGGTCTTCTTTGAGAGAGAACTTGTCTTGATTAACTCATCTGCTTTGAGATAAATCTATAGTTTTTAGTTAGGACATCTTTTAAAATTGTAACAAATGTTAATAAGATTTCTTTTTCTTGGTGATATTTAATGGAAGTAAACACAGTCCTAGTAAAAGAGGCATAGGCATGGAAAAGACTTGGAGCAGTGACTAGCATAACAGTAAGCCCTCAGTATAGGTAATGATTATCATTATTTTATTATTAGACTGTGGCAGTCCTTATTTATTTGACAAGTATTTGTCGAATGTCTACTATATGCCAGGCTCTATGGTCAGCATTAAGGATTCAATGATGAGCAAAACACAAACAGTCTGCCTTCAAAGAGTTTATAGGCAAGTGGGGGACGCAGTAGGATAATGATATGTATATAATCATGAATTGTGGTAAGAGCTTTGAAAGAAGTGATGGAAGTATGACTCCATAAAGGAGATTCGACCTGATTTTCAGAGTCAGCAATTACTTCTCTGAGGAAGTTGCAATTCTGAAAAATGACTGAAGGAGTTAAGACGACAAAAAGAACTAGCATGGGGAGCTAGCCAAAGGCTTTTGAGGTAGGATTTAGATGAGAAGTCAGTGTGGCTGGACCCCGCAGGGCCAGGACTAGAATGGTGAGTAGTTGTAGCAGTACTAGAGCCCAAGCCATTTGGGGCTTTATAGACTTTGCCAAATATGTTAGACCTTTAGTGGGTGGCCAATGGGGAGCCAAGATTTAAGAGAGCGGGGTGTGACAAGTCTAGATTTGTATTTTTGGAAGATCGCTGGCAGCTGGAGTGTAGGAGACAAGAGTAAAAAGCAGGAAGACTATTTACAGTATCCAGGCGAAAGACGATGGAAGCTTGAACAGAGCAATGGCTGAGGAAACCAAAATAAGTGGATGAATTTTAGATGTATTTTGCAAGTAGAGCCCACAGGGCTCCTGATTAATATAAAATTTAACTAGCACAGTAATCGTACAAAGTCCAATATCCCTCCCAGCAAAGGAATCAACTAATGTGGTTATTGAGAAGTTGCGGGATTTCCCTTTTCCCGTGACGCTCAGGACTTGCCGTGCATTCCGGCAGCGCAAACAAACCGCACGTACAAGACTGGGTTCCTTAGCCCGCGCAAAGGACTCACATGACTTTATCACCTGGAGGTCAGTGGCGTGGAACCGCAGTTTCCCGGACAACGCCATTGTCGGGTGCTGCGGGCGGGGGAGGGGTAACTAAGGACAACTGCCGGAAGAGAACTCAGAAGAGACGGAGAGGAAGAGAGGGGAAAATGGGCAGCACGTGCCGCGGCCCGGGCCATCGCGGGTGATTCGAGGGCTCTGCACGAGAAAAGAGCGGAGGGTAGGAGGGGCCGGAGAACGCTGTGATTGGCGGGCCGGGGTACTGGGACGCTTGCGATTGGACGAGGCCACGACGGAGGGCGGCTTTTTGAACCGCGTAGGGTTCTGGGTAGCAAAGGCCTTGGAAGGGCCTTAACCGAAAGGGGGAGGGGGAAGGTCACCAACAAACGGCTGAGCTCACAATCCCGGCAGAGAGCAGGCCGGGGCGTCCCCCTCCCCCCATGGAGAGAGCCAGGCCGGAGCCGCCACCTCAGCCTCGCCAACTGCCGCGGGCGACTCCGCCGCGCCCACTGCGCCCAGCTCCGCCCCCACTGTCGGTCGAGGGCACCCCTTTTCGGGCAGCAGCTTTCGAGCCCCCTGTGTCGCCGCCTGCTCTGTGCGCGGCCGCCATTGCTGCCGTGGCCTCGTCGTGCGGGGAGGCTGCGGCGTCGAGCGTACAGCAGTCGGCACGGCGGCTGCTACAGGTGAAGCCGGAGCAGGTGTTGCTACTGCCGCCAGGGCCACCACTGCCTCAGGCCCGGGACGAAGGCCCTGTCGCCTCGCCCGCGCAGGCGCGGCTGCTGCAGCTGAGGCCCGAGCTGCTGCTGCTGCCACCCCCGCAGCCCACGTCGGAGGGCCCCCCTTGCAGGCCCGAGTTGCATCCGATGCAGCCCCGGGCGCTGCACGTCAAGGCTGAAAAGCAGGAACCAGGCCACTGCTTTGATTCTTCCGTGGGGCTTCGGAGGGCAGTCGAAGTGGGGCCTAGGACCTCAAGGGCGGCCAAGGTGGAAGGCCTGGGGCCGGCCCTCGACAGTCGCCGAGGGGACGAGAAGAAAGGCAAATTAGAGGCGGAGGATGTCATGAGGAACGCGGCGAAAGGCGGGGAAGGCAAAAGCCTGTCGGCCATCAGAGAAGGAATCATCAAAACGGAGGAGCCCGAGAGACTCCGCGAGGACTGTAGACTCGGCTCGGAAACCACGTCTAATGGGCTGGTCCATGGCAGCAAGGAGGTCATCCTGGCCCAGCCGACCAGCGCCTTTGGGCCGCACCAGCAAGACCTCAGAATCCCTTTGACTCTCCACACGGTCCCCCCTGGGGCCCGGATCCAGTTTCAGGGACCTCCACCTTCAGAGCTGATAAGATTGGCCAAGGTCCCCTTGACACCAGTGCCTATTAAAATGCAATCGTTACTGGAGCCTTCTGTAAAAATCGAAACCAAAGATGTCCCGCTCACCGTGCTTCCCTCCGATGCAGGTATTAGATGGCAGGGGGATCTGGTTTTCAAATTTCGTCTTTGTTGCCACAGTGCTGACATGTCCGCAGTTTAGAAGTCTAAAGGAGAAAGATAAAATCAGGGAACTGATTCTTTTCAGGGTAAAGTCTGCACAAGTATCACTTCTGATTGACTTGTCCATGTACCAGTAAAATATACTAATGCGTTTTACATTCCCAAACATTAAAAAAAAAAAAAAATTAAGGCCAGTGAAGTTGAGATTTAGATGTGACTAATGTTTATACAAAAAATAGAAGTATGCTTGCTAGATAACACAAAGCCCTTAGTTTATATGCTACAGATAATCAACATTTAAGAGTATTATACCTTGATTTTTTATGGGTATCAAGAAGCAGAAGTGATGTTTAATGAAAAAATAGTTGCAATTAAATAGAAAAGTTTTACTGAATTTAGAGGTTATTTTTCTTTAAAAATGAACAATAAACGCTTTCTAAGAGAAAACAGTACATGATTAAATGTAACATTTTAGTATTCTAAAAGCTAAGAGAAATATAGAAAAAGAAAATACTGTAGAATAAGAGAAAATTTGTTTTTTAAAAAATGACAACTACGGGTAGATATTTATATCCATTATCTCCAAATATGGTTAGAAAATTCTTAAGATTTAATTCAGACAAAACACTATGCCAATGAATGTCATGGAAAGTCATATTAATCTTCAGTTCATATTTTCATTAACTTTTACATTTGTTGTTTTATTTACTGATTATTTCTTTCACTCCACCCTCTTGCTTTTATCTTCAGTAATTTTTAAACTTTGTTTACATTTTCTAAAGGAAAGGAAAACTTTATAATACTTATTTCATCCTTTGTGTTTTTAAAAATTTTGTATGTAAAGTAACCCTAAAATAAAGAGAATGTAAGAAGGTGTTGAGGAGCTTCACCTTCATAATGAAATACAACTAATATAGTATTATAATGTAGTAAATATTTTTGCTTGAATGGGCATTTAAATCACTTTCTTTAAACATTTAGGGAACACCTACCTGGTGTAGGATTATTGTCATGAATAAGTTATAGTTCCTGTCCCCCATTAATAGACTGTTTTTACTGGGAAGTAAACTAAATGTTAATTATTATAAGAGGTATTGATAAAGCTCAAAGAGGTACTAAGCCAACAGTTTGCTGTATCTTCAACATTATTTCTTCCACAGTATCTTCAACAATATTATTCTTTTGAGGAAAAGGAGAGTCATTCTAAACTATAACTTAGAATGCTGAGTTCAGGTGTTATGAGGAATTCTGGAATACTGGCAATTCTTTGGCTAAACTGAAGTGTTTATTTCCTCTAGATTTAAAAAAATATAGTTGGAAGTGTACTTCACTTTACAATTGTGTGCATGTGTGTGTGGCATATTAATTTAGTCTCTAATTTTTGTCACGTAGGAATACCAGACACTCCCTTCAGTAAGGACAGAAATGGTCATGTGAAGCGACCCATGAATGCATTTATGGTTTGGGCAAGGATCCACCGGCCAGCACTAGCCAAAGCTAACCCAGCAGCCAACAATGCAGAAATCAGTGTCCAGCTCGGGTTAGAGTGGAACAAACTTAGTGAAGAACAGAAAAAACCTTATTATGATGAAGCACAAAAGATTAAAGAAAAGCACAGAGAGGAATTTCCTGGTAATCAAATGAATAAACCTTCTTTCTAATTTTAAATGAGTGTATTTATGTAAAAAGTAGGTTAGGTTGAGATTGGAAGACAAAAATGTTATTTTTTTTCTAATCTGATAGTTACAATAAAGAGAATAATGGCTGATGTTATACTAATGATTTAACTGATACTCAGCATAAATTTCCTTTAACAGAACCAAGTAGAGGGACATCTGGGCTTCTATTTGCTATCTAATGCAAACCAGGGGACATACAGTTATACCGTGGTTTTGGTTAAATATGTAAATGTAAACTTAATGAATGTAAAGCTCCAGAGTTCTAGGAGCTTTGCAAATATACTAGAAAATTATGTTAAAATTATAACAATAGAAAAAATAAGCAGTACTCACTTAAAGTAAATGAGAATGCAGAGATTAACACCATGCTCCACTTTAATATTACATGTTTATTAGAACATAGTCCTGCCTTCTGATTGATACATTTATCCTCACCATGGTGTAGTTTGAAATGAATTCTGATTTTCTCCCCAGCAGTAAGGACATAAAGATTAAGCTTGGGTAAATGCACAGTGTATGCCCAACATGACTTGTGCATAGTAGGAAAAGAATTATTTTTTTCTAAAGTATGAGCAGAGAGGTTCTAAGGGGGAATGAATGGTCAGAAGCAGTGATTATAGGGAACCAGTAGTTCTGGTCATACAGTGGTTTTAATTGCCATAACTCCACTCTCCTGACTTTGAAAGGAAATTGGGTCGTTTGTGGACTTGGAGACGACCAAGTCTAGAAGAGTGACTCTTCCTGAATTAGGCATAAAATAGTGATTGGTCATTAGTGACCATTTCAGTGTAAGATATGGACAATTGTATCATATAGAAAGTGAGAAAACAGGAGAAGAGGAATACTATCTTACTGGGGCATTGTTTTATAATAAGTTAGAGGAAAAGCTTTGGGATTCCAACCCAGTGCCTTTAATGTTGCTTTTTCTACAGATTCCACATGTATCTTTGGATATAAGACATTTGACTTTGCTCCTCCTCTGAATTACGGGTTACAGCGTTGGCCACTAATTAGGAACTATATGGGTATATATGCTAAAATGCACAGAAATAGTATCACAGAGCAGGAAATGATACTTTAGTCAATAATTTATTAAAACCTTAGACATGCTTTGAACTTTTGATGTGAAAAAAACTATTTAAAGGCTAAATAGGGTCTATATGTTCAAATTAAAAAGTTTATCTTCTTCTATAGGTTGGGTTTATCAACCTCGACCAGGGAAGCGAAAACGCTTCCCTCTAAGTGTTTCCAATGTATTTTCTGGTACCACACAGAATATCATCTCTACAAATCCTACAACAATTTATCCTTATCGCTCACCTACCTACTCTGTGGTAATTCCCAGCCTACAGAACACCATCACTCATCCAGTTGGTGAGTTGGTTTCTTTGTAGATTATGAATTTTTAAATAGCTGTGTGAAAATTTTACTTCTTAAGTTGAAATTTTGTTTGTTAGCTTAAGAATTTAGAAATACATTAAGAAACAAATGAAGTAAGTGAAAACATTAAATCAGAGAAGGAAAAATTTCAATAGATATTAAAGCATTTTGGTTTGCCTGAGTAGCAAATATTCCATGTGTAAAACAGACCTTTTAAGCAAATCAGGGTGAATCCATAGATTAGGTTGATAACACAGGAAATGACTGAGATAATTCAACAGGAAACAGGAGTATCTTTTTACTACCAGCATAAAAGAATGCCTTGCTAATGGGGTGTGAGGCATCCTTTCCTGGAATTTAGTAATTACTGATCTGTTAAAACTGTTCTCTTGCCGTTTGAAATATTTGTTCCCTAATTTTTCCCTCTGTTATCAGTTCTTTACAACATTCCTGTCTCTTGCTTTTGAGAACTCAAAATTGAGAAGCTAGTAACTTAATAACATGTTATAAGGCTATCCATCATTGGTCCTTCCAGGACCTATTTTAACCATCTCTTAGGCAGAGATTTTTACCTTCGCTACCTAAAACTACTGATTTTTCCAGTTTTCACTCGCTCAGATCCTTCTGGTAATGAAGGTACCCCGATGTGCTAAGAGGTTTAGATATCTTGAAAATTAACTTAGAATCTTAAGCATTTTCAATTTTGTGTGTGTATGTGTAAAATTTTAGCAATTGATAGCAACAAAGCCAAATTCAAGATGTCTACATTGAAAAGAAAGATGCAGAAAGCTGATTCTGTATCCTTGTTCTTTCCCATCACAGTCAGGCGCTTTCACTCTTCACTATTTGTCAGTATTTCCTCTAATCCTGCATTTCAACCTAGGCTTAATTATGCTATTGTTAACTTACCTTGTTTTGTCTGCTATGTTATTTGTGATTTCTGCGTTTATAATCTGTTTCTTAATCCTTTTTTACGACCTCTCTTCCATTTGCTTCTATACGCTCTTAAATGCTGTATGTTTTCCCAGGAACAGATTTATTGATGTTCTTATTTGAAGCAGTTGACACTTTTATACAACATATAGTTGACTCATGAACAACATGAGTTTGAACTGCATGAGTCCATTTATATGCTGATTTTTTCACTCAATACAGTTGGCCCTCCATATCAGCCGATTTTGTATTCACAGATTCAGCCAACAGCAAATAGTGTTTTTGCTCCGCAGATGTAGAAGGCCAACTGTATGCATGGTTCCATGTCATTTTATATAAGGGACACGAGCTTCCATGTATTCCAGTATCCACTGGGGTCCTGCAACCAATCCCCTGCAGATGCTGAGGGTGGACTGTATTAATTTTATGCAATTCTGAGCAAAGATGTGGAGTAGATAGAAACTGGAAGATTTTCTTCTGTCAGAGTTCTTGCATCCATGATGTTCTATTTAAGTATGGCAGACAGAATTAAAGGAATCATTTAGAGCCGCACACAACAGTACTTAAATCGAAGGTGAGATAATAATCTTTTGTTTGCTTTTTTCCCCACATCTCTTATTTTTGATAATATTGTAGTCTCCATAAAGATTCCTTTCTTGGATCTCAAATGATAAACAGAGATCATTATCTTGTAAGCATAATTTGGGAATTATTTCTCTAGATATATGTCTTAATAGTTAATGATAAAATTTATCTGTTACTTCACTGCCCAGTTCTACAGTTTTGAAATATATCCTTTAAATTGTTCTCATAATCTTGGCATTATATTACTTAGAGGAGCTGGTTTCACTTGCACATTTGGAAATTTCACTGTTTATTTCTAAGTCATTTATTCTAAGTCATTTATAAAACAAATATGAACAAATTATAGCACAGATCCATAGGGGAATCATACTTTAAATCTCAGCATTTGCAGATGTGAATTTTTATACTTTTCCTTTTTTATTTCTTTCAACTAATTTTATATTCTAAATATAAAGTCATGCTAATTTTGTTTTTCAAACTTGTTTGCTTTATTCCCATGGAAGAAAGATATTAATTTAGTGAGGTATGATTTATCTCTTAAAGAAACAATTTGCTTTCTTTTTTCTACCAGGCTTTGTGCATTAATATATTGTATAGATTTTGCCAGCTTTTCAGACGTAGAAAATAGACTTGCCAAGCTATAGTTCTCAAGGGTACCACTTCCAATAGCTGGGAGTTATGTCGACTTTGCAAAATTTCTCTGAGAGACCATTTGTATCTACTTTAATATTTTCTCAGTTCTAACTTTGAGTTTCTCTATAGTTCTTAAGTAATTGCCACCTAAGATCTAGTTATATGTTTTGTCAATTTGGATTAGAACATTCTGTGAGCCTGCCATGATAACGCAGTTGATCTAATATTCTAACCTATGTGCTATGAAAATGAATTAGAGTTGAGAAATTTTCTTAATGTCATTTTTAGTAGGAAGGAGTTTATTGAGTCTCTCTGTTCTCCTTTCAGTTGCCTTTTATACTGTTAATGACTATTTCACTGATTTTTTTCTTTCTGTAAAAGTATTTAAAGATTCAGTTAATATTTATTTTGAGGTCCCTCACATGTGACTCAATTTTCCTTTGGACTGCCTAACTTTTATTTATGTCTGATTCATACACTTGGGCTTCTCTGTTTTATGCATTTGGACAATCTTTTCATTTTAAAAAGATGATTTTTGAGGTGCATTTTTTCCATCTGTTTTTTTAACATTATCATGTAAAATGACTTTCATTTTTCTATGAATTTTTAATTTTAGTTATTCCTATCAGCTTTTTTCCCCTAGCCAATATCTGTATTTCCAAAAATCTAATAACTCCAGGGTGGATTTTTTGTCTTTTCTTGTTGGAATGTGAAATTTAAATACGTTGTCATCACTACTACCTAATATTTCACACAGTATTCATGCAATTTCTAGTAATCTGTATCCATTGTTTGGTTCTCACTCAAGCTTATTTCATTTTACTGTGTATTCTACTAAAGCTGTTTGTTCCAATAAGCGATCATTTGTCCTGTACTACAGCGGTACCCAACCTTTTTGGCACCAGGGGCTGGTGCTCCTATGAAAATCTAATGCCTGATGATCCCAGGTGGAGCTGAGGTGGTGATGCTAGTGCTAGAGAGTGGCTTGCAAATACAGATGAAGCTTTGCTTGCTCACCAGCCACTTACCTTCTGCTGCATGGCCCAGTTTCTAACAGGCCACAAACCTGTACTGGTCCATGGTTTGAGGGTTGAGGATCCTTGGTGTACCAGATCATCTCAGCACATTTTTATCTCATTAAGTCGATCTATTTGAAATCTGATCATGTAATTTAGTATTCTCTCTTGATTTGGTGAATGTTTCCATCTCAGATGTCTTCTTAGTCTATAGTAAATCCCAATTCCACATTTACGTGCCTGCCTCCTTGTCCCTCACTTCCCGATGTTTATTAAGTGCCGATTATGGATTAAACTTTGTGCTGGGGACAAAATGCAAAAACATTTTTACAGACTCTACTGTCAATGAGTTTATAAGGTACTTAATAGAAAGGATCAATACAAATACTACTAATTTTATTATCTCTTCGATAAATCTATGTTATCTATCTTGCTTGGTATCATTTTTATGACCCATGCATTATGTTTACTCTATCTCTCACATTTAATGCCACATCTCAAGCTCTTCTCCTGTTTCTGAAAGTGCTCAAAATACAATAGTCCAGAATTCTTTAGATCTAATCTTTGTTTTATCAAATGTCTTTGATGCCAGTTATGCCAGGATTTTCATTTTATGGTAAGTATTCACATTCGTTTATTTTAAAGGCTTCTAGAACTTTGGTAGAAGCTATATTTATTTTACCTTGGCTTTAAAATGTCACTTTATATATGAATTTTCTCGTGAGCTTATTTTCTTTTTTACATTTTATTTCTCAAGCATGAAATTGGTTTTTCATATTAGATCTTAAATCAATTGATATCTTTCACTCCCCTGAATTCATACATTTTCTCTAAAATTTTAGTTTAAAAAATGTTTACTATTTTAATTTTGTTGATAGACATAAAGTGGCATTTTGGTTTACCCACCTCTTCTTGCTTAACCAAACCAAACCGAACCGAACCGAACCGAACCGAACCGAACCAAAATAAACCGCTATCATTCGGATACTATTATAATTCAGAGAATCTGGTCTTGTTTCTGCTTTAAAGTCCATTCTAGTAAAGTGTTATATCCATGAGAAACACAAATTTGGCTTGGAAATTCCTTGAAAGGTCATATAGCTCTTTATTTTAGGTTTTCTTGAGGGAGTAGGGAAGAATCACATGGTTCAATATACAATAAGTCTTCCTGGGGCTGTTTATTTCCTTTGACTCTTCCCAAAGTCCTACTTTTCTTAGTAGTTGCCTAACTATTCTTCCCAGTTCTCCATTCCCCATCTTTGTCACTATATCTTTGTCTCTTACTCTGTTTCTCCATATCCTCTCCTCCTCTCTCTTCCTCTGTTTCTTTCTCCTCACATGCTGGTCCTCCTCTCCTTCTCACGAACGTCCATACAGCTTTTTCTTGTAGAGAAATTTGGTCTGTCCTCAATTTCTGCCGTTCTTCACTCCTTCACTGTTCCTCCCCATCACACAACAAAAACCTGTTTGTACCCTTCATTTATTCAGCACAGGCTTCCTCTTTGGGAATGAGTGGCAGGAGATTTTTAATTTTTTCTTTTGTTGTTGTCATACTCTTCTATAGATACACTGGCTGCTTCAACAAGCACCAATATATAATGGTTTAAACACATTATGATTTATTTTTTATCCATAGAAAGTCCAAATAGGTATTTTAGGTTGGTAGATGGCTCTCTTTCAAGGGGTGGTTTATGGACTCAGGCTTCTTCTACCCTGTGATTCTGCCGTCCTTAATGTATGGCATCCAAGGCCACCATACTAATATGCATGAACCTGCACAAGGGACAAAAGCATGGAGGATCATGAGTGAGAGTTGTTTTTATTTATTTTAATTGAGATATAACATTGTGTTAGTTTTATGTGTACAGATGTGTGAGAGGTTTTTATGGGCCAGTCTCAAAAGTGGTGCACATCACTTCTACTTACATTCCATTCGGTAGCCCTTTAGCCACGTGACCACTCCTAACTGTAAGGGAGGCTGGGAAATATAATCTGGCCGTGTGCTAGAAGACAAGAAAATAGGTGATTGGCTAGTCTTTCTCATACCTTATCTACAGTTTGATACAATAGAGTTCTTCCTTTACTACAAGTCTTTCCTATTCACTGACAGTTTATTAGAAATGTCTAGATGTTGCAGACATTAACTGCCTCCTGCTTAGCAACCTGAATTTTGGCATTTAGGACATCTTCATTACTTCCATATAACTGTCTATATAATGTTTTACCTCAAACCAAAACAGAGCCTGACACATTTGTTGCTTAGAGAAAATTTGTTGAATTAACTGAATGCATAATTTATCACCCCATGCCTCACCAGTATCCCTTCTTTTATAGAAATATCTTTGGTAGAAAAGAACATTTGATATTAGCCAAAAGATGAATCCTTCTTTGGTAGCTGAGATATCGATGGTCTATACAGCTCCTATAATTTGCTTCCCTCGCCTAGAAAGACCATACTGTTTTACTGAGGACTAATTGTTTTTGTACTGGGTATGGGGAAAGGAAATCTGAATCAAAGGTAGCTTTTAAGAGCAGATGTCTTGAATGCATGGATTATTTAGTCAACACTTTGAAAGATTTTATAAGTCAGTCTCCTTTTTATAGTTGTTTAGAGGGTTAGATCTCCTTATACCACACAAGTGGTAGAAGTGCTGTCAGCTAAAGGCCTTTTTGTTAGTTTGCTATTTCTTTCATCAGGTCGTACTTTTCTTAGCTATTAACCAGGTTCTATTCCAGATATGGGGAACATAAACATGAATAAAACAGTTTCTGCTCTCAAATTCCCAGTTTCATGATTGTGGTTGGGGTGGCAGATATGTAAATAATAATAAAAATTTATGCTGTTTTCTAATAAGTGATAAATTTACAGTTTCTGAGAGAACAGGAGGAGGGAAATTACTTTATTCTTGACTAATCAGCAAAGGCCTACCTAAAGCCTGTGCCTCACAGATGGGAGGGCTCATCCACGTAATCCCAACTGAGAACAGGACAGCTTCATCTATACCCTGCTCCTGTGTTGCCTCTACTACACTGGGTTAGAGGCCATCTTGAAATAGATGGATATATTCCTTAATTTCCTACCTTCATATTCAAGAGGGGTATTATCTGCTTTATCTAGAGAGAAGGGAGAGGGAAAGGTCTTACCTGGGCAAGGCTGAGCAAAGGTCAATGATGGACATTCTTTTGAGCCTCTGACAGAGACATTTCTAACCATTAGAGTCTATTCTTGGACTGCATCTTTTATATTAACAGAGACCTAACTGCAATGTAATAAATTAGATCTTGGCAGTATTGCTATGGCTTCTCTCTATATATTTTTAGAAAAGATTAATTAAATTTAGGCTAACTGCGTCATTCGGATAATTCAGCAACTCAGTCAGTAGTCCTCTCTTCTTCAGGAACAGAAAGATCAAATACAGAGTTGTTTCACCTACTTTTAAAATTCTGCCGTATCTGTCATGCCCTGCTACAATAATATTTCTTTCATATCTGTTACAAATTGACCTGTGGCAACTCCTATTCTCACTTTGGAATTTCTTTCTGTATTCAGATTTAATGAGGTAAAGTGAAATAATTTTACTAATCGTTTCTTTAGTTTTTTAATTATATGTCATTTATAATTTGGTTTAATATAGAGAAGTATATAAGATAAAAGAAAAATGACCCATGCCACTACACTGAAACCTCTATTAATATTAAAAATAAAATTCATAGATTTAGATAATAGAAAAGTCAAAAATAGTACTGATAGGTATAAAATGAAAGTCTGGCTTTTCCTACTGCCCCACCCCTGTCTTCTCTCCTAGATGACCACTCCTTAAAAGTAAGCACTGTTAGTAGTTCCATAGCATTTCTTTTAGAAACATTTACATATACATACCAGCATTTGTGTGTATTTATTTTTTACTCCACTCAATAATTTTGTTCATTTTTTTATTCGTCAAAAAAATTGTTGAGCACTCATTCAGTGGCAAGCAGAATTTAGAGCCCTAGAGATAGCCACAGTGAACGAAACAGAAAAGATCTCTCCTCTCATGGCACTTAGAATCTAGGTGGGAAAGAGAGACCAAAAAATATAAAATAAGTGAACAAGTTGACTTTAATGTGTTCAAAGTGCTATAAAAGTGATACTATTAGGTAAGGTGGTTAGTGAAGGCTTCTGGTTATACAGTTTATTAAATTCAACTGAAAAAAAAAAAAAGAAAAACAATGGACTGACTCAAGTAATGCCTGACTATGCTATTTTTATTTCTAAAGGCGAAGCCCCACCTGACATCCAGCTGCCCACACCTGCAGTCCAGCGCCCAAGCCCCATCACACTTTTTCAGCCCAGCGTCTCCAGTACTGCCCAGGTGGCCGTCCAGGCTCCAAATCTGCCCCTCCGCCCAGCACTCCCCACCCAGCGCTTTGCTGGGCCCTCCCAAACGGACACTCATCGGCTGCATTCCGGAGCCAATCGCTCTGTGAAGAGACCCACACCTGTCTCTCTGGAGAGCACCAACAGGATTCCAACTAGTGCAAGTACTGCCCATGCCAGATTTGCAACCTCAACCATCCCACCTCCCAAGGAGTATCCCAGCGTTTCCACTTGTCCCAGAAGTGCTCCAATCCCCCAGGCTCCTCCTATTCCACACTCACATGTCTACCAGCCCCCTCCCCTTGGCCATCCAGCCACGCTGTTTGGGACCCCACCGCGATTCTCTTTTCATCACCCTTACTTCCTACCTGGACCTCACTACTTTCCATCAAGGTAAATGAACCTTTTTTTTCTTTCACCTTAAAAATACATACAGCCAATGAATTTTACCTCTGAAGGTATCTCTTTATTACCGAAAAAGAGACTTCCTCAATTCTGCTTGGACTATAACTTAAATTAGAGGCTGAATAGGGGCCAGACAGTTAACATGAATATATGAAGTGGGCCAGATGTGGACTGGGGGAGGTTCTGCAGATTCATGCACCTTAATATAGTGGCCTTGGATGCCACATGTTAAAGATGGCAGAATCACAGGGTAGAAGAAGGCTGAGTCCATAAATCACCCCTTGAAAGAGAGCTATCTACCAAGAAACATCTAATGGGACAGCTGCTTATTCAGTTCTAGCTGACTGTTGCCACATGAAATATGGGATACACTGTTGTAAGATCTGATTTATGAGAAAATTAGTCATAAGAAAAATTAAGATCATATAGTCAACCCCCCTTAGTGTATAGAGCTGTTTTTTTTCACATGTGATCTTATTAGAATACAAATTCTGAGTCAGTAGTTCTGGGGTACGGTAGTATCCTATACTAGAGTATAGTACACCTGATATTAATTCTAATAAGCTCCCAAATGATGCCAATTCTGCTGGTTTGTGGACCGCACTTTGAATAGCAAGGGTATAGAGACAAACACTTGGTCTGAGAAGTTAGATGACTTGTCCAAAGTTATACTCCCTCTCAGAATCCCTTTTAACCAAAAATTTCCCATATAAATTACCAGGCAAGGAATTGATTATCATAGGGAAGTATATAGGGAAAACAAATTTGTCACTTTTCATTTTGGCATGATAGAATTTAACTCCCTTGCAAGCATTCTAATAGAGCGGTATTAACCTCTACTTTTCAATTGCTGTTAAATGTGTAGACAGAGATAGTTTCTGTTAAGATTGGAGTGTTAATTGTTTAACACCAGTCTTCTATTGTTATTTAGAAAATAAAACTACTCCCCACTTAGGTATACCAATGCCTCAATGAAAGAACTTTTGAGGTACATATTGTGTTGCTTCATTTCATGACGGGATTGCTTGCTTTCAAGTCCTTAGCCCAGGATTGAAAGAAAGTGAAAGTAGGAATTGAGATCAGGAGGAAGGGAGATTTCCCTATCTGTGGTTTTGTTTTTCCCGTAGGTTCTTTTTATATTTAGCAGTTTTCAGAAATCTTTTAGTTCAAGAAATCAAACCTCATGATTTTGTCTCCTATGGTCAGGGGTTGATAATCTCTTATTGCTCTCTGCCAGGGTTGGAGATTTTATAGGAATTTTAGAGAATTTTACAGTGTTTTCTTCATATAAGAAGAGTGCTAAGGACATAGCTGGAATTTAATAAATGAGTAGGTTCGAGATGAGCCTTAGAATGTCAAGGTCTACACACTAAAATTGCAGAAATTTTCTCTGTGCTATGTAATTAATTTTGTAATATAGGAAGGACTTGGACTCACAGGAAAGGAGTTAAAGACATCTAGAAGAGGTTGTGCCCCACAAGTTCACTCTAATTGCTAATTTTTTTTCTTTTTAACATTTTGAGAGGTAAGCATTTTTACATGTAATTCTCAAAACAATACTGTGACTTGGGTATAATACTCCCCCACTTTTTCAGATAATGAAATTGACCAGATGTTAAACATTTTCGTTAAGGCCAAACAACTAGAAAATGGCTTAGTTTGCCTATCTGATTTTGAATTCCGTTTGTTATTTTCATTATATTAGTAGGGCTTCTCAATATAATGGCTCTTCTTGATTGGCAGCTTTTAGTTGCTAGCAGAGAATTACATAGAAAATACATATTTTGAATGGAAAAGTCATGTTAGTCAAGTGGACTTTGAGGCAGGTAATGTTTCCTTATACAATAAATAGATAAAATCATAGGAAGTTTATCTCCTTTATTCATGACAAGGCTTATAGGAGTTGTCTGGTAATGTACAGATCATCTGATAACTTAACGTTTTAAAAGGAAGAGCTCTAGAAAATAAGTCCTTAGAAGACAGAAACTATACCTTTTTCTTTAATGCCATATTGCTAATTAATAATGATGCTATTAGAGGAAACAAATGAATTAATAATAGTATACTGAATTTTATTTTATTTAAGAATGTCAAAGCAGTATGTCAACTATAAACATTAAGCTGTATCTAGTTTCCAAAACAGACTAGTCTTATAAATTATAATTTTGTTTGACTACTTTTCTAACTTCTATCCGTGTGTATGTCATGATAATTTCTCCCAAGGAAATGGATAATCTTATTTATGTTTGTTTAGATAGTATATTTCAGTAAAATCTAGCCTGGCTAAATGACAAAATTAATTGGTATGCCCTGAATTTTTCTATTATCTCTTCTCCCAACTGGTAACAGAATCTTCTATAAAGAAATTCTCCCCTAATCTAATTCACTTATGTGTAGACTTATTCAGCCATTTCAGTATCATAATCGATATGACATTTGACATGTACATCAAATATATAAATATATATCAAATATACATATTTTCCAAGCAGTCCTTTTTGCCCTGTGTATCTAGAGTAAAAATCAAAGAGCTTAGTTAGTTTAATCAAAGAGTCATTTTAGAGGGTGGCTCCATAGTATAGTGGTTAGTATGTCTGCTTTAGATGCAGCAGGTCCTGAGTTCACACCCCAGGTGGAGCCATGGGCCAGCAGGCCCCAGGTGCACCTGAGCATTGTGAGTGTGTGGGAGGAGACGCCCCGCCTTCAGAGATCCTGTTCTTAAGGGGAGAAGGCAACATCCATAGGTCAGGGAGTGGAAGGGGTGGGGGGTGGCGGTGGGCAATTAAAGAGGGGGAAAAAAATTCTAGGGAATATTTAAAAAAAAAAAAAAAAAGAGTCATTTTATAAAACAGATGGATACTCAGAAGTGCTGATCCCTAGCTCTGAGAGGTAATATCACCTTCCTTCAAGTCTTAACCATCTCCATACTGTGCTTATTGAAACACTCTCTGTATTATGTTAATTCCTTGATTAGTTCTTTTTTTCTCCCCCAACCCTTTCTTTTCCTCTTCCTCTTCCTTGCAGTATTTATACTTTTACATGTAAAGGAGATATCTAGGATCTTCATTCTGTTAGCCATTGAGTGAATAAATGTGTTTGTCTATTGCAGTTATGGATGTAGAAAGGATATGAAAGAAAAATGAGGATTTTTTCACTTAAAATATGTAGGAAATACAATATATATATACATACACATATACATACATACATATATATGGGAAAGTAAGTCCAAAGAATTCCCAGATTTGTGAGAATATATAGCATCTTCATTGTAAAATTTCAGGCAACAAAGGTTAAAAGCAATTATCCTTAACCTTTGTTTGCATTATAGACCTATTTAAAAATTTGATTGAATTTGTGAACCTGCTTCCCATAATAATACACATCTACAGACACATACAATCTTTTGCCTAACCCTTGTGGAGGAGGGAACTTACAAGTCGCCAAACTGAATAGACTTAGCTAACATGGAATACCTTCCGCTATAACTTACTAGGTATGTGGAATTTAAAGTTGAACGACTTAATACCTAGCTAAACTCATCATTTCCTTTGCCGTATGGAAGCTTTTTAGTTTGATATAGTCCAATGCGCTTATATTTGCTTTTGGTGTCAAATTCAAAATATCACCAAGACCAATGTCAAGGAGCTTACTGCCTCTGTTTTCTTCGTGTAGTTTTATGGTTTCAGGTCCTATGTTTAAGTCTTTATAATCCATTTTGAGTTTATTTTTGTGTTAATGTATAATATTGGGGTCTGGTTTCATTTGTTTGCATGTAGCTATCTAGTTTTCCAGCACCATATATTGAAGATGTGACTTCTCTCCGTTGTACATTCTTGGCTCCTTTGTTGTAAATCATTTGAGCACATGTGGGGTTATTTCTGGGCTCTCTATTCTGTTTCACTGATCTATGTGTCTGCTTTTATGCCAATATCATACTGTTTTGGTTATTATAACTTTGTAATATAGTTCAAAGTCAGGGAGTGTAATGCCTCCCAGTTTGTTCTTCTTTCTCAAGATTGCTTTTTGGCTATTTGAGGTCTTTTGTGGTTCTACACAAATTTTAGGATTGTTTGTACTATTGCTCTGAAATATGCCATTGGAATTTCGATAGTGATTGCATTAAATCTGTAGATTGCTTTGGATAGTTTAGAAATTTTAATGATATTATTTTTTCCAATCTAGGAACATGGAATGTCTTTCCATTTATTTGTGTTTTCTTCCATTTCTTTCATGAATGTCTTGTAGTTTTCAGTGTATAGGTCTTTCACTTCCTTGGTTAAATTTATTCCTAAATGTTTTATTATTTTTAATGCAATTATAAATGGGATTGTTTTCTTAATTTATTTTTCAGACAATTCATTGTTAATGATAGAAATACAACTGATTTTTGTATATTGATTTTGTATCCTGCCCCTTTACTGAATTCATTGATTAGTTCTAACAGTTTTTTGGTGACATCTTTAGCATGCCATCTACAAATAGAGACAGTTTTATTTTTTCTTTTCCAATTTGAATGTCTTTTGCTTCTTTTTCTTGGCTAATTGTTCTAACTTGGATTTCTAATACTATATTGAATAAAAGGGGCAAGAGTGGGCATCTCTTTGTCTTGCTCTTGATCTTAGAGGAAATGCTTTCTTCTTTTCAATGTTGAATATGATATTGTCTATAATACATAACTTTAAATAATGGATAGATCATTCATCCAAAAATGAAGATCAGTAAGGAAATAGAAGACTGTACACCACTGTAAACCAACTAGATCTAACAGATATATTTACTCCACCCAACAACAAAAAATAGATTCCTCTCAAATGCACATGGTATATTCGATAGGATAGACCATAAGTTAGATCACAAAATAAGTCTCAAAAAACTTTAAAAAGTTGAAATCATACAAAGTTTCTTTTTCAACCACGATGAAATGAATCTAGTCATAACAGAAAGAAAACTGGAAAATTCACAAATATATGGAAATTAAATAACACACTCTTAAACAACCAGTGAATCAAAAAAGACATCATGAGGGAAACTACAAAATAATTTGAGATGAATGAGAATGAAAACACACCAAAATTTAAGAGATTTTATAATGAAAGCAGTGCTGATAAGGAAGTTTATAGTTGCAATGGCCCATATTTAAAAAGAAACATCTCAAGTCAACAACCTAACTTTATACCTTAAGGAACTGAAAAAAAGAACAGCAAAGAAAACCCAAAGCTGGCAGAAGGAAAGAAATAATAATGGTTTGAGTAGAGATAAATAAAATAAAGAATATAAAAACAATAGATAATTTAATGAAATAGAGAAAAGAAAGCCAACAAAAGTTGGCTTTTTGAAAAGATCAACCAAATTGGCAAACATTTAGTTAGACTAAGGAAAAAAGAAAGAAGACATGAATTACTAAAATCAAATATGAAATTGGGTATATTACTTCTGAACTTACAGAAAAAAAATGATTATAGGAGAATACAATGAATAATTGTACACCAACAAGTTTGGTAACCTGGATGAAATGGACAAATACATGAATTACCAATACTGACTCAAGTAGAAACAGAAAATCTGACAGACCTATATCAAGAGATTGAATCAGTAATCGAAAACCTCCCAACAAAAAATAAGCTCTGAACTAGATAGCTTCACTGGTGAATTCTACCAAACATTTAAACAGGAATTAACATCAGTGCTCTCAGTGTAAGAGGGAACACTTCTATAGCCAACATTACTCTGTTACCAAAGCCAGACAAAGATATTACAAGAAAGAAAATTACAGGCCAATATATCTTAAGAATCTAGATGTAAAATATACTGAACAAAATACTAGCACCCTAAATCTAGCAGCAAAGTAAAAAGGATTATGCATCAAGATCAAGTGGAATTTACTCCAGTAATATATATGTGTGGTTCAACATCTAAAAATCAATGTAATATACATCATTGATAGAATGAAGGAACAAAACCACCTGATCATTTAAGCTGATGCAGAAAAAAACATTTGGTAAAATGCATTGCCTTTTCATGATAAAAATCAATTTCTGATTTCAAAACTTATTCAATAAACTGAGAATAGAAGGGAACTTCCTCAGCATGGTAAGGACTTTTATCAAAAGTCCATATATAATATCATACTCAATGATGAAGGACCAAAGCTTTTCCCTGAAAGAACAGGAACAAGACAAGGATGCCCACTTTTATTACTTCTATTCAACATTGTACTAGAAGTTCTAGCCAGAACAATTAGGTAAGAAAAAAAGACATCCAAAATGGAAAAGAAATAAAATTATCTCTATTCACACATGACTATACATAGAAAATCTTATATGTATATATAAAATCCTAAAGAATCTACAGAAATTAGAGCTAATGAATGAATTCAGCAAAGGTGCAGGGTATAAGATCAATGTACAAAAATCACTTGTATTTCTTCTGTACATTAGCAATTATCAGTGAGAAAAATCCAAAAAGGATATTAAGAAAACAATTTCATTTATAGTAGCATCAAAAATAATAAAATGCTTAGGAATAAATCTAACCAAGGAGGTGCAAGACTTGTAAACTGAAAAACAAACATTGCTGAAAGAAGTTAAAGAAGACCTAAATAAATGGAAAGGTGTCTGTGTTCATGCATTGGGAGGCTTACTATGTTACAGTGGCAATACTTTCCAAAGTAGTATACAGAATTATAATCTCTCAAAATCCTAAAGGTTTTTTTTGCAGAAATGGAAAAGTTGATCCTAAAATTCATATGGGATTGTGACTCAAAATAATTAAAACAATCTTGAAAAGGTACAAAATTGGAGGACTCACAATTCCTGATTTAAAACTTATTACAAAGTTACAATGTCAAACAATGTATGTATCAAGAGAATGAGAAGATAAGCCACAGATTGGGAGAAAATATTTGCAAAAGATATAACCGATCAAGGACTGTTATCCAAAATACAAGGAACTCTTAAAACTCAACAATAAGAAAATGAGCAATCTGATTAAAAATGGACAGAAGATCTGAATGGATACCTCACTGAGGAAGATATACAGATGGCAGTGAAGCCATGAAGAGATGTTGTACGTCAAGTATCACTAGGGAATTGCAAATTTAAACAACAAAGAGATACTACATGCATATCAGAATTGCCAAAATCCAAAACACTGACAACACCAAATGCTGGTAAAGACGTGGAGCAAAGGAAACTCTTAATTCATTACTGGTGGGAATACACAGTGGTACAACCACTTTGGAAGACAGTTTGGCAGTTTCTTACAAAACTAAAAATGCTCTTACCATATGATCCAGCAGTCATACCTCTTGGTATTTATCCAAATGAATTGAAAACTTATGACCAAGAAAAAACCTGCATATATGGATGTTTATAGCAGCTTTATTCATAAGGTGAGTAGATAAATAAATGGTGGTACATCTAAACAATGGAACATTATTCAGTGCTAAAAAGAAATGAGCTATCAAGCCATGGAAAGGTATAGAGGAACCTTACATGCATATTATTAAGTCAGAGAAGCCATGAATAATTTATTTTTGCCTATTTACCATTTTGTTATAGAAATTTTCATATGCAAAGCAGATGGAATAGTATAATGAATCTTCATGTACCCATCACCCAACATCAACAATTATTTACATTTAAGCTATTCTTTGTTCATTTCTTTCCCCTAGCTTTGGGTGGACAGTGTTTTAAGTGTTTTAAAATGAATTACAGATATCATATAATTTCACCTGCAAATATATCAGCATGTATATTTACTAGTTAAGGACTCAAAAAAATTACCACCTACCATTTTCATATAAATGTTAATAATTCCTTATTTTTAATTTCCTCCATTGTCTCAGAACTCTTTTCACAATTGATAAAACAAGATCCAAGCAAGGAATACACTTTGGATGTGATTATGTCTCTTAAGCATCCTTTATGCTATAGTAGTACTTATCCTTTTTTTTTTAATGTCATATATTTATTGAAGAAACAAGATACTATCCACATTCTGGATTTGGCTTATTACATCCTTGTGTATGGTTTAACATGTTTTCTTATCACCCATTTTTTCCTATAAAATGATTGTTAGATCTTGCAACTTGTTTAGATTCAGGTTCAATTTTATTTTTTCGACAGTGAGACCTCACGGGTGGTGCTGTGTACTTTGTATCACATCAAGAGGTACATAAAGTTTTTATTAGTAATGTTAAGAATGATCTGTAGGTTCAGGTATTATCAGTCTGGTTATAAGTTTCCCTACCTAAAACAGTACTTACTTCTTAATTCTTATCTGTATAGTAGCATCACTTGAAAAACTCAGAACAAATAAATCAGAATCTTTGGGAATTAAAACCTGGGCAGCAGTGTTCTTTAAAAGTTTTCCCTAAGTTATTCTAATGATTGCCTAAGGTTGAGAAATACCAGCATAATTATATTAGTAGCTATGGTGATTGTTACCTAGATCCATGAGATTGCAAAATGGAGATCTTCTAATTTGATATATTTTTTTCATTCATTAGCTAAAATTCTTTTATGAAGAAAAACTTTCCCTCATCACTTTGAAATACAGGAAGGGCAGAATCAACTCTCGATTCTTTCCCCATATCAATGAGTCTTATTTTGTTTTGAGAATATCATTATGAACAAGTGGACTTTTATATATTTGGTATGTTTCAATCAATACCTTGCAGTCATTATTTATTGTATTTTTTGATGCTCAAAATTTCCCTTTTTTTGTCCAGTTGTCTGGCTGCAAGTTGGCTCCTTTGGTTTGATAGCTTTTTTTTGCTCTTGGACACAGTATGTCCCAGGCTCATCTTGTACTTTATCTGTATGAGACCTGAAATCAGCCATTTTACCCAGAAGTCCAAGTTTCTTTTACTGAAGGTGGTATTTATAAATCACACTTGAGGCAATAAGGATGCTTATTGCTACTGAATAACAGAGTATCTGAGCTTTTCAGTGGAAAATATGAGAAAATATGTATTTTTTTGTGAGAAAATATGAGTTCGTATTGATATTTCCAAAATAAATGTAATATAGTTTCAAATGAAGTTCTTTGACTTTATGTGCTAGTATCTTTTGCTCCTAAAAATCTTTGTTCCTAACGATAATAATATCATCATTTATTTGCTTTATCCTACCAAACATGTTTCCTTTCCTTCTTGTATATACTCGTATATACATGAAGAGAGAGTATAGTTTCAAAACAATGATATCAGTAGTTTCAAAGCAGCAATATCACAAACAACAAAATTACTGTATGCAGTTTAAAATTTATTTGTGATTCTTTTTCTTTATATGTTATGCATTACCATGAAGGTATAATGAAACTATCAGATTTAAAATACCTTGAAATAATGTTTCTCTCTGTATTTAAGACATCTACAACTTGATGTAAACTTGAGTTTATTTGCTTTCAATTTTTAAAATATTAAATTTGTTTAAAATTATATAAAATATTTATATGGTTTCAAAGTCAAAACCATAATATAAGGTATATTCTGAGAAGTCTAGCTTCTCTTCCTGTCTCCTCCCCTCTTCTTTCTCTACTCTTATAAAGGTAACCATTTTAATTAGATTTTGTTTTATCTTTGCATTTTTTCTTTTTGAAAATAAAAATATGCATGTATGTATATATTTACCAATACATTATTAAATGTAACTTCTTGTGAGACTGTTTCTAGTTTCCAAAGTACTCATACACATCCCCTCCCAAATTCTTTATGATAGACCTTTTAAGTTGACAGAACAGGCAGTATTATCCCTATTTAATATAAGGAGGACCTAACGCTCAGATAAATTAAGATTTACTTATGATTATCAGATTTGTAAGTGGCACAGCTAGAACTAGTACCCAGGTAGTGTGGCATGGTGGTTGAGAGAACAAGTTCTAGGGTCAGATTGCCTGATTCTGTTCTACTACTTACTAATTACATGACTTTTAGCAAATCTCTTTAAAGCTCTGTTCCCTCATCAGTAAAGTGGAGATATTGTAGTATCTATCTCACAGACTCGTTCTAAGGAATATTAGAGATAACATGTAAATTCCTTAGCCAATGCCTAGAAAACATAGTTAATACTTATTGCATGTTGGCTAATACTATTCTGATAATTCTATGTGGTGCTTTTCCCACTACACCATAATGCCTCTATAGTTATTCATTTTCATTCATGTAACTTTCTAGGATTACTTTTGTCTTAATTGACCTTTTTGTTCTCTGGATATAACACTAACTTGTTTTTAACACACCAATATAGCCATATGATATTTGCATTTTAAATTTTAGCAACTGCCTAGTATATATCTAGATTTTAGACCTTTTTAAAAAAAACTTTCTACCAAGCCTTGAATAGTATCTTGCCGACATTGATTTCTGAAAACAGTAGTGGTTAAATTGTTTCTAGCTGATGTGAACACTTTGTGGAGGAGGTAGATTTGAACTCCCCCTTGAAGTACCTGTGGAATTCAATGGATGGAGAGACCTAAAGGTGGAAGAGTTGCAGGAGCAAAGTCATGGTAGCTGGCAGTATCGTGCGTTCAGGACATATACATTAACTTAAAGATGCCCAAATGAGGCAGTAAGAAGGGAAACCTGAAATATTTTAGAAACTTTACCTCATATTTGGGTTATTTAACATTGGGCAAGGTCCCTAGCACTTGGATATTTGGGGATGGGACACCAAACCACTGAAGATAACCATACTTTCAAAGAGTTTGAGATGATGGTCTTATATGTCGATCATACTTACATCTTTAAAGGGAAGGAAACAAAATTGACTTTTTTTTCTTTTTAATGTGGGAGCATGAAATGAAACATCCATCTTGTCATGGGTTTTGCTAGTGTGATCATTATGTTTATGTTATCTGTCACTAGGTGGAGTCCATGATCCCAGGAAACTCTTGGTTGGACTTTTCTATATACCTCTTTCTATGATTCCTGTTCTGTGCCTTTGTAAAGGAGAATAAATACTTTAAAATTTAAAAAAACTTGACAAATAGATTTGAATGGCATAATTTTTACATTTGCTTTTTTAAAATGTCAATTTTTTGCCTTTTAAAAAATCATCAAAATAATCTTTTCAATTGTTCACATTTCTGCCCTCCAAAAATTGTTTTTTGAAAAGATCTTTAGAATCACATTTTAATATCAGTTCTAAATCTTTCTGGTATTAAGAATGTTTTTAATTTACTTCATAATTGAATGTCAATTAAAAAGTTATCGTCATCTGTTCCAGGACTTCCCCAGAAGCTCTTGATTTCAACCCAATTAGACATTGTCCCCTGATAAGCTTTGTTTCAAATTCCAGTTAGAACAATCACTGTGTTGCTTACTGTCACTTTTTAGCACAGCACAACATAGCCTGCATTTCCAAAACCTCACATGGTGTAAAACATGAAAGAAAGGCCCAGAGAAGCAATTTTTTCTAATCAAGGCTATCAAAAAGAAGCCTGAGCTGATAATAGATAATACTGCTAGTGAGTATTACAGGCACAAGCTTACTTTGCCATTTATTTTATGTCAGGGCTAAGCAGTAGTAAAAGAGCCAATAATACGTGAAATGCTAGCAGAAAGTTATCTTGAGAACTTTCCAGGCCCCAAAGAGGATGCAGTTAAATTTGATCAATTAGTCTGTATGCAAGGCAACATGTAGGCGAGGTATGATCTAATTCCTTTTTTGTCTTTCTGCTACAGCACGTGCCCTTATAGTCGGCCTCCCTTTGGCTATGGAAATTTTCCAAGTTCAATGCCAGAATGCCTTGGTTATTATGAAGACAGGTACCAAAAACATGAGGCTATGTTTTCAGCTTTAAATAGAGACTATCCTTTTAGAGACTACCCAGATGAACGCACACACAGCGAAGATTCTCGGAGCTGTGAGAGCATGGATGGGACCTCTTACTATAACAACCATAGCCACAGTGGGGAAGAATACCTAAATCCCATGCCACAGCTGGACATTGGAGCCTTGGAGAACGTCTTCACAGCCCCGACGTCAACTCCCTCTAGCATCCAGCAAGTCAATGTCACTGATAGTGATGAGGAGGAAGAAGAAAAAGTGCTCAGGAATTTATAATTTTAAAACAAATATGCACAGAAAATAAACATTTCTTAAAATACATTCTGGGTCAGTCGGTGTGAGAAAAAAGCCTAGAATGCTTTGCTGAGAGTTTTCAGCCATGATTTGAGGAGTCAAACCAAATGCATTTATGCTTTCATAAAGTTTATTAGTGAAACTGGAGTCCTGTTGTTTCATCGTAGGAATATTTAAGATATGAAGTAGTTTATTTTTATGGCGGAAATTTGCATCAACATATATTATCATCACTTTATCTTGGCATGTGCAAAATACCAAATCCTCACAATTATATGTGAGGGAAAAAGGAGTACATATCTGGCATGACAAGTGTGATTGTATTTTATCTCAGGATACATTTATTTACTTTTATTACATGATTTTTTGTTTGGTATTTATGTAATACTTATGGATGTTGTCAGTTTTTATGTAACATTTTGAAAATATGTCGATAACTTTTGTAGTGAATTGGGACTCAGTTACTAAATTTAATTTACATTGATAGCCAATTATAAGTTGCAAATGTGTTTTAACAGCACTTGGGTAATTCCTTCAGCTAAATTAGGCATTTCTGTTTGTAAACATTTTCATCATCTTTTTTGGATATCTTTTTCCATTTGATATGCATTGTTCTTCTTTTGTTATAAATGAATAAACAGATAAAATTGTTCTTGTTGGATGTCTTCTCTTTAGGGTTTAGAAATAAGCAAAGTGAGTATTTATTGTTCAAATGATGATGATTTCCATACCACATACCGATATTTACTTATACATAATAGTCTCCAGAATTGCACAGGTCCTGTTAGCTTACATGAGACTTAAAACTGTGTTAACAGAGATGTTGTGCACATATTCCGATGCCATTTCCAAACCCTTTACACATGTGTACATGTGACTTAAGCACTCCTCAGAATGGAAGAGCTCTTCCAGACTTGGTTCAAGCAGCTGTCTTTAAAACCATGGAGTTCATGTAAGAGCATATGGAATTTGTTTAATCCACAATGAACAAAAAAAAATCCTACTTGCAATGTGACTTCTTGGTAAGTGCCCACTTATGGACGGAGAGAACCTTTTTAGAATGGGATCAGGACCATAAGAGATGGGATCATGGTAAAAGAGATCCACAAGACACAGAGTGAATTGATGATCGGAAAGAGCCACAAACCAATACACTTTTTTCCTCAATGATCTGTATAATTTATGCACATTGAGATCTTGTTACTTAAAACGGCTTAGAAATTGTGTGTGGTAACCTGTTCTAGGCTTTTAGCTTCTTATTAAATCCGTGTTTGTTCCCTAAGCAAAGATTGTTAATTTAATACGTTTCATCAACCTTATACTTAATTGTATGTAAAATTTCCTCTTCCCAATAAAAATTTTATTTTTATATTTTATATTTTTTATTACTCTGTGCAATGTCATTTCAATGTAGTTAAAGAGCAAATCTGAATTTCTTGGTAGAAAGCAAACATGAACTTCACATCAGAACTTAATGTTTGATTGTCTTCACATGTGATGTCTACACCATGAAGGAAAAATGTATCCAACAATTTGACTCATTTTACCCCATTTTATTTTAATAACACTTTGTTGACTAAACTGGGTTTGATCACATACCTTATTCTTAAGACAATTTGGTTAGGGGCATCCCTGTGTAATGATACAGAGCATGGTTCATTGTTTCCTAACTACCAGTCTCCAGGCTATCCCTGCACCACCAATTCCTTCCCCAATCTTTCTAGTGGCTGTTAAGGCTGGGCAACTTTTTAAATCTTCCTCAGTGCTAGGATCAGAAGTCAGAAGTTTTGATTGTTTACAGATCCACAGTATAATTTGGGCTGAGAAATATTGGTAGCTCTTATGTAGAAAAGTAGTCTGTTGCAGATAAGCATGCATAACTACAAACCACTGTTGCCTCAAACCACTGTTGGCTCTTATTAGAGATCTATAGACTTAACAAATCCCTGCCCCGTTCACACTAATTCATCTGCCTCTCCAAGTCATCAAAATAAAATTCTCTAAGCTTGAAGCTACAACCACTTGCTAATATGTCTCATTGCCTTGTTCTTATTATAATTTGAAAGGTAATGATATTTGTAATAAGAATAGCCTCTTTTAAAAGTGTTGAAATGTTAGTATGTTTAGAATGTCAAACTGCTCTGTGCCTATTTGCAAATAAAAACTCTTTTCACTGCAAATAGACTGAAAACAGATTTAGTCCCAACTTTCAAGTAGCTGACTTCTCAAATTTAAACAGGAAAGAGCAATATTTCTCTAAGTGTTAGTTGGAAACCAAGACTTTTAGGTATTCTAATGATATGTGGTCAAAAAAGTTTGAGAAACACATGCTATGCCTCCACTTTGGAGAGTGTCAGTTATCATTGTTAAGGTTCTCAAAAGTCTCGTGGTGAAGAAACATTCTAAACTCTGTTTATCACAGTGCTCCAGGAATTTATTTAGCTTGAGAACCCCTTTTCATTCTACATAATGTCTACTGACATCTCATAGAATCCACTCTAGACAATAGTAATACAATTAGAGCTGGTGGCTTTGATTTTCAGCTGTTGACTTCACCTATGGTTTTCTATATTGGTCTCCTTAAATCTTTTACTAAGAGAAGGCGGTGGCCAAATGTTTTCTGCACTAAGTATCTGATGGTCTTAAAAGACTGAAGAACTGAAACTATAGTTGTAAATTGTTGCTGTTTACTAAATTGGATTTTTAATAAGAGTTGATATTGTACCTAAGAATTTAATTGGGCAAATGTGCTAAATTTTCACAGTGTAAACCAGCTGTCAGTATGATTATTCTTGAGCCAAAAGTATAAGCTATTTTTGAAAGTTGTAGTTTGGAACTGATTTAGAAAAGAAATTCTGGGGATTCTATGAGTTACAATATTTTAAAGTAGTATAATTTTAATGTGGGCAGGCAGGGTAATTCTGAAATTTTTCTGTTCTACATTTTGGAACATTCTGCTGAAGCACATCCTTTTTTAGCTTTCTGAATCATCTTTTTAGGGTTTCAGAAAAATTCCAAAGGCTTCACAATAAAATTAATACTGAAGTAAAACTAAAACTTAACTAAAATTAAATGTAAAAGTTACTTTTGATCAAGTAATTCTACTTGATGAAAAATTTCAAGATATTTACTCTTTATTTCTATGTTCTGCATCCTGATTTCCTGACCCAGCCTCACTTGTCTCCTTTCTGATAGTAAAACACACAAAAATCTTAGTAAACTTTTCACTAAGTGATGAATGCTTACAGGAAACCAGGGAAGATGGGGAGGGCTGTTTTCTACACCTTTATGTCTCTGGCTCCTTCTCTGAAACCACTTCAGGGAAATGTTTTATTTCTAAAAATAATGAACAGCATCTTACATGTATTCTTTTTAAAAGAAGATCTTTTAAAAACTAAGTGTTCGCTTGTATTCCCTGAGACACAGTTTGGGAAGGTTGATCACCCTTCCTGGAGAATGTTTTTATTATTATTATTATTATTATTTTTAAGCTGTACATAGTAACATAGGTCATAGGCAATGGAAAGGTGTGGGGCGACCAACCATCTCAGTTTGCTCAGTAATGAGAGGCAGGGGATCCAGGGACATCGGGTTCTTAGTGCTAAAACCAGGAAACTCTTGGGCAAACTAAGACAAGCTGGTCACTTTATTCAGTGAATAAAATGAGTGTAGAATCATCCACAGGGCTGGCTTACCCAGATTGCGCTATCCAGATGTAGAGTTTTACATTGCCATGCTTCATTCAAAAAGGCAGATTATAGCTGAATTTGTGTCAGGCCTATTAGAAAGCCATGGAGTAAGTTACAGGATGTGTGGGGACTGTAAGAGAACTGGAAATATGTTCATTATTAATACCAGGGGTGCTTTTATCACACAGCTTCAAATGTACTTGGAAGACTAAAAAGTGATCAAACCTGTAATTTTTAGTGATATTTTACTTCATAGACCAGGGAGAGAAGCCATTTTGTTAATACAGAGTCTTTGTTTTAAATTTTCTCGCTGTTTCCTCAACGATGGTAGCAGAATATTGGCCTAGAGTCTTTAGCACAACAAAGCTGGGATGCTTTGGCATAGATGTGTCCTAACTCTATATTTTATTAGGTGTCTCTGAGACACCAGCTATAGCGGTGTTTTTCAAATTTGGTCAATGCACCACTTTCAACAAAAGGACCCGGGTGTTTGTTAAAAAATATAGCCATTCCTCAGACCTATAGAATCAGAATCTCCCCGGCTAGAGCCTGAGAATCTGCATTTTAAACAAGCTCTCCAGGTGATTCTTAAGCATGCTTACCTTTGACACCATGTAAAGTTTGCAAGACTTATTTCAAATTTTATTTGTTGTATAACAACAAACAGTATAATTATAGTAAAGGGAATTTTCAGAGAAGAAAAAAACCTTTAATCCATCCAATAATTATTTTTATGATGTTCTTTCTAATTGTCTATATACACACAATTTTTACACAATTATAATCACAATTATAATGCCCAATTTTGCATATATACAAATTTGCATTTCCTCAATATTTTATCATGAGCTGCTTTACATATCCTATAGCTTCACAAATAGATCACCTTCATGTTTGCCTAATATTGCTTAAGGCAGATGTGCCATAATTAATCGTATGAAAGGATTAGGGTTGCAAAGTTTTCCTGATGGTTTCAATAATTTTTCCTAGTAAATTTCAATGATGAAATTTCAGAGTGAGTTCTCTTGCAGGCCAGAGGGAGTAGGTATCTCTAAGCAGCCATTATTCCAGTGACATAGTCGGTTTTGATGTCATTTTAAAGGTCATTTTAGATCTGAGCACCAATTGGCTAGGGCAGGCAGGCTCATTCTAGGGGGAACTTTGGGTCACAATCTGAAGGATGATGAATAGAGCATGGTGTCCCTTCCTGCTTTGTGACCTCCCTTGCCTTTTGCTACTCATTCTTCATATCTCAGCTTAGAGCTCTCCCAGTTGTCTCCCAATGGCTGGCTTCCTTTTCTTTCTAGTAATAGAACTCTATAGTTTTAGCTGTGCTCCACCTCTTGAAGCAAGGTGTGGCCAAGTACCTAAGTTCTGGACTATAAGCTGTCAATGGAAGCTTCATGTTCAACTTCCAGAAAATACTCTTCAAAAGAGAGATTGTGTCCTTTCCTCCTCTGTCCATCATACTGGCAGGAATATGCAACTGATGGCTAGAATCTGAGCAGCCACCTTGGCCTCAGGCTAAGGATGGTGGAAGAAACAGAGAGGAATCTAAAGCATAATATCAAGATGGATTGATTACTTTCCTTAATACTTTTATATGAGGAAAAAATTAATTTCTATCTGGTGTAATCCAGTATAATTTTGTGTTTTCTGTAACATGCACCTTCTAATTCATCCAGAATTTCCCCTCCAGACAGTTTTCTCTCACCCTCAAAGACTAGGTTAGTTGTTCCTGCTTTATATTTCCACAGCACCTTCATTTATATCTCCTGCTAGATTCTAAGCTCCTTGAGGGCCAGCTAAGGCAAATGCCCTAGAAACTAGAAAAATAAATATATGCTGACCAATAGAATAACAGACATAGTCCTGTATTCTCAGCCTCCGTGACTAATGGGATTCATGGGCTAGCTGACGAGCTGTGCTTCTCATATCTGATTGCCCATCAGAATTAGCAGGGAACTGTATGAAACATTCTGGACTTCCAGAATTCAAATATTTAAGGATGAGAGCTGAGAGTCTGTATCTTTTAAAGGCTCCCCAGGTGATTCTGAAGGCCACCAGGCAAGGATTCACAAAGTGTCATTTGGGAATTATGAGACAGCATCAGGATTTAATTCCCACCAACATCCCATTTTCTCTCTCTCTCTCTCTCTCTCTCTCTCTCTCTGTCTCTCTCTCTGTCTCTCTCTCTCTCTCTCTCTGTCTCTCTGTTTCTCTCTCCCCCCCCCTTCTCCACTTTAAGAGCCAGTAGTTCAATGCCTTTTAAAGCTCATGCTTAATACAATTATTAAACTCTCTTTAATTTTGAGAGTGGCTCGCAATACATAGATAAAGGGGTAGAGAGAGATTGAACAGGAGGGTTTTTATAGCAATAATAAATATAAGCACAGAAATGATTTCATTTTTTCAAAGCACTTATCACCATCTGTAATTATCTTGTTTCCTTGTTTCTCTTCACCAATCTCTGCTGCTTGAAGCTCTGAGTGAATATTGTCTTTCTTGCTTTGTGCATTATTCTTAACACCTACCGCTATATCTGCAATATATTATATGTTTAATAATATTTGTTGGATTAATAGAAGGTAGACTTTATTGAGCACCTACTATGTACCACTGTGTCTAGTATTTTACGTAATAAGCAGGGGTCCAGCAGGTCAACTTCTGACTCCCCTTGGCCTGAGAAGACAGTCCAGAATCACTCTACTTTTGAAAGTGTCTTACATGGCAGCAGGACCAAGCAGGTGACTTTATGGAGCTGGGAAGCTACTTGAGCACAGGACCCCTTCTCCTGATGCCCCAGTCTTGGACAGGACCACATCTTGCAATCAAGGGGTCAATGTCAGAGAAGACCAGGAAATAGGTATAGATGCCAAATATAAACAAAGAGGAAAATAGAGCCTACCAATTTAAGACACTGAATTCCGCTACCCTGAGAGAAACTTTGGAGTCAGCCTTTGTGACAGTCCAGCTTTGGTTAGCTTATCAAGCCTGGATGGAGCAAAAACCCCAGGATCCACCCACTCCATCAAAAACAAGTCTGGACAAGCTGGGTGCTGTTCATCAGATATCCAGGCATTTTTGACGGTTCAGTTGCAAGCGCCAGCCAAAAGTAAATTGAGAACTCCAGGTCATCCATCATGCTTTGGCCACGCGTGAGGTTAATGCCTCATCTTTTAGAGGCACACAAAGGGCCGTTTGAGTAGGAAAGTCCCACCAAATACTGCTGAAACACACAGCCCACATTCGGATCATCTTTCTGAACAGCGTCTTGGTTTGGAAGGCACAGCTGTTGCTGAATACGGCCTGCTGTTCTCTGTGGAAGCTAGGGTAGATTAGTGTGGTTAACTCGAGAGGCAGGAAAACCCTCTGGACTGCCCCTTCCTCCAAATAGCCAAGCTGCTGAAAGCCTGATGCCGGTGTTTGCCAAGGTATCCCTGTCTGCTTACCAGGGGGTGAGGGCTTGTTTCCATCAAATCAAGACAGGAACAGATTCTCTCTCCTTCATGCTGGAAAGTCCCCTCGGAAATGAGTGCCCAGCACTTCTGCTTCCTGGGAGGGTGATGATTAGGGGAAGTGGCCTTCACTGACTCAACCCTCAGAAGTGTGGCTGTTAAGAGAATTCCACGAAGTGTGAGACATGGACCAATGACAAAGCTAGAATCAGGGTTATGCCTCTGACAGCTGTGGGGTTTAAATTGCTTTGGAGTGAAATAAGAAGTTGAAATAGCAGCTGCAGATTTATTCTTTGTTCCTAGGGTGGAAGGTGATGGCTGCAAATACAATGGAGACACAACTGCCATGACTTTTTCTCCTTCAGTAAATCCCAAGTTATGCCTTGGGTTCTGTGAATTGAAGTGGAAAATTAGTGATCTGCTCCAGCCTAACCAAAATGGATACACAGATTTAGGTGCCCCTAACCCCTATAACTTTCCAAATTCACATTAATGATTTTGCTTAAAGATGCCCCGGACTCATAGGGTTCTAAGAGACCGTAAAGTTATCTGGTCTACATATGGGAACTGCATGGCCCTCCTGTGCCATTCCTCATCTTGTGTCCATGATAGACATTGTTAGTCTATCATGACAGAGCTCTTGGCTTTTTGTAGAAATTCCTTCTCACCACAGAGGTTATCCAGGTAGTCCCTAGCAATGCTATGAAGTTGACTTTCAAGATAAAAGTCATTTACCATCGCTGACCCAACCCAACTTATACATTTTACAGATGGAAAACTGAGGGCCAGAGAGAGAAAGAGAGCCTGCCCAAAGTTACATAGTGAATCAGTATGTTTGTAGGAAGCTAAATAAAGGGCCCAGAATTCTTAAAAATGTCAAGTAAAAAATAGGTCATGGATTATTTACTTATTGTGCTATATTTGTTCTCTCTGTTTTCTAGACTGACCAAACTTTTTTCTCATTTTTTGTTTTTTTCTTACATAAAAGCAGTACATTTCCACAGAAATACAAATAAATGAAACAAAAACCCACTCAAAAACACCACCCACACATGAAACCATTGTGTTAAACCAAGGCCTATAGATCTCTATCTCTCTTTCTTCTCTCTCTCTCTCTCTCTCTCTCTCCACACATATATATAAATACAAATACAGATACCTATATACATCAGTATTTTTATAAGAGAGTAACTCAAGCTTCTCTTTTAGAGTTCCTGGTACCAGAAATTCTTAATATAAACACTACTTCAGGTCATACCCTCCAAATGGACCCATATTGCACATACTGTTTTGTGACCTGCTTTGTGTAAATGTTCATCAATTATAATCTCTAAATGTGCATTTAACTTCTGTTAGACATTTAGACTGTCACCAAACTTTTGCTACTCTTGGTACATCCAGGCTAAATCTTTGCTCACAAGCAGGGGCCCAGCAGTGTCTGAAGACTAAAGTGCATGTTGTTTTTTTTTAAGCAACTTCACCAACACAAGATCTTATCATTTCTCTTGCTCTTTTTCTCTCCTGTCCGTGTGCTTTGTGTATGAAGACAGAGTATGGAATTCCCAAAGACACTAGACTTTCGCAGTCCCCATGGTGTAGGGGAAGCTCAGAAAGGCTGAGCAACTTGTCCGATGCCGCCCAAGGACCGCGCTCGGGTAAGTCTGACAGCCTGCATGACAACCCCTTTGCCACGCTGCTTCCACAAAGTCACAACAAATAAATATTTGTACATAGGTCGATTCATTCGTTGTTGTCTTCTGGCAAGACAGACCTGAGCAACCCAGAAAGGAGAAGCCATAAAAGTGGGCTAAAAACGTGGTCTTAGTTCTCCTAGTCAGTCCTGACATGACTAGCCCCCATGGGTTTCAGCAATGTTGAGCTGGGTTTGAGGGTGTGACCTGTGCTAGTATTTTTGTTAAAGATTTCTTATGACTGGGAACTCTAAGAAAGAAGCTTGAATTATCCCATATAAAAATACAGCCATCTAAGATTGTCAGTGGCATTTCCTTTTTATAGTGTTTGGTGCTAATAATAACCCCAAACTCCTCAAATCCAACTTTCCAGCTTTTTAAAAGAACAGTACTTATGAGAGTGAATGCTTGTGATTGCGAGCTTTATTCCATCTAATGTTTCCTGTGGGCAGAAGGCTCGGGAGTTGATGGCTACCACAGTCTCTGTGCTGCCCAGGGACCTGACGAGGGACCCCCGGCAGCTGAATGAGAGCCAGAGAGAGACAGACTCCTGAGGAAGCGAGGCAGGCGTGTGAGGCGGGAGGAGGGGAGAGGCCATGGGAGTTTTTATGGAGAAATTGGGACTAAGACTGTCTTTCCTAGGTTTCAGGAAGCTGAACAGAAAAAAATGGCCCCTTTCTCCATATTGCGGTCCTCTGGGCAGCCCTGCTCCTGCCAAGCCTTCATGCCATGTCTGACAGGGGACCTGAGCGGGGAGGAGGGGCGGGGGAAGGACTGCCACCTCTCAGGGTATGAAAAGTCTTGGCAAAGTGGGAGTGATTTTATAAATGAGTATGTGCCCTGACGGTTTCCTGCCCTTGCCTACTCCCATGATCTTCCACAGCATGTCTACCCACAGAGGCCCTCTGCCTGACGCAGCACCTGTGGAACAACTGTGTGGAACAAAATGTGTCAAGGCTCTTTTAGTTTTTAAATGATTTTTTGGAGGTATGATTTACACATAATAATATGCGCCCATTTAAATTTCGATGAATGTGTGCACCCATACAACCACCACCACAATCAAGACTTAGAATACTTCCATCACCTCAAGAAATTCTTACCTGCCCCTTCCAGCCAATCTCCTCCCCCATCTATACCCCAGGCCACCACTGATCTACTTTCTGTCACTACAGCTTAGTTTTGCCTTTTCCAGAATTCCATATAAACTGAATCACAACGTATGTAGTGTTTTGTTCCTGATTTTTTTTTACTCAGCATAAAGTTTTTGAGATTCATCTATATTCTTGCATATATTAACAGTTCTTTTTTACTGCTGAGTAATATATTATTGTATGGATGTGCCACAAGCTGTCTAGCCATTTGTATTTGCCAGTTTGGGGTTATTCTGAATGAAATTGCTGTGCGCATTCTTGTAAAGGTCTTTTTGTGGACATGTGCATTCATTTCTCTTGGACAAATACCTAAAAGTGGAATTGCTGAGTCATAGAATAAGTGTATGTTTAACTTAATAAAAAACTGCCAAACTGTTTGCCAAAATGTAATAGCTGAAAGTTCCAGTTGCTTCACATCCTCACCAATACCTGGTATTGTCGGTCCTTGTGTGTTTAGCCATTCTCAGTGACATAAAGTGATAATTCATAGTGGTTTTAATTTGCATTTCTCTGAGGACTAATCATGCTGAACATCTTTTCATGTGCTTTTTTGCCATTTTTAGATCATCCGAAGGATCTGTTCAAATCTTCTTTTTATTGAATTTTCAAAGTCCATTACATATTCTGGTTAAAAGCCCTTTATATGATATTTGCGTTACAAATATTTCTCTCCAGACTGTGGCTTGCTGTTTCAGTTTCTTAGTAGTGTCTTGTAAAGTGTAGAAGTATTTTTCATAAAGTCTAATTTATCAGTTTTTTCCTCTTATAGCTTATGCTTTTATGTCTGTGAAATCCTTGCCTACCTCAGGGTTGTGAATATTTTCTCCTATGATTTCTTCTAGAAGTTTGTAGTTTTAGCTTACAGTTTAGCTCTATGATTTATTTCAAGGTAATTTTTTTGTGTATATGATATAAAGTAAAGATCAAAATTTCTCTTTTTCATTTGGATATCTGGTTGTTCCAGTACCATTTATTGAAAAGATCATCCTTTTTTCATTGAACTACCTTAGCGCTTCTGTCAAAAATCTGCTGAACATAAATGTGGGTTTACTTCTCTGGTTCTCCTGCTCATTAGCTTCATGACCTTGGACAAAGGCTTAGCCAGTCTGAGGTTCCATTTCTTTATTTGTAAAATGAGATAGTAGTACCTACTTATAGGGTACTTTTTTCCTTCGAGAAGAAATATGTATAAAAGATTTGCCACTGTGCTTGGCATAGTAGGTCTTCCATAATTATTATTACTCCTAATCCGAATATTAACATTAATTATATTTACAAAACTATTTTCCATTTACAAAGCACTTTTGAATATATTATTTAGTATGATTTTGTCCTATTCCGTCTCAGGCTTTAAGACCCCTGACAGAAAGAACTACGAGGTAGCCATCCTTACACTCGATCTGTACTTAGTAGACATTGTAGGTGGAACTGTAATTTCCTGAAGGGCAGCGGCTGGGTTTTACTCTTCTTTGCATTCTCTCCCAGTACCTAGATAGTGCCTGGCCATACACACGTGAGGTGCTCGATGGTAATGTGATTACATACAGGACAAGAATTTATCTAAGTTCTTGAAATTAGTCACGTTTCCAGTCTGTATTGAAAGGCTGCAGGGGGACTCACATAAATGAAGGGTGGGAGCACGGGGCGACTTGCACAGAGCTTACTTGACTTGAATGATCCAAGAGAACCTCATGGAATAACAGAATTTGAAATGAAGTTTGGCCGTATTTGAAAAGGTGAACACGGTGTGAAAGATCTTTTCCAGCAGATGGGACAACTTGGATAAAAGAAAGAAGATAGGAAGGTGCTAGTCATTCTCAAATACTGCTTGGCACTATGGTTATTTGGGATTCCAGCTCATATTTCTAACTAGACTCTGAATACAAACCTGATTTAATATTTCTGCAGATTGCTTTAGAGTAAAATAATAGTAAGGATCATCATCATCATCATCATCATATCATTATCACCACCAGCACCAGCACCAGCACAACTGTTTATTCAACACTTATGATATGCCAGGTACAGTGCTAAATTCTTTACCATATTTTTTTCCTAATCCTCAGATCTCCCGTGAATTTTTATAGATGAGGAATTTGAAGCTCAGGGAGGCATGTTCTTTAACTTGACCAAAGTGATTACTTTAAAAGGCACTTAAGAGGGGAGAATGGAATCCAACACATGTCTGCATCTTCCCAAAGTCCCTTCACCTTGAGAACATGGTCTTAGCCCTTGGCTTGCTTGTTGAATAAAACTGTCTCATGTGATTGGTACTGGAAATATCCCCACAGTCATCTAAAACTACTAAACCATCAGTGCAGCCTTGAACTATGGATCTTAAGTGAGGGCTTCATCCATCAAAAGGTTTCCGGTTCTTGGGAAAAAATAATTATTTCTTCTAACAAGCCCTTCTTCATCTGGGATCTTAATTCTTAAAACTTGCAAGCATGCTGACCTTGGGAGGAGGATGTGGCTCAGTCCCAGTTAGCACTGCTAATCTTTGGGCAAACTTCTCCTTTTAAAGTTGTTTCCTTGACTTCACTTTTTACTTAGAGAATTTCGGTTACAGAGAACTCATGGGAGGGGCGTTGCAACTGATCCTAATCAATAAGCTTCAAAAGGCAGGGAGGAAATGATGCGCTTAAGTAGTCACTGGTGACTCTTGCTGAGCCAAAAGCACTTTCAAGATATCTACAGCAGTGGCTTTTTCAAACCCAGGGCCCTGTTCAGAGAAGATTACCTTGTGCATATGTTGTGCTCTCTTTGAGATGGAATCTTTGAGCCGTCAAAGAAAACCCTCTCATCTCCAGCCTCTGAATCATGCTCTCCATGTACCGCTGAAATTACTCATGGTCTGTGTAAGGAGAAATGAGACCATAGAGATGTACTGGGCACCACTCATTGTTGGCTTTAGGTCTCAACTCTTCTACCCACAGCATCTACTCCCACTGCCTGCTCCAGTAATTTGTCAGTAGTCTCAGAAATATAGATCTGAGTTGGTTGCTAACAGCAATTGTTCACATCTGCATAACTCTTTGTAATTTGCAAGGCATTTTGAATCATTTATCGATCCATCCATTTATTCATTCGTTCAGTAAATACATACCTAGTAATAATAGTAATATCACGGGCCCACCATGGGACAAGCATCGTGTCAGACATAGAGTCTATAGTGATAATCAAAAGAGTTATATAGTCATACAGTTGGTAGCCTAGGGCAATGTTTTGATGATGATGTTTTTAAATACAGTTCAGTGAAATTCAGTTGAATTGTGTTATGAAAGGTATTTCTTGCTGAATATTATCCTGAAAAACATGGAAACACACTGGCTTAGTGGAGGTTCTTGTAAAAGGTTCCTCAAACTATCTTCTCATGGAGGATATCCTAGAGCTCATGGCGTCTAGTGCAGGCGATAGAAAATATTATTACTATTCCTGCTTGTAATAGTATTCTTCAGGCATTGTACCCTGAAGGGGTAGCAAAGATGACCTAGCACATCAGTCCTTGCCTTCGATCCTTTCAAGGCTCCCCATTACCCTCAGGATGCAGGTCACCACCTTAGCCTCATACAGAAGCCACTTGTGGATGATCTGGTCTGTCTATCTCTGTATCTCCCTTCCCCACGGTTCATACCACTTCCTCCTCTTCAGATGCCCTCCTCACCTCACACCAATTTCAAGTAGATTGCAGATCTAAATGCAAAATGTAAACAGTAAGGCTTTTAGAGGAACTCATATAAGGACATTTTTCTGATTTGGGGGTAGGGCACAATTTCTTCAATAGGACTCAAAAATACTAACCATAAAAATTTGTTAAATTTGACTATATCAATATCAAGAATTTCTTTTCATCAAAAGTGAGTGAAAAGGCACCTCATAAAGAGGAAGAAGATATCTGCATACACAGGTCTGACCAAGGGCCTATAGCCAGGATGTCTAGGAATGCCTGCAAACCAATAAGAAAAAGACTACTCAGTAAGAAATGGGAAATAGACTTGAACAGACTCTTCAGAAAAGAAGGTATCCAGTGGCCAATAATCATATGAAATAGTTTTCCAACCTCATTAATCTTTAGAGAAATGAAAATTGAAGTGCAATTTGACATGGACACACCTACCAGATAGCTAAAATTTAAAAAAGGGGAAACTACCAAGTGTTACCAAGGATCTGAAGAAACCAGAGGTCTCTTAAAAAGGCTGTGGGGGTGTAGAGTGGTAGAATCACTTTTGTTAAACTATTTAGCAATATCTGCTAAAACGAAGCATGTACTATGACCTAGCATTCTAATCCAATGTCACTCCTAGGTTTATACTCCAAAGAAATGCAGATATATTTTAACCAAAAGAATGTTCACAGCAGCACCATTTATAATAGACTCAGTCTGGAAACTACCGAAATATCTATAAATAGCGGAATAGATAAATAACTCATGGTACATGCCACTCATAGAATACAGAATAAGCAATCTATAACTACATAAACAATATAGTGGAATCTCACAAACATAACATTAAGCAAAAGAAGCCAGGACATCCCAACTGAGCCCCTTTCCCCTACAAATCACATACTGTGTGGTTCCATTTATATAAAGTTCAAAAAGAAGCAAAATTAATTTATACTATTAGAAGTCAGGCTAATAGTTACCCTGGGTGGGAGGGGGATTTGTGACCAGAAGGGGGCAAAAGAGGGCTTCTGGAGTGTTGGTCATGTCCTCTCTCTCGATCTGGGTATCAATCATATGGGTGTGTACAGGTTGTGAAAATGGTTGAGCTGTATACTTATGATATGTGCACTCAATACGTATATGTGCGTTGTACTTAAATACAGAGTTGAACACATAAATAATGCTGCAGTGGATTTCCTTGTAGCTATATCTTGGGAGACATCCCTCTTTATTTTTCTTTTGACTAAATTCCTAGAAGTAGAATTGCTGAGACAGAGTTTGAACACTTCTATGGCTTTCAAAACATCTTGCCAACTCGTCAGGGATGGCTCTTATTTATCTTTGTCTCCCTGTGCCTAGCACCACGCCACAGCCTAATAGATGTTTGGTGAAGAACAAATGAGTGAATAAATGTAGGCCTTCTTTCAGTTCCTTGAATGAATCAGACCCTTTCAAGCCTAAGTTCCTGTTTGTTCTGCCCGGAACTCTCTTCCTCTCCCCTGTTCTTCGTACCACTGATCTCAGTTTAAAAGACACTCAGCTAAAAGCCCTTCCCCACCATGCTGTCAAAAATAGTCCTTTCTTATTCTCTTTATTTGCTCCTCTTATTTACAAATCCCAATGTGTAATTATTATATTTTATTTGTATAGTTGCTTGCTTATTGCCATCCTCCCACTGGACTCTTAAGTACCCCAAAGATAGGAATGATATGTCTTTCCACTATTATAATCTCAGCACCCAGCACAGTGCCTAGTATGGAGAAGGCCTTTGTTTTGTATTAGTGAGATAGTTTCAGCCACAAGGAACAGACTGTGGCTGACTCAGATGAGCTTAAGCAAAAAAGAAAAACTTTGGCTCATGTAATTGTTCAAGGGAACAATGTAGGTTCCCTTCAGACATGGCTGGATCCACAGGTTCAGATAATATTATTAGGCTCCTCTCTCTGTTTCTATCTCTTGCAACTATTTGACTTTTTTTTTCCAGACAGATTCTTTCCTGAAATGGTACCAAAAGGACAACTCACAATCCCAAATTTCCATGGTTCACCATCTCAGAAGAAAAGAAAACAACTTTTTGATGGGGCTGTGAGAGTCTTAGGAAGGATGCCCATTAGTCCAGCTTAGGGCCACATACCCATTACCGAGTCAAGCACAGTGGTTGTGGGGATGGTGTTCTACACTCGGGGCCTTGATTCCCTGACTATCTCTGAAGGGACGGATGGTTAGGAGAGGAGGTTCCACCCAACTCAAACCACAAGTGCAAATGTAAACAGGTACAAGGCCACCCAGAGTTGACGTATTTGCCTAGTTCCTAGTCCAACTTTCTACTCAACCAGCTGCAGAAACTCAGCTCTCTCACTGGGTATACATAGCCATTAACCTATAACCAGGCCTAAAACTGAGGCCTACAAGTCACTGAGCTATTTTCTAGCTAAGTGGGGACAGCTGAAATTAAATGTTTCCTTGAACCAAGATTGGCATTTTCAATCAGGTGGTATGTTGGCATTCCATGAATGCCCTTGTCCTTGGCACTTTATGTGGAGTTTAGTTGGAGGTCTGCCTTTTGTAACATTTTCCTTCTTCATAGTCCTTATCCTAAAGTGGATTTTTAATACAATTTTCTTGATCTGTTTAAAGACACCCCCCCGCACACACCCCTTCAGGTTTATTGACCTTCTGCTTCAGTCAGATCAACCAAAGTTGACTGAGCTTAGTGACAAACAGGAACCTTCTTATTGATGTGCTGTGGTACATCAGATGCATAAATCACTGACAGCCTTAGTATTCACTGCCTTGCAGACTCGTCAGATTTCCAATTTGGCTCCAATTTCCAGAGTTTGTCTATGACCTTGAGGTAGTCAATTCCCTCTTTTTGGACCTTGGTAGCTTTGACTATAAAATGAAATAATTACCTTGTCTGATGAATAAGATGGTTTCTGAAGTGCCCCTCAGATCTCTGATCCTGGAAGTTTCTTCCCCCACCCCCTTAGCAATCAGACGATGAGAAAGTTACCATTAAGTGTGGGGTGGCTGCAGGACTAATCACATGATTTGTGGGTCTCCATACAAAATGAGAATGTGGGTCCCCTTGTCAAAAAGTTGTTAAGAATTTCCAGATAGCAAGCGCAGAGAATTAAGCCAAGTGTGGGGCCTTTCTGAGATTGGGGTCCTATGCGACTGCCTGGGTCGCACTTCTATGAAGCCAGCTCTGGGTACCTGAACTAATCAGATAGGATTAACCAGCTATTCTCATGCCCCTCCTCAAAATTCTGTATTATGTCTCCACATCTTTTTCAGGAATAACAAAACCTAATGCCTATAAAAGAAATGAGTAATGTGGACTGTGAGTGGTTGGTGACTGTGACAGAATGGAGAACAAATGTTTTACCTAAAAGGAGCAGCTGATACTCATCTCCAGCCAGTTGTCAACATGGGGGAAATTGGGCTTACTATTGCCCAAACTTCTAATTTTTCAAGAGAAGCCAAGGTAAGGATTTTTTTAAAAATAATAAATCTCCTGATTTTTAAGATGTTGGTAAATGTTGAGAAAATCATCCAAAATTTGGAAATGAGGCAAAAGGATGACTGCAATCCCTTTCAATGGCATCCAAGAGCAGTGGTTCTCAGAATATGCTCCCTAATCAACAACATTAGCATCACCTGAGAACAAAGCATCAGCATATATATAAAACCATATGTATGTATGCATATATACATAAATATATGTAAATGAAATGAATGAAAATGATACAAGGGACAAGAGGGAGGAATTAGGATTATTTTGTTATTATAAAGTGCTCCCAATACCCGTGACATGGTATAGTGTTCTTTGAAAGTGGATTTGGATTAGCTATAAAAGTATATTGCAAACCCTAGGGCAACCACTAAAAAGAGTTTAAAAATAGTGTAACTGATATGATAAGAAAAGAGAGAAGATGGAATTATATAAGATGTTCAAGCAAAACCACAAAAGGCATAAAAAGAATGGAAGACAAAAATAGGAACAATGAACAAGGACAACGAATAGGAAATAGTAATAAATATGATATTAATCCAGGTATATCAATAATCACTTTAAATGTCAATCATCTAAATGTACCAATTAAAAAAGAGATTGTTATGGTAAATCAAAAACAAGACCCAATTATATTTTGTGTACAAGAAACCTACTTTAAATATAAAGACATATATATATAAAAGTCAATGGTTGGAGAAAAATATGCTATTCAAAAGAAAGCAGGAGCAGCTATATTAATTCCAGGCAGAGCAGACATCAAACCAAGAAAAGTGATAAAGAAGGACATTACATAATGACATTACAATATTCTAAAAAGACCTAACAAGCCTTAATGTGTCTGCATCTAACAACAGAGCATCAAACGATGTGAGGCAAAAACTGTTGAATCTCAGAGAGCAAAAAATGAATTCACTACCATAGTTGGAAACTTCAACACCCCTCTATCACAAATGGACGGATCCAGCAGGCAGAAAATCAGGAAAGATATAGTTGAACTCAACAGTATTATCAATCAACTATATATAAAATTGGCATGTATAGACTACTTCATCAACATTGACAGAATATACGTTCTTTTAAAGATTACATGGAACATTCACCACTATAGATCGCATTCAGAGCCATAAAATACACTTTAACAAATTTAAAAGAATAGAAATCATACAATGTTGGCTCTCAGACCACAGTGGAATTAAACTGGAAATCAATAACAAAAGATAATTTAAAATTTTCAAAATACATGGAGATTAAACAATATACTTGTAAATAACACATGAGACAAAGAGAAATCTCAAGAGAAATTAAAAAATATTTTGAACTAATTTAAAACAAAAACACATATCAAATATGTGAAATTGAATGAAAGCAGTGCTTTGAGGGAAATTTATAGCATTGAATGCATATATTAGAAAAGAAGAAAGATGTAAAATCAATAATCTAAGCTTCTACCTTAGGAAACTAGAAAAAGAAGAGCAAATTAAATCCAAAGTAAGCAGAAGAAAATGAATAATAAAAAATTAGAGCAGATATCAATTAAATTTAAAATAAGAAATTAATAGAGAAAATCAATTAAAGCAAAAGCTCGTTCTTGAAAAGATCGATAAAATCAATAAGCCTCTAGCTAGGCTAAGAAGAGAAGAGAAAAGACACAAATTACTGTATCAGAAATGAAAGAGAGAACATTACTACAGTTCCCATGGATGTTAAAAGGATAATAACAGAATGCTATGAAAGCTCAATCCCTACAAATTTGATAACCTAGATGAAATAGACCAATTCTTTGAAAGACCCAATTTGCCAAAGTGATACAGGAAGAAATAGACAGGCTGAATAGGCCTATATCCATTAAAGAAATTGAATCAATAAATAATAACCTTCCACAACAGAAAGCACCGGGGCCAAAAGGGTTCAGGCAAATTATACCAAATATTTAAGGAAGAAATTATACCAATTCTCTACTATCTGTTCCAGAGGATAGAAGCTGAAGGAATACTTCTTCTTAACTCATTATATGAGGCCAGCATTACCCTAATACCAAAACCAGGCAAGGACATTACAAGAAAACTAAATCTCTCATCAATATAGATGCAACGTAGATGCAAAAATTCTCAACAAAATATTAGTAAATAGAATCCAACAATGTATAAAAAGAATTATATACCATGACCAAGTGGGATTTGACCCAGGATGCAAGACTGGTTCGACATTCAAAAATCAACTAATGTAATCTGTTAAAGAAGATGAAAAAGAAAAATCATATGATCATATAAATACATGCAGAAAAAGCATTTGACAAAATCCAACACCCATTCATGATAAAAACTCTCATTAAACTAGGAATATAGCAAGGCTGCAGAGTATAAGGTTGATATACAAAAGTCAATCACTTTCCTATATACCAGCAATGGACAAGTAGAATTTGAAATTAAAACATGATACTATTTACATTAGCACCGCCTCCCCCCCAAGTGAAATCCTTAGGTATAAATCTAACAAAATATGTACTAAATTTATATGAGGAAAATAACAAACTGATGAATGAAATCAAAGAAGAACTAAATAAATGGAGAGATATTCCATGTTCACAAAATATCTCTTGTCAAAATGTCAGTTATTCCTAACTTGTTCTGTAGATTCGATACAATCCCAAACAAAATCTCAGAAGTTATGTTGTGGGTATCAACAAAGCCATTCTAAAGTTTATATAGAGAGGCAAAGACCCAGCATAACCAACACAATATTGAAGAACAAAGTTGGAAGACTGACGCTACCTGACTTCAAGACTTACTCTAAAGCTACAGTAATTAAGATACAGTGGTACTGGCAAAAGAATGGACAGATAGGTCAATGGAACAGAAAGAGTCCCCAGAAATATACCCACATAAATATGACAAAGAAGCAAGGCAATACAATGGAGCAAAGATTGTCCTTTCCAAAATGGTGGACTGGACATCCACATACAAAAAAAAAAAAAAAAGAGAGAGAGAGAGAGAGAGAGAGAGATTCTAGATAAAAGACTTTACATTCGTCACAAAATTTAACTCAAAATAGATTACAGACCTAAATGTAAAGTGCAAAACTTTAAAACTCCTTGAAGATATAGGAGAAAACCTAGATGACCTTGGGTATGCGATAACTTTTTAGATATAGCACCAGAGGCACAATCCATGAAATAAATAATTGGCAAGCAGGACTTTTTTAAAATTAAAAACTTCTGCTCTGTGAAAGACAATGGTAAGAGAATGAAAAGGTAAGCCACAGACTGGGAGAAAATATTTGCAAAAGACACATTTGATAAAGGACTGTTAGCTAAAATATACAAAGAACTCTTACAATTCAACAATAAGAAAACAAACAGCCTGATTTAAAAATGAGCCAAAACACCTGAACGGCCACCCCACCAAAGAAAAAATACAGATGGCAAATAAGCATATGAAGAGATTTCAACATCACATTTCATTAGAAAATTGCAAATTAAAATGAAGTATCACTATACACCTATTAGAATAACTAAAATCCAAAACACTGATACCACCAAATGCTGGCCACAATGTAGAGGAACGAGAACCCTTATTTATCGCTGGTGGGAATGTAAAATGGGAGAGCCATTTTGGAAGATGATTTGGCAATTTTTTATAAAACTAAACATACTCTTAACATATAATTGCGCTCTTTGGTATTTACTCACGTGAACTGAAAACTATGTCCACACAAAAACCTGCACACGATGTATATAGCAGCTTTATTTATAATTGCCAAAGCTGGGAAGCAACCAAGATCCCCTGCAGATAAATAAACGGTGGCACATCAAAACAATGGGATGTTATTTGGTGATAAAAAGAAATGATCAAGCCATGAAAAGACGCGGAGGAACCTTAAATGGATAGGGCTAAGTAAAATAAGCTAGTCTGAAAAGACTACATATCATATGATTCTAATTATTTGACACTCAGGAAAAGGCAAAACTATGAAGATAGTAAAAAGATCAGTGGCTGGCAGGGGTTTGGAGGAGGGATGAACAGGCAGAGCACAGAGGATTTTGGGGGCAGCTAGTTGCTGGGGTAGTGATCACAGGGCCAACGTTATTCTCATAGTAAAGGCTAATCAAGACAGTTCTCCCATGAGCCACTTGGAAGTTTGTGCCGAGCCAGAATGAAATAACTATTATTAATCATTTAATTAATGATTTAATTCAACATATATTGTGCCTTCCAAATGCTGGGAGGATGAGACAAGGAAAAGGCCGAGCCCGTATTCACCAGGGGCTAAGAATATAGCAGGGGCAGGGTAAGAGAAAGGCAATCGCGCTGTAACATGATCATTATCTTTGATAATAACGAAAGAATCAGCATACAGTTGGACCGTTCATACTTTACACAACTAAAGGCACCAGCTAAGCATTATGAATAAGCTCCCCACCCATCCTTGTTAACAGTAGAAGCAAGATAATAAAAGCTAGAATTTATTGACTGCTTACTATGTGAGAAGTACTAAGCACCCACTGAAGCCTCACAAAATCCCTATGAACTATGTTGAACAAACTCAAATAGTCTAGAGGCTTTCTAGAAATAAATGGTAAAGATTTATTCAAGGGTCTTGGAGTTTGCAAACAGGGAACACAGCTAGACAAAACCCCAGAAGTGTTCCAAAGAAGAAAAGTTAAAAGTTACTATAGTAAAAACTACATTCTTGGGAATTATCAGTTTTACATTCTTAGCCTTAGTTGGTCCAGGACGGTTATCAGTCAGGTGTCAGGCAAGTCAGCATGATGGGTGCCAAGAGGTCTGATCAGTCCCAATGTCTGGATAATAAATGTCAGGTGGATTTATTTGTTGAGTCCTTCAAGGGGTAATCAGGTGGCCTGTATATGTGAGTCCATGGTGGGGGACGGTAATTAGAGGGTTATTTGGAGGTCAGATGTATATCCAGGCATTGACATAGGCCTGGAAAGTTCAAAAAATGTTAAGTTCTCAGGCTAGTTAGAACAAGAATGGAGCCTTTCCTCATGCCTCGACCTTTATAATGTTAATAATTTGAGCAGCTTGGTTAAAATGACTCCATGATATGTATTCCTTATTGTCACTTACTCTTTCCTTAGCTAGGAACTATCATTATCAGCATCCTTTATAGATGAGGTAACAAGATCACAAGTTTATTTGCCTCTGGTCACACAGCTGGTTAAGGACAGCAAAGGAGTTTAAATCCAGGCAGGATGGCCACCTCCTAATCATGACAGTGTACTGTTGGGGAACAGTGACTTGAGTCACTTGCACTCTTGAAATTTGGACCTGGTTGCTCTAACTCTGCCTCAGTTTCCCTAATATCAGAGGAGAAAGTCCAGCACGTGCAGAGAAGTCAAGTACACAATTCTCCGAGACACTAGGATAAACCATTATTTCTTCTGAGATCCTTTCTGTGTTTACCATTTACCCACCCACACCCACTGCTACAGTCATACACGTATTGTAGAAAATGGAGAAGGCAAAAAAAAAAAAGACAAACAAAAACTAGAAAAACCAAAGCAAACCAAAACCTTCATCCACCCATGATCTCACCATCTAGAGGTAACCACTGAAAACATTTCGGTACATTTTCTTCAAGTCTTTTTAAAAAATGGCTTTCATTTACATAACTGAGATCATACCTAAATGTAATCTTGGACCTTACTTTTTTTCATTTAACATCAGAGTATAAACTCTTTGTAAATGTTATTTAAACTAGCTGCATAATAATCCATCAGATGGATATTCTGTAATTTATTAACTGTTCCTTCATAATTAGATATTTAGGTTCTTTCCAATATTTTCACTATTATAAATAACATCACTATGAACATTTCTAGTCCATAAATCTTTGTGTGCATTGCAGATTGTTTTTTTAGGATAGTTTCCCAGAAATGTAGGTTAAATGTCATAAATATTTTAAAGAATATGTAGGGATGTAGTATTCTTTATAAACAACAAATACATTCTTTACAAATAAATGGGAAGGCTTCCAAGGAGTCAAAAGTTGCATATATGTTTGTTCCTGTGTATAAGTGTGTGTGTTGGGAGGCTGGATGAGGACAGAACTAGGAACATTCTCACTCCTTGGTCAGAGTGTGATAACCACTGGACTTTTTCTCTTGTGAGCTACTTCCCAGTTTTGGGTGTACATGCTGATTAAATATTGATCAGCTGAGTGCCAGCAAATGGAAGCAAATTTCAGATCGGAGTTTGTATGCCTTTTGCAAGTAGACAATCTATAGAATCAGTGAGACACTTCCAGTTTGGACTGAAGGGAACAGAGGCAGGACAAAATAAAGGCTTTTGGACTTTTGGAATTCTACAGGACAGGACAATAGAGCTATTTGGCTGCAAATATGCTTTATCTTTCAGGAAAAGGCAAGAATGACCCTGAAGGTGATTCAGAGATCACCAGGGATGCCATTCCCACTGTGTGCCTAGAGCATACAGACCTGGAAGGCAAGGCTATTTCTTTCTTGGTTTCAGGGAGCCAGGCTGTTCCTACACAGAGCCTCAGAGGCAGGGCTACCCCAAAAAGCCGCAGGGTGAGGGAGCTGCTGTCTAGGGCCATGGGGATGACACTACTGCCCCGCTATGCCCAGAAGGCAAAGAATCCAGCCAGAAGACTGTACTAGAGCTTTAAGATTTAGTAAAATTTGCCTTGCTAGGTTTTGAATGTGCTCTGAACCCGCCACCCCTTCCTTTCTGATTCCTCTTTTGGGATGGAAATGTCTACCCTATACTTCTATTTTGGAGGCATATAACTTGGCTGGTTTCACAGGTTCACTGGATGGAGAGGATTTTTGCCTCGGGATGAATCATACCTCAAATTTCACCCATATCTGGTGATATTTAGGTGAGACACTGAACTTGGAGTTGGTGCTTGGAATGATTTAAGACTGTTGGGATGAGGCGAATGCATTTTTTTTTAGGCGAGGCGACACTTGGTTGACCTCACAGATTGCAAGGACCTTGTCAGTTTATAATCCCTTATTTTTTATTTTTTACGCCTACAGCACCTGGTCTTCCTAGGTGGTCTCCCATCCAAGTACTAAACAGGCCTGCCCCTGCTTAGCTTCCGAGATCAGACGTGATCGGGCTTGTTCAGGGTGGCATGGGCATAGACGGGATGAATGCATTTTGCATGCAAGAAGGACATGCATTTGGGGGGAGCAGAGGATGGAATGTTATGGATTGAATTGTGCCCCCCACCCCCACCCCAGATTCATATCTCAAAGCCCTAACCCCAGAGTGACTGTATTTGGAGATAAAGCCTTAAAAGAGGTAATTGACTTTGGGCAAATCAGCCTCTCAGGTTTGGTTTTCTCACCTCTAAAACAGGATCCTATTTGTACCTGCCTCAGGAGATTATTGAGCTAATCGAAAGAGATGATGTATGCAGAGTCCCTGGCACATATAAAAGGATAATTAAAAGGTGGGTAGTTCTTTTCCTAAATTAATTAATGAAATAAGTTAATGGATGTAAAGTGATGCGTACAGTGCCTGGCACTTAGTAAGTGCTATACTAGTCGTCGTTATTTCCTTTTTCCAGCAGTTAGTAAGCCTCAAAAAGTGATAGTTATTATTTTCTGGTCTCAACTCCCTTAATTTCCCCCCAAAGCCCTAAATCCTGTCCATTCCAAATTCCAGTTCCCCCTCCAATACAACCCATGGGCTTTCCCACCCCAGTATGTTTGTCTAGGCCATTTCTTCTGCCTGGTGCTCCAATCCTCCTCCTCCCCAGCTCAAATGTCTTCTCCTCTGAGAAGCCTCTCTTCACCACTCCCTCCTCCCAGTCAGAAGGAATTGCTTCTTGATTCGCATGTCCTGCTAAGAAAACGGTTCCATATAGCACTTTGTTCTGTGTGCATGGTGGTTCGGTTAACTCTTTCGAAGCCTGCCTCCAAGAGTGGCGGTATCTGGGGACCGATGCTGGATGAGTAGCCTCTGAGTGCCACCCAAGACATCTAGCACAGTGAAAGACAGAGGAAACGGGCCGCTGTGCACAGAGCGGTCCAGTTCAACTCCTGGAAGCCCGAGTCCAGGAACTGCCCCCCTGCGCCCGCCCCAGGCCGCGCCCACCTTGAAGGAATCCTCTTCTCTGGGTTGCTCTGGGTCACCTGAGCCAGCCTGGCTCCCCAGGGGTCCCGCCGGCTCCTCCCCCGGCGGCCCCTCCCGTCCCCTCCAGGCGGGCGCGTCCCCTCCTCCACCCGGTGGCGGAGCCCTGCGGAGCTGAGGGCGGAGCGTCGCGGCCGATGGCTAGGAGCTGGGCTGGGAGGCGCTGGGAGAGCAGTGGGTTCCAGACGCGTCGCCGCCTGGCTAGGGGGCTGGCATGGCCGAGTGCTTGTGAGCGTGGAGCGCGCGAGGGGCCGCTGCCACCATGCCCGGGTGCGTGGGCGCCGCCCGGCTCTGCCTGCTGGCGCTCGTCCTGCCGGGATGGACCAGAAGTAAGTGGCAGGGCGCAGGAGGTCTGGGGTGGGGATGGAGCCGGGTGGGCTAGGTATCTCGAGGACCTGGGAGTTGTCCCCTGCAACTCCACGGGGCTGCACCCCCACTGGCCACAAGCCCGGGAGCCACGGCTTTGTTCCCACGTTATGCGCCCTGGGAGGCGGTGGAGGTCCTGAGCAGGCAGAAAACGCCGGTCCTCTCCCGGCTTCCCTCCCTCTCTCTTTTTCCTGTGTTTTTCTGGTTTGGGCTTCTCCTTCCGCTGCTTTCCTAGTCTCTCCTCTTTTCTCTAGTCTGTGTGTGTGTGTGTGTGTGTGTGTGTGTGTGTGTGTGTGTGTGTTCCCATAAACACATTCTGAGAAAATTGGAGCCACACCATATGTACAGTTTTGTGTCTTGCATTTTCTACTTTACATAATGAGCATTCTCCACATCGTTAAATTGTCCAAAAACATGATTTGGATGACTATAAATTGATTCAAGAAATCACAGAAGCATAATCTTCAATAAGTTAAAAACATGGCATACAAATATAGGTTGAATGGGCGGTAAAGATTTGTTCAATTCATTAATAAGGCAGTGAATGGAATGATGAAGCTGGTTCAGAGCATTAGAGGAGCAGGGGTGATACAGGTTTTTTTATATTGAAAACCTGTGCTGGGACAGATGCAAAAGTGCTCAATGCTCCATGGAACTATACAACCATAATTCTCACTTATCTACCATACCGAAGCCATTTGCATCTCTACCGGATGGAAATCTACAGTTAACACATAACGGAGTGTAGTCTTATAATTAACAGTACATTTTTAAAAATCAGATAAAAGTACATTCCCCTAGATAATTCAGTGATCTATGCGAGGGCCTGTTAAACAATGCTACAATGTGACATTGAAAAGACATCCTGGTTGTTCTTTTGCCTTATTTCCAAGTTTTGAACAATTTTTCTTAAGATGTACTGTGTTCCTCTGTTATTCAGCCTTTAGATTGCTTTCAGTATTTTTTTGCATCATAAAGGTCATTTCATTCCTTTAAATATCCTATTAAATATCATATCAGTCCTTACATTGCAAAGAATCTAGACTTATCAGAGCCACTAGAGCGGGGACTATGCCTCTCTGGTACCTACATAAATATATATATATCAAGCACCTAGCATAGTGCTTCGTACATAGTTAGCACTCAGAAAACATATAATGAATAAATGAATGCATTGCTTCTGAATTTTACCAACATGATAAAACTAATACTAATCTAATGAGATTTATTTTTAGGATATATTTTGGTTGAAAATATATCAGTTATCTGAAAGGAAAGTTAATCACTCATAATCCCTCCACTCTAACAGAACAACTATGGCCATCTTTTTTTTTGTTTGTTTTAATCACTCATTACATTCTGTGTGATTGATGTGGTTGGTTCAGACAAAATGGATTTTGGAATCCTCACCCCCATCCCCGGGAATCCTATGGATTTGGCCTATTCTTATGCAGACTAATATGCCTAGGTCTTGGAAAATGACCACTTTATTAAGTTTGTCTGCAACCAGTGTTTGAGGTCTCCACTGCCTAGAACAAGTCACTCCTCAAACAAGTTCCAATTTGCCTTTCTTGCAAAATAGGAATCTTGTTACCTACCTCCCAGGATTGTCATGAGGATGAAGGAGCACTGGGTGGTGAGGTTGATTTGGAAAGCAGGAAATGATATCCAAAAGCAGACTTGCCATTAGGAAGCTCAGGAGCCTGTGATGATGCTTTCTGGGTTGTGGAGCAAGCTCACAGTGACTCTCCTCAGTAATGCTGTAGATGAGTGGGCAGGAATTATTATCTTCATTTTACAGATGAGAAAACTGAAGTTCGATGGCAATAATACTCATGAGCTTGGCCTCCAGAATATACCCAGAATCCAACCACTTCATTCCTCTCCACTGATGTCATTCTAGTCTGAGCCACCATCTTTCACCAGGGCTCCTGCAAGTCACCAGCCTTCCCTTCCTGCTTCTACTCATTCCCGCACCTCTCCCTGACCCTACCCTCAATCACCACTCAGCAGACTGAACAATCTTTTAAAAACTGAGTATAGATCATATTGCTTGTGTTTAAACCCTTCAATGCCTTCCAAGTCTATTTATAATAAAATCCAGATACTTCCCATGGCCTCTGTGATATCAGGCCCATGGCTGTCTTGCTGACCATGTTTCCTACCAACTTCCCCCCTCATTTACTAAACTCCAGCTACTTCTACCTTCTGCTTCCTTAAACAGGCTGAGTCTGCTTTTGCTTAGGCGGGGCCATTGTGCTTGCTGGTTCCTCTACCTGGAGCAATCTTTTCTCAGATCTTTGCTTGGTTCTCTTTTCCTGTCTCAATGAAAGGCCATCTTTGCTGAGCGTCTTGTCTAAAATACGGTTCTCTTTGTTCCATGACCCTATTGTACCATTTGAAAACATTTTTGTGTTGTCTGTCTCCCACCACTGGAAGATATGTCTCCCACCTCTTGAATAAACTTTGTGAGGAGTACAGAGACCTTGTTAGCCCTGTTTAGAACTGTATTGCTAACACCTAGCAGAGTGCCTGAGCCATGGTCAGTGCCAGAAGCCTGGAATCCAGCAGGTCTTTTAATGACCCAATGTGGGGTTCTTCCAAGTTGGCAGTGCATGGCTGGCTTAGCTAGGGTGCCGAGGTCTGGGATTCCAATGGGTGTGCATCCTGTTTTGGCAGGAGGAAGTGGGGAAGGCAGCCCCCAGCTACAGCATGAACGGATAATACCTCAGTGGAAGGCTGCGGAAGGCTCCATGGGAGAAAGGGTAAGACCAAAAGCTCTCATTTCCAGAGGCAGGAGTGGACAACTTCACTCTGTGAGGCTTGAGGCGACCTACTTGACTTTACTGGAGGCCCTGTCATCACTGTTACTTCTGTTTCTGACTCACACTATTCTCTCTGTGTCATTTTTGGAATTCCAGATGGGACGTTCCTTCATTGTGTGACAAACTTCTAGAACACTTCCAAATGCTATTAGTTGAGGAAATGAAAATCCACATTAATGCTGACACAAGCTAAGTGCAAATATGTGTCACAAAAACCACTGATTCTCAATTGGAATTGATTAAATATTGCCATTATTATTTTTGCTCTGCATAATATGTGCTCTATTTTATTGATGAGATAATGTACTTGGAGGGAAAATGATGATCTAAACTTTTTTTAACAAGGTGCCGGGTAGGGACCTAGTACTAGAGAATATATCTTAAAATTGAATAGGCATCTTGGGCCATGACCCCAGCAAAGTGCACAGTCTTTATCCAGGGGGTTGAGAATAGGACAGACAGAATTATCCTGTTCTTGCGGAGAAGACCTGTGCATCTAGGATATTCTTTGTGGTTCTGGTTTTTACAGCTCACGTGAGATAAGAAAGAGCTAGAAAGAAAGATGTGATTGTTGTGTGCCAGTGACAAGCAATGGGACCTTCCACTTCTGAACTTCAGTTTCCTCATTTATAAGAGAGGGCTTAGAGGGAATAAGAAGGAAGAGGGCTGGGGGGTGGGGGTGGTGAATAAGATCCCTTTCGGTTCAAACGGTCAATGATTTATTGGGCAACATATAAGAGCAAGATTATATTTGGAGAGAGAGGAGAGAGCTGTGTCAGGAAGGATTTCAGACTTTGTGGCTTTTGAATCTAGAAAGGTAAATAGAGGGAAAAAATCCCTGGAACCCTTAAAGTTATGGCTAGAGTAACACAGACATGTTTAAAAAATGCTCCAATTTGGATTTACTGAGGGAAGTTAGCGAAAATTTTAGGACAAATGAAAGCAAGTAACATTTTACCAGAAGACAGTAAATGCATGGAATTCATTTCATCAAAAAGTAAGAGAGGCTGAAAATAGCTTCAGGAAAAGTCTAGACAGATTAATGGATGGCCATCCTAGAGCAAGTTATTTTTAAAAATTGGGATCTTAGATAGTTTAACCTATCCATTATTTCTGAGGAAGGGCTCTATACTCTTTGTAGAGGCCTCTCTGTTTCTTCCAGATGTGGGATAACGGGCATCCTCAGGAAGGGCCTGAGAAACACAGTGGAGCCCCAGATCCTGTCTTTGTTCCCAGCCATTGTCTACCCAGAATCTGGGTCGTTTTATTTTGTACGGTTAGCACAGTGCCTGGTACCATAAGTATTTGTTGAATGAAAAATGAATGAATGTCAGAGACAGAGAGAGAGAGAGAGAGAGAGAGAGAAGAAGGTGAGTCTCACTTGGGCCTCTTATTCTCATTTATATAATTAATTTATTCATCAAGCATCAATTGAACACTCACTGCATACTAAACATCGTACTAGATTTTAACAGGGATGCAACATATAAGACAGATATCCAATACCCTATGGAGCTGAAGATCTGTTTAATCTGAGCCTAAAGTGAAACAAATTTTAACCCTCCTCTGGGGAAGTAAAACCAGTGGTAAGCTCACTAGGAGGGGTGATGTTGCCCCTTCCTAGCAAAGTGAAGCGGGAAGGGAAAAGCGGAGTAAAGCTGCACAGGGAGGCCGCAGAGATCCTTGCAGTGCTGTTTCATTGTTTTGCTCGAAATGTCCCCTGGAAACGAGGAACACCATGTTTTAAATATCAGTGTCTGAGCATCTTCCAGACCAGAGTGAAATATATTTGGATGACTCACTTAAAAATAAATATCTGTATTCATGTTGTAGCTTATGTCCCTTTAGGGGAGAGGTGACAGTACTTTCATTTGTGTCGACTTTCTTTTTTTGTGTGAGTTGTCACATGGACTCCTACCTCTCTGGTAAGGGAATTGCTACAGCTCTGTTGCTGCAAGCTTTTTCTCAAATGCCCACTTGGGACTGTGTCCCTGAAGCCTAATGTGATTGGGCAAGGCCCTCACTCCAGAACTCCCCAGAGTAAAGTGTCAAAGGACCAGCAACCAGCACAGGCGTTGGCAGAGATGAATCAGGGCATCAGAAAAAGAGAAGTAAATCCCTTAGTGAAAGTTATTGGGCAAACATCCACCCAGCTTCCTCTCCCCACAGTTTTGAAATGTCTCTTCTTAAGAGAAGTCAGGATAAATCAACAACAACAACAACAACAACAACAACAACAAAAAATGCAAAGAACAGGGTTACTCAAGCCTCCTGGATCAGAACGTTCAGATCTCATCAGAGTCGCGAAAGTGCTCAGGGTTGCCCAGGACTCTAATGGGAAGCCAGGCTTGAGGCAAATAAGAAGAGTGTGCTTGGAGGAGGCCGGCCCCCACCTGCGGCAGCAAAGCAGGTGACCCACCTTCTCAGACACACCAAAACTAGGTCCTTGGGTCCACATTAAAAGGGGCTGGAACTCCTCTCTAGCAAGAGCTTCTGTGTATGGAAAGAGGCTTTAAGAGTTTTATCAGTTCCTCGATATCGTTAGAGGGCACATATTTAAAATACCCCCAAAGAATTGATGTTGTTTTAATAGATTTAAATATGTAAATACCCTCTTTTAAATAAATAGGGGTTTTTTTTCCTTCAAAGATAGTTTAAGTGCCTTAAGTTGAATTGTTGAAGCATGGAAGTTTATTATGACTTGGATTTTTAATTTCTTTGAAATTTTCCACAGTAATGACACAGAGAGATAAAAAGCCTTTTCTTAAGCAATTATAAAAATATGGAAAGTTACACAGAATAAAATAAAATTAACCAACTATCCCACTGCCTAGAGTTAACTGTGGTAACTTATTAGTTTAGAATTTTTTCTCTGTATCTTTAAATAAAACATAATGTTATATTTTGAGTTTTTGTGATTATCATGTATACTTTCTTGATAATTTAGGAATTATCTAAAGTCATTGTTTTTAATGACTGTCTAGTGTTTTGTCATATGAATGGATTATCATTTATTTAACCATTCTCTTATTTTGGACATTTAGGTTATATTTTATTAATCATTATTATAAGTCGTGAGTATCCTCGTGCATGAACCTTTGCCTATTCTTCCATTTGTTCCTTTCAGACAGAGTCTTACTTTACTGAGTGAGAGGTCTAAACACTTTAAAACTCTTAGTCCATGCTGTCAAATTATTATCTGGTGAGTTGGTATCAATTTAAATTCTCAATGGTAGCATATGAGAGTGCCCATTTTACAGTATGCTTTGCTGCACTGTGATTTATGGTTTTAAAAAATCTTTGTCACTGTGTCACTTAAAGATACCTTTAAAAAAATTGGAGGGGAGAGTTACCAGTGATGTTGAACATATCGTCCATGCTTATCGGCCATCTGTGTGACATCTTAAACGATCTATGCTGGGTGCATAGCAACTTTGGGCATCAGCAAAGTTTCTCTTGTGTGTAAAATATACATCTTCATTTGGACATATAAAACTTTAGTTTGAATTGCTCCTAATTGCCTCCTCTGGGTATCCAAACTGAGAGCCAAAACAAAATAATGGAAACTAAGAACTCACTATGAAGAGGCTTTCCCCGCTGGTGTTTTAGATAATAGCCAACATGTATGGGGGTGTTTCCTATATGCCAGATAAACTCTTTACATTCACTATATCACTTAATCCTTATAAGAACCCCTAAGGTGAACTATTATTACCTCTGTTTTGTAAATGAGGAAACTGAGCTGTAGGGAGGTTTAGTAACAAGCCCAAGTTCAACGTCACTGCAGCATCAGAGTCAGCACTTGAATCCAGATCTGACTCCACCCGGAATTTGCTGCTGAAGATGTTTTCCAGCATTTGCCTTTACCAGACCTGCACGCAAGAACTTACACCACATTTCAGCAGTTTATTTCCTTTGTCCTTTAAGAGAAGGCAGATGGGGGAGGGGAATCAGGTCCTTCTGGGACTGAAGCTATTTTATGTTTGGGCTGGAAATGCAATTTGACCCTTTCTCATTTACTTCCTGTGGATCAATGTCAGAGCACTGTGCTAGATCCTGTATCTGTTCCTGGGAGCCTCCACCCTGCTTTTAGGAACTGACATTCTTTTGTTGTTGCTTTTAGCATCCACTCAAAGCTGAGCTCAGGGTAATGGCTGAGGGACAAGAACTCATCCTGGACTTGGAGAAGAATGAGTAAGTGGACTCCTCCTTTGTCTGAAATGAAACAATTCACTTCTAGGTCAATGCCGGACACAGGTGCCGCTGTTTTGGAAGGAAGCAGTTAGTGAAGTGACCCAAGCTCTCATTCCTTGGTTTCTTTGAGGGGAGGCTCTTGCAAAGACAGTGTTTCTACAGTCCCTTGACTTGCTGTGAAATTACCGGACTGTTTAATGTTTTCCTTGAATTTCCTCAGGCCATATTTCCGGGGCTTCTTAGAGTTCACCGTGTGTGTGTGTGTGTGTGTGTGTGTGAGTGACGAGGGCGGGATGGACTGGAGGATTCTGGCAGCTGTCTGACTAGCTGCAGCACAGAGCATGGCAGGAAGTGAAGGAGATTAGAGGAACACAGCAGAGAGGAGAGGCAACGGGGAGTGTTCAGGGATTTGGCGCCTCAAACCCTGGCTGCTCCATCTGTTCTGGGTGAGCTAAATCTGAGATCCCGCCAATAAGGGCATGGTCAGCAGTCTCCTGGCTTCATCGGGCTCGTTCTTCCATCTTCCTAACCTCGTTCATCTTGGGTGGTGACCTGACTCAGAAATGTTTCCACATCGATTTGCCATCAAGCACAGTTCTATCTTGATTAATGTTATCGAGCTGGTGCATAGACATCATGCATGGCTGCATCTGTTGCCTGTTCTTGGGCCATTCTCAATCTACTTGGCCACTGGAGAGCTCTCCGTACTTCGCTGGGAGACCCCGAAAACCTTAGGAATTTCCCCACCGATGGTCCCACTTTGATTCTGCTGCACAGACCTTGCAGATAAGGCTGCATGGCTCAGACAACTGCCCTTCTCCTGGCAGTCTCCCGAGTCCCCTGGAAGCAGATGAGTAATCAGACACATCACTGCCAAGAAAGGGATGGATAGGGACCTGCTCATATCCAAAAGGATGGGAATGGCTGCTAAGCTGGGTAGAAATCGAGACTATAAATGATTCCAAATTTAGGCTTTTGGACCCTTGTGCAGGAGGAGGGTGAGCGGAGTGGAGGTGTGGCAGAGCCACTTCAGCATGTGCAGTGGTGGGGCTTCACCCACACCTCTCCCCTGCCTCCAGAAAGATGTGCATCTCAATCATTTTTGCTGCTTTCCTCCTCAGACTCCAACCAGCCCAAGAATGTGTTCCTTTTGTCCCATTTCCCTGGAACAGACCTGGCTGGCTGTGTCCCCAGAGGGTGCAGGTGCTGCCTGCCTGGGATTTTTCCTTGCATCATTTTCTTTTTGTCCTACAGGAAAAGGGTATTGGAGGGTCTGTTCTTGACAGTCTGTCTCAGGCATTGGCTTTAGTTTCTCATGGCCCCATCCCTATAGCTCTAGTCTAAATGTCCCCTATTGCCACCTCAGTTGAATCTGTCCTATTCTCCTCCCAAGTGGAGCCTTCAGTTTCCTCTGGACATTCTAAGTGGTGGGGCTGCCGTCATGGGCAAACCCTTAGGCGTTGGACTGGCCAAATGGGTCCAGCACCCATTCTCCGCTCCTATTCTGGAACCTTTGCAAGAGGTCATACGAAGTTGCAGCGGGAAGGTACCTTAGAAAACACCGAGAGCAATGGTCTTGCGTGGATGCAGAAACTTCTACTCAGAGGCAGGTGGGCACCTGTCTAAGGTCACACAGCAGGTACATGAGAGGTGAGACTAGGATCATGTGTGTTCGTGGCATGGGTCTGGAGTCCAGGAGAGCCCGTGGATGCGGGTCTGTTGTCTGCTGCTCTGAGCAGCTCCCTAGCTTCCCAGTGAGTGGCGGGGGACTGGATGTGGTTCCTGGCCTCCTTGAGTTGGCAGAGACTTGACAAAAATGGAAAACAGCAGCGCCAAGCACTATGACCTCATCAGGTATCCCTGGGGGATGGTTTCCTGCTATTTTCGTCTAAATTGGGCTTTTTGTTTTTGAACATGTGTTAGTAAGCGGAACTCCAACTGCACACGACTTCCTAGTGTGTTTATTTCCCAAAGCCTTCTCATTCATGGTGCATGCGAGTCCGGATGCAAAAAAAGCTCGTGGGGGCAGGGAGGATGCTTTTCTGATTTTTCAAATCTCTGTTAAAGTTTTTATAGTCCTATGATATTTGAGGGGAAACTAGGCCCTGCGCTAAGTGACTGACTACTCCTCAAGCTCTGGTTCTTAAGTTCCTTGATTGATTTATTCATTTTTTTCACCTCCTACGTATCCATGGCATTCCAGGCACCAGTGTCAGTACTGGAGATACAGCCGTGAGTAAAACAGTTCTGCCCTTACGGAGCTTGTATTCTAGTGGTGGGAACAGTAAACAAAGCAGTGAATATGTAGTGTGTCTGGTGACAAGCTCTACACAAGAAACAAAGGGACACAGAGCCAGGGAGAGCAGGGGTGGGGAGGGAGGTGCTGTTTCAGAATGGTGGTCAGAGAAAGCCTTGGTGGTGAATTGATATCTGAGTCGAGACCTGAAGGAGGTGAGGAAGTGAGCCATGTGGATGGCTAAGAGATGGCAATTTCGAGAAGAAACAGCCTTAATAGATATGAAAGTTTCCACTTCGCCTCCTACATTTCCCCATACTTTGGATTCTCAGGCCCCCCAGGAGCTGTGGGCTTCTGGGACTCTGAGGGGAGAGAGGAGACATTTCTAATTTCTTTTTCATCATGCTGAGGTGTCTGGCCTTCTCCCATCAAATCAAAGCCCACGTGCTAATGCATGGCCCAAAATAGCAGTGAGCAGGCCTGTAATGGAATTCACACATGGAGAGATCGCCAAGAATGGTGAGGACAGAGGAGCCCGGGGGATGGGCCAGGAGGGAGAGGCCTTCAGCTCAGGCAGCAGATACCCCAAGGTGCCTTAGTTCAACACACTGCAGCTGGCAGACTTTTTCTGCTGTGAAGCAACTGAGAATAAATAGACGACATTCCCATGGGAGACGCACACCCTTTTCTCTACTGAGTGCATGTGCATCATAGGGATAATCTGCATATGGCTTTCGTGTCAGATAGTCCCGGGTTCGGATTGCAGCTCTCCCGCTTTCTAGCTGGATGTCCTCTTTAAGCCTCAGTTTCCCTATCTGGGTTTTCATGATAGTCTTACATGCTAGAACCACGGGGAGGATGAAATGAGGTGATGTTTGCGAAGGGCCCAGCCTAGTGCCTGGCTTATATTCCATACTCAGTAAATGGCAGCTATTATTATTTCTCCCTTGTGGTTTTTTAGTTGTAAAATTAACACCTGCTCTTTGTAAAATGTGTAGCAATACCAAAGTATGATAAGTAAAAGAATGAGTCTCCCACCCACATGAAGTCACTATTAACGGTTTGGTGGGCATACATCCTGGACCTTTTCTATGCCTGTGAACATACATATAGATACTCATAGAAACGGTCACACAGAAGCACACACAGGTTGCTGTTTTTGTTGGGGAGGGAGGAACAGAAATGAGATTATACTATACATATTGCTCCATACTGATATTTTCAAACTCAACTGTATGTCATTTAGGTAATACTCTGCTCTAATAAAGTATATATTGCATTGTTTTCTATTTACTCACACAAATACACATCATTTACACACAAATACAACGTTGGTGCATGGCTGTTGCTAAGAGAACCTTACTTGTGGTTGGGGCAGTGTGGTACAGTGGAGAGAATACTGAGCTCAGAGACAGATGTGTGGAATTGGTCAAAAAGCCTTTGGCCCTCTTGGGCCTCAGCTTTGTCATCTGTAAAATGGGGATTTGGTCCCAGTTGGGCTCTAAGAACTTCTCCTGAACTACCTATTTAAAGAATACTGTGTATGTGGAAAAGTGGAAAAGAAATTCCTGCCTCGAGGAGTTTGCTCTTCAACTGTGGAGACATCTCTGGAAATAGGGAGCAGTAGGATACATGCAAATAACCCCCAAAACCATGGACCTTGAAGTTGAGGATGAACTGCGAGCTCAGGACCCACCGTTTAGGCAACATAAATATGAGAGAGGAAATTACAGAGAAGAAATTATGGGCTGCTATTTCCACAGCCCACAACTTGAGGCATACATCCATAATATTTTTTCTCCATATAATTTTCCCCATGTCCTGAGGACTAACCATATTAGACAAAAACTTGTTGGCTGAACTCAAAGGAAGCCTTCTCGAGCTGTAGGCATCTGGGGAGGTGCACACCTCCAGGGAGATGCAGGCCCTGGCTGTCTTCCCTTCTTTCTTCGCTTTCTCCCAGGAGGAAGGCACACCGAACTGTTGAACCAGCTTACAGGATGCTCATTGGGCTGCATTACTAGAGGGCAGGATCACTACATTCAAGGTCACCTTCAAAAACAAATGAGCAGCTCAACCAGTGGGCACTGTGCCCAGAGGGCCTTTGGCCATACGCTTCTCTCTGCTAGTCTCTTAAGCACATTCTGGAATTCTCGTCTCTTGACTATATTGTCTATTCTTGAGTCTGAATGATAATAAGGTTTAAGTTTTGGCTTGGAAAAGGGGCAAACGTCCTTTGGTTTCACCCCATCTATTCATGTTCCAGCCCTGGCTAAAGAGAGATCCTGTTTGCACAAGTCTAGCTAATGAGAATGAAAATCTATTTTCTTTTGTATGTGTATCTACCTCCAGACCTCATGAGGAACAGTAATTGTCAAGGAAGAATTTGGGCGTTTAGAAGTTTGCCGATTATAGTTCCTACCATTACTTCTGACTTTAATCTCTCGTCATATCTCTGACTTGTTATCAGTCCCTCAGAGGTACCATAAGGAAGGAGACTGCTTTTGTTGGCCTGGAAATCAAGCTACAACCTGGAAAACCAACAGTCATTCACTCTGTGGAGTACTTCAGCTCCCTAATTTTCTTCTTTTTCCTTCCACTCTATTCGAGTTGTATGATACTAGAGGACCCGAGAAGGGGAGAACTAGCAGGCAGGAAAGGAATTTTTCAGCACTGGAAGGATGGATTCGTTACCTCTTCCTGCTGCATTTCTCTTCTAAGCATGCCTGGTAGAAATACATAGCTGCTCCAGAGCGAAGCCTTGTGTGCCGCCCAGGCCACGGAGCTCTCTCTCACCCCACCTTCCGTTTCCTCTGGCCTCAGGAGGACACTTGAACATCTTACTCAGGAAAAGGGACGACTCTCTTTGTCCCTCTCTTGTGAAGAGCTTCATTCATTGGCGAAATTCAATGTCCCGGATCAAAGGGAAGCTTAAGAAAGGCTTAAGACATATCCCGATGCTTTTTGGAAACTGTGCTTCTCTGAGTCGCATTTAAATGAGTCGCAGACATATGGATTACATTTCACTTAAAATACACATGGCTTAAGAAATTAGAGGATATCATTCTTTAACCAAGTACTTGGCAGATCTAAAGTATTCAAAATGTTTTTCCAAACTCGGCGTGCAGCTGGGCTCCCCATTCCCCCCGCAGCTGAGATTGTATAACTCAAGGAGACCAATGCCAGGGAAATGATTGGATAGATGGGTGGGGATACCAGAATTTGATGAGAGCTGCCTGTGAGTATTTGAAAATTTTTTTAAACTTTTTTTTGAAGTATCGGGAACTGAATTAACCCTGCTGCTTTGACTCTGAGGCAGCGAATGCATAAGTAAATTTAAATTCCAAGCGCTGTGCTTGGTTGGTCGGTTCTTTGCCCCCTTAGAGACCTTGTGGTCTTGTTTGAGATGTAGTTTCCAATTGTAGACTGAGATTGATATCAGGTCCAGGACCCCTGGAGTTGCAGACCAAATGGATCGCCAGCCCATCTGATGTGATCTTTATACAAGCCAACTTCTCTATCCCCTGTAAAAGCAGGTCTCCAATATTTCTAAATCATTTTTAAAACATGACATTGCTGTCCTAGGGTCCACTGTGTAAATTCAGTCTCAATAATTAGGAGTGGTGATCTGTAGGACTGCAAGCTGTACAGTTGCTAGAAGAGAGGATCATGGAGCATTAGGAATTGAAATAACACAGGTGTGTTGATTCTGAAGTCCGTGAGCACATAAGCCTGGATCACCATAATCCAGGGGGGCAGAACAGGCTTGAACTTTGGTGCCAGAGAGACCCAGATTCAATTCTAGGCCCTGGCACTTCCTGGTTAGGTGGCCTTCAGGGAGTCACTTGCCTTCTGAATGTTATTTCTTCATCTGTGTTCACAATAATACTACTTAGTGAGCATTTACTGAAAATGCAAAGGCACTTTACATAGTGCCTTATTTAATCCTCATGGCAGCCTTTTGAAGGAGATATTATTGTTATTCACATTTTATAAATGAGGAAACTTAAGTGTGAGGAATTCAAGTAATTTACCTGATGTCAGGAAGTCAGGTGGAGCCAAAAGTCAAACTCAGCTCTACCTGCCTCTTACTATATTCTACCACCTGCCTAGAAAATAGACGTTAAACTTTCATTGCAGGGGGAGGGTAGGCTGAAAAATGCCCCCTGCTCCCACTGCCTCAAGATACCCACATTCTAATTCCTGGAACGTAAGGCTATGCTACCTTACATGGCAAAAGAGTCTTTGTCAGTGTGACTAATTTAAGGATCTTGAGAAGGAGAGATTATCCTGGATTATCTGGGCGGGCTCCAAATGCAATCCCAAGTGTATTTATAAGAGGGAGGCAGAGGGAGATTTTGTCATAGATAGAAGAGGAGAAGGCAGTGTGACCAGAGAGGCAGAGATTGGAGTAATAAAGCCCCAAGCA
>NW_006431919.1:7104116-7105646 GCF_000325575.1 Pteropus alecto | reverse complement strand
GTGGCGTGGGGCGGGCAGAGGGAGATGCAGACAGCCACTGGCAGCTGGAAGAGGCAAGGAATGGAATCCCCCACAGGGAGAGCAGCCTGGCTGACACCTTGATTTTAGCTCAGTAATAACGATTTCATTCTTCTGGCCTCCAGAACCAAGAGAGAATAACTTTCTGTGCTATTAAGCCACCAAGTTTGTGGTCATTTGTGACACAGCGGCCACAGAATACGAATACACAGGGTTTGTGAGGTTGAGCGATGATGTATTCCTATGTGCTTAGTACAATGCCTGGCATATAACAAGCAGGTTTTCGATACACGCTAGCTTTCATTAAGGCAAAGTCAAGAACACACGTGTTTTCTAGTGTCTTGATGGTACAAAAGCATTGGATGGGGCCCCTGTGACTGTCTTCAAGTAGGAAAGTGACAAGAGAAAAACATTGAAAAATAGGCCAACTCCATGGTGATCGTTTATTGGCATTTCCTAAATTCTGGATCGTGAACTCTGATACCCATTCTGCCCTCCTTCTGGCTGAGGAGTAATGGTCAGATACGAGTAACGATGTCAGCAACCACGGTAATAACCGCAACGCGGGAGGTGCCTCTGTAGCAGGCTCTGCTCTGCAGTCTCTCCGTGGTTCATCTAATTGAATTGTCAGAGCAACTCTATGAGCTGTAGCCCTACTCGGCAGCTGGGGACCCTGAGGCGTGGCATCATGTAACTTGCTCAAGGTTATCTGGGTGGGAAGGGCAGAGCCAGGCTCTTAGTGGTGGCCTTGTAGTTGCTTCTGGGATGCCCCTTCCTTGCTCGGTATGCCCTTCTTCCATTAGCATTGGCATTACGTCTCCGTTATTCTGTTCCATCCTCTCTTTTCTTTCTTTCTTCCTTCCCTAGACTCTGGTTAGAATTTGGATTTCAGTATCCCGCAGTGGTGTAATCTAGGCGGTTTGGATTCAGAGCCTGGCTCCTTGTACCCACTGGCGATGTACACTTTGGCAAGTCGCTTCCCCTTCGAGAGCCTCAGTTTCCTCATCCACATGATGGGGCTAACAACAGTGGCCACCTTGTCGGATGTTGTGTGAATTCGATAACATAATGCCCTTGAAGGATTTACACCATGCCTGGTGCACTGCGAGAGCTCAATAAATAGTCACTATTATTTGTATTTTGTAGGGTCGGAAAAACATTTAAGGATGAAGTAAGAGGGAATTCCCCTGAGTTAGTTTCCAAATGCAATTAAGAGGACTTGACCTTAAAACCCAGTGCCCCCGGAAGGAAGCTCACTTCTGCTCTCCAGCCATGCCCGGTGTGACCTCACTGTATCTCCAGAGTACAGCTTTGCAGAGTTCGCCGGTCAGCCAAACTGTACCTCTTTTCCGTGCTTGCAGAATCAGTGTCCAGCCCCTCCCTTGGCGGGGCCCTGAACTGTCCGATAAGGAGGTCAGGATCTGTTCACTGGTTCCGGCTCTGTCTTCATCCAGGGACCCATAGCCAGTGCTGCCTGTGTAGCCAGGAAGGATGTCCACGGCTTTCTTTTGT
>NW_006431919.1:7090162-7104090 GCF_000325575.1 Pteropus alecto | reverse complement strand
TGGGCTAAATGAATGGGAGGAAGCTGCCAGCTGCCCTGTTGGCCTTAGATGGGCCCTCGTCAGAGCGAAGGGAAGCTGTGCACTTGTAAGAAGTCGGGAGTTGATTCTTGAGTTTGAGGATTCCTTTACCATCAGACTGTTCACCCTAAGATAATGGTAGCTGGCATCCAGCGAGTGAGCATTTACCATGAACGTACTATTTCATACAGATTTTTTTAACCATATGTATGTCTACCTAGATGAGGTCATATAGTATCCTCAGTTTTATAACCTTTTTTTTCCACTTGGAAATATAACATGGGCGATCCCAAATAATTTTTTTTTTTAATTTACACAAGAGATTTTTGGAATATTTGAAAACTTTGATAGTAAAATTTGAGAAAAAATTACACAAATAATAGAATTTTAAAATAAATGAGATCATTATACACTATTCTGTAATTTGCTTTTTCATTATTTGTCTTCAATATCTTTCCACATTATCACATTTATAGACTTGTTTCGTTCTTTTTAATGGTGACATAGGATTCCATGGACCAAAATTTATTAATCTCTATTAATGGACAGTTAGGTTTCCAATTTCTTGCTATTACAAATATTGCTGCAATGATATTGCTTATCCGTAATCTTTAAGCACATTTGTAATTATTTCTGTACAACTGATACCTAGAAGTAGTTGCAAGGTCAAATAGCATGTATGTTTAAAATGTTTCAAATTTTGACAAATCGTACCTCTCACTCCTTAGATCCTTCCCCAAAGCTGTACTATTTAAAATTCCTGTAACAGAGTATGAGGGTATATTACAGATACATTTCCATGTAAATTTATCATATGTTACATTGTGTGTGTATGTATAACGAACTTCTAAAATTTTTTATAATGAAAAATCATCAGATCCACATGGAAGTAGAGAGAATAATATAATGAATCCCCATATACCCATCATCCAGGTTCACTAATAAGCAAGATGCTGCAATTAATTGAATTGTCCCGGGTCGATGGGCTTTCTCGCAGTATCCTTATTTTTTTTTTCTTAATTTCTACAAACAGTGCTGGAGTGAACACCCTTTTGTTCTTTGGAAAGTAATTCTAGAGGATTGCCTCCTAGATGTGAATCACTGGGTCAAAGGGAATTTGCATAGATCATGACGACAGATAAAGGCACATTGCCTTTGGCATCTGCATAAGTTACATCTTGTCACCTTGTTGAGAGAACTTGTTTTCACACACTCTCATCCATGGGTTGATTGTTGAACTTGATTGTTGAACACTCTTTAAACTCAAACTCTGCTGCCTTTTTAAAAAACAGCTTTATTGAGATATAACTTACATAGCCATATAATATAGTTCATCCATTTGAAGTATACAGTTCAATATATTTTTAGTATATTTACAGAGTTGTGCAACCGCATCGTATTCTAATTTTTGAACATTTAATCACCCCCCAAAAGAAGTCATTAGCAGTGTTACAGGTTGACTGTGTCCCCCCAAATTCCTATGTTGAAGTATTAACCCCCCAGTACCTCAGAGTGACGTTATTTGAAAATAGAGTTATTGTAGATATAATTAGTTGAGGTCATACTGGAGTAGGGTGGCCCCTAATACAGTGTAACTGGCGTCCTTATAAAAAGGGGAAATTTGGACATAGGCATGCACAGAGGGAGAATGCTGTGTGAATATTAGAGTTATGCTGCCACAAGCCAAGGGACCTAAGAGAAAGGCCTGGGACAGGTCCTTTCCTAGTACCTTTAGAGAGAGCATGGCCCTGCCAACACCTTGACCCTAGACTTCTAGCCTCCATAACTGTGAGATAATAAATTTGTTTTTTTCAGCCACTCAGTTTGTGGTATTTTGTTAAGGCAGTGCTAGCAAACTGGTATAATCAGTCACTCCCCATTCTCCTCCATCCCGAGGAGCTCTAGGCAACCACTAGTCTGCTTTCTGCCTCTACAAATTTGCCTGTTCTGGATATTTTGTATAAAAGGGATTATATAACATGTGGTCTTTTGTGACTGGCTTCTTTCACTTAGTGTAATGTTTGTGAGTTTTATCCATGTTGAAAAGCATGTGTCAGTACTTCATTCCATTTTATTGTTAGTGTTCCATTGTTTGGATTTACCAGTTTTGTTCATCCATCCATCAGCTGACGGATCTCCTGCTTTTTAAGCAAGAGCTAACTTGTCTCCATTCTACAAGGTTGATTTCAGCAGATATTGGTTGAGCATTTACGTGTAAAGCCCTATGTTAGGTGCTGTAGGGAGTAAGTACAAACACACTATTCTTGCCACCTGGCCGTGAAAACATACAACAGCAAGATCCAAGGCAGATTCCAGACTTACGTAATAGAGATGGAAGTACAGTCCTGAGGAGGCAGGAGGGAAGAGAGAACTTCGGACTGGGAGATAGAGAAAGCTTCCCTAAGGCGGGTTGCTTGGAGCTCTGCCTTCCAGGAGCAAGGAGGGAGGCTGTGGATGAGGGAGGGAAGAGAGGCGAGTGGAAAAATGAGAAAAGAATTCAGACTGAGAAATTAATATACAGATATTTGATCTGAATCAAGGGGAACCAAAGCTATAGTACTAATAATCTCTTGGGAATTCAGGATTCCAGCTGGCCAAATCATTTTAATTCAGAAGAGTGGAATGTGGGGAATGGGGAAAGGGTTTCTTTTTTCTTACCTAACTTGGCTACCCAAGGATTTGAGTGGCTTAGAGCTCAATTTTTTATTTTCCTGTTTTTGACGTTGAGTCGCGCTCTCTCTTTCCTGAGGTAAAACTACCGTGTGGTCAGGCAGGTAGGTGGAGTACTTCTAGAAGGATGTTTGGGGGGCACTTTAAATCTAGGCTGTATTTTCTACACCTTGGTTGAGAAGAAGCTCTTCCCTCACCCCTCCCCATTGATGGGAGATTTAGGCCGAGCCAAGTGGAGAGAGGCGTACCTGGTGGGTGGAGCTGCGGACCGAGCACAAGGCAGACGTGGAGCACAAGGCAGACGTGGCTTCTTTGCAACTTGGGGAGGCGCAGAGTCTCCTGATAAGCCGGGCGTGGTGGGCAGGATGAGGATGGATGTATGAATAAACGCTTGGGTGCTTGGGTTTGGGAGATGCGTCGAGAGTCGTACCTTCCAGACCTCTATTTTTTCCCTAGCTTCAAGGATGTGCCAAACCTCATCATCCAGACTCTCTGGAAATTGGAGGATGTTTCTATTCCCCAACCTTTGCGCTTTGGCAATGGAACATGACTATCCCAGGGAAAAATCTACGGGGGGTGGAAGTCGATACTGGGTTCTGTCCTGAGAATGAAGCCACATTTACATTCAGCCATGAAATATTTTGATTTGAAGAAAGTAAGCTTGTTGTTCTCTACTTAGAACTCAATGACACGCACAGACCTTTGACTGACACCTCGGATACTAAATGAACAGGCTTTTGGGGCAAGTGGCAGGTCTTGCTCAAACTCATCTGGAGGTGGGTATTGGGTGAGAGAATCCCTGGCTTTTCTGATGAGAGTCTCTAGCACAGCAGGCTTGAGCTCTGGACTACGCACTGGGAATTCTTTACTTCCTGTCTTTCTTCTCTTCTTTCATTCAACAAATACTGTGAGCGCTGACCATGTGGCAGGTGTCGGGCTAGGTCCTGGGCGTTCCTGGGAGAGCAGTGGCAGGCAAAACGCAGTCTCCACCATCCTGGGGCCTAGAGCCCAGTGGAGGAGACAGGAAGCTAAACTGTTACAGAGCAATGTGGACGGACGTGATGGAGGAAGCAGAGGTGCCGTAGGAGCTTGGGGATGGGGAACCGACCCTGGATTGGGGATCAGAGAAGGCCTCTAGGAGGAAGCGAATAAGGAAGAAATAGGGCCGTGGTAAAAGTGGGTGGCTTCTACAGGGGAACTGGGTTCCAAACAGCAAGAACAAAGGCCTAAAGGCAAGAGTAGCATTTGAAGATGAAAAGAAGTTCTTTATGGTTAGAGCAGAGAGCAAGGGAGGAAGGAAATGGTGAAAAAAGGTTGCTTGGTGGGAAGGGGTGAGTCCTTGAAGGGCCCTGTAGGCTCCTTAAAGGGTTTGGGCATTGACCTTGAGGGCAATGGGAAGCCGATGAAGAATATTTTAACAGCCAGATAGTGACAGCATCCTAAATGCATTTGAGAAAGACTAGTGATAGTCATAAGGCATATTCAAAAGCTTTATTATAATCTGAGTGAGAAATTATGCTGGTCTAATTTAGGGAAGAGCTAGCTGATGTGGCGAGGAGGGAATGGATTCCAAAGATATTTATAGGGTGTAGTCATGGAGACTGGGAGATGGGTTGAATGTGGGCTGAGGGAGAAGACGGATTCAAGGGCCAGTCTGAGGTTCCTGCTTGGGTAAGTAGTAGGTCAGTGGTTCCCATCCCTGGGTTTAATCTTAGTTTGTGGTGAGACCTCGGACAAGCCACTTCTTTCCTCAGATCTTTAGTTTTCTCATTACTTTTCTCTTCCCCAGTCACCAACTCTGCAGGACTGTTGTGGGAATCCACTGATAAAAATCTGTGTGAAAAATAACCTCTAGACTCCTTCTATGACCCTACAAGGAAAGGATCTTCTTACCCCTGTTCTCTCTGTAATTCGTGCTCTAACACAGTCTTTCCTCCTTGTCTGCAATTCTAAGCACTTGATCTCTCCAGGACTGATGAGACCTCTGCCCATCCCAGCAGCCGAAGCCTCACAGGGGCCTCTCTGAGGGTTCTCAAACCAGCTTTTGTTGAAAACAGTGATATCATTAGGTGGAGCTGGGCCAGGCTTTCCTCGGCCAGCTTAAGGAGAAATGGGGTCTTTATGACTTCTGTGCTACCGCTGTTTTCCAGCCACTTCCATAGCTCCCATGTGCCCCACTGCCCCCTTTTCCTCCTTCTCTTTCCCCTGAGGTTTGGGTTTGCAGAAAACTGGCAGTCTCCACGTTTTGTCCTCTTGCATCAGTCTTCCTGGAGAGAGGTCCAGATGGACCAAGGGCCTATAATGGCTGCATTATATCAGGCACAGTTTCTTTTTCCAATCCCCCACCCTCCCCCCGGCCCGCTCCGCCCGCCTGGCCTGCCGCTTCAGCCTTTCTGGGGAAAGAAAGGGCAAGTCATCAAGTCATGGAAAGGGAGTGCTAGGGCAAGAGGTGATTCTTGGCGTTGGGAAAGATGTCAGGTCCTTGTATTCTAGAAGCTCTTTGTCTCTTGACTTCATGATGCTAGATTTGGGGTTTGGGTAAGAAGGCACATGTTAAAGTGACTGTTCAGTTATGTGGTGACAGGAGTGTGGCTGTGGAAAGGGGCTCAGCAAAGGTGAGCAAGCGACCCGAGTTCCTGATCCGCAGGTTGTGCTTCCTCTCTGCCCCCAACACACGTGCACGCATGCGCCCCTGCTCCGCAGCTGTGTAGGCAGCTTGCTCGGGGAATTTCGAATTTGGTTGCAACACTGGTTTGTAGCAATTTAGGAAGGAAGGAAAATGGGCCATGAAACAGTGACTCGGCTTCTAGGAACGAGATAGTCAGACCTACCTTCCCCGTGGCCTGTTGGTGTTTGCAGATGACTTTCACAGATGACCTCGTAGGGGAGGGAAAAAATAATTCTTCTACCTAAGTTCTTGGCTGGGAACCCTGTAACAAAAGACAGATTAACAAGAGAAAAAACAGGTAACTCACTTGGAATTCAGACTTCTACAGCATCTTCAACAAAGAACAATACTTGCGGAGAAATCACAGGACAAATGAAAGAGCTGTTAGGCCTCTAGTGTGGTAAAATGCAGGTAAATATATGGGAAATTAAAGGTTAGTTAGTAAAGTTTGTTGTACAGATTCCTTCCCCAGGCGGATAGGGTCTAAAGTGGTCTCTGGCGATTAACGTTTGTCCTTCTCAGAAGAAGGGGAACAGGGATGCCTTTGAAAATTTATGTCCTGCTTTTAGGCAAATAATGGGAGAGCAAGAAGCTTTTCCTGTAGTAACTCCTTCTTCTCAGTTGTCTTCAGATCAGAATGATCCTTATGCTAAACTGGCATATTTAGGATGGCACATTCTGCCACCCTTCAGCCTCCTCTAATCTTCACGATGGAAGATACAGGTGCCGGGTGGAGGGCAGGAAAACCGTGCTTGCCTCATTCACATCCCTAGCACAGTGCTTGGCACACGATTGGCCTCAATAAATACTTATGGAATGAGTGAGTGGGCTTGAAAATGTAAAGCCTTAGGCTCAAGAGAGATATGCAGCTTGCTCCAAGGACCCGGAGCGAATCCGTGGTGAATTCTTGCCCGGAGAAACTTGGTCTTCCTGATGCCATGTGCCCTGCAGTTTGTACTGTATTATGCTGCTTAATAAGTAATTATCGATGAGATTTCATGAGCATCCTTCCTCTCTGCCCTCTGGGAGTATCTGGATGGCCTGGCTCTTGGATCATCTACCACTGACATTTAGCTTACTTTAGTTTATTTAGACTGATGGGTTTAGAAGCAAGAGATAATTGCCTGATGTTGCATGAGTTGTTTTTGCTCTTTTTCAAATTCTTCGTGTGCAAAAGTGAAGTGAGGGGAAACATTGGACGAAGAGGACGGCATGTAAAGATTCTCTCATTGCAGTGGACTGCAGTTTATGCACTAACCCTATCCCACCCCCTGCCTCCCAAATCTTCTTGGAAAGAATATGGAGCAACACATAGAATGAGGGGAAAACTGATGGATTAGGGCTCAGAAAAGACAGGATGAAGGAATTCATAGACAGTCTCTCGTCTGGTGCCACCACTGGGGTGACTCAGCTCTAGCCATTTTCACCAAGTGTCACTCATCTTGAAATTCAGCTAGATGAGACCCGATTGTCCTGGCTTGTCATGACAATCAGCATTCAGAGAGAGGGAAACCTCTCCCTAAATGCAGAATGGGGCACTGTTATCCCGAGAAGGCGGCAGGGATGCTGGAGGCCAGGACAACAGATATCCACGATGAATTAGGACGGCATTCCAAGTTCTAACCCTTTTGACTTGTGCTTTAGTTATGATTTGTGCTTTAGGATGTAAAGAAACATTGGACAAGATTTATCAGAGTTACTGGGATGTTTAATCAGAGCCTAAAAGGAACCAGTCACTCACATTTAGGGCGGATTGGTTTGTGGTCTTCACTGCCTGCTCTTTGTTTGTTTGCTTTTTTTATGAGATGGTCCACCTATTCCCTTCTTTCTAAGCATATTCTCGAAGGTCGCGTGATCTTAAAGGTTCATTTTTTTTCACTTCCTCTGTGTCTTATCCACAAAATTTGTCTCTACAGTATGGCCAGTTACCTTTTGCATTGGCTCTTCCCTTCGGGTTAATCTGATAAAAAAGCGTTGTGATTATTCACCAAAAACTGGTTGCTAGGGAGGCTGCCATCAGGTAGTGTTTTCACTTTTTTGTCTTTCTCAGAAATAGTAAAGATAGTACCCCCATTTCCTTTAACTGTCCAGTTCTAGTAAATACCCATAATGGGCTATTCGAGACACTGCAAAAAAATATCTGTAAACTCTTCTTGGGTGAGCCATTTTGAAGGCTCTGTAAGTCCCTGCCAGTTAAGCTCCCTGATCCCAAGAATCTGCCCTGTTTGCACAGAGTGGTTGCTCATCTTCATGTGGAGGCAGCCAAGAGAGAGGCATGAAGAGGATTAAATAAAGACCCTGCTCACTAAAGGAGTAAACAGTGTTTATCTAAACATCCTTTGGTATTTAACATAAAAGCAAAACACAGGACCAGGAGCTGGTCGGAAGGGTACTGGGTCTGGTGGAGGATCGGGGGAAGATGTAATGGGAAATGATTGGTGAAAAGGAGTGTTGACATAATGCATTGTTTAGAAATTTCCTTAATAGAAGGTTAAAAAAAAAAAACCATGCCCAGTAGCTTGGGCTTTTAGCCAGGCTTGTGGATGGCGCCATCTTGCTTTACAGTGTTGCTTCTGGAGCTGGTTCTCGGGTAGCATAGATGCTTGCTGAAGTGAGTCCTCGGGGTAGGAAGAGATCTCTGCTCTTTACATGAGGAGCAGCCTTTAAACTTCCCCCGTTCCATGGCCTTTCTGTTCCCTCAAAAAGGAATGCCTCTGCCTGTGGGCCCCTGGACGTGTCAGTCCCTTATTTGGCCATGGCTTCGGCGTGTTGGTTTGTTTCCATTCCTTTGGAGTCAGAGGTGGAATGAGCACTGGTTGGGAAATCTTGATTCTGAAACAGCTCTAGCCGTCTCTTCTCCCTTTTCTTTTTCCTTCTTTGAAAACAAAAGAATACTTACCGAATTTGTTATGTTACTGTCCTAAATATCGGCAGGCATCGTCCATCACATTAGAGCAGCAGTCTCTGCTTTTGAAAACGCCTTCCCAGCGCCTGCCTGTCCTGGCTTCACCATTTCCATTTGATAGGGAAATAGCTGAGGAGCTTGTGATTTGCACAGTATCACCCAACTTGCTAAAAAGTATGAATAGTAAAATTTCCAAGCATACTCTAAAGGAGAGAGTCTAGATTAGGACCCCTCAGAAAGCCGTCATGTTTATTTAATAATTATCAAGATTTACCACATGTGCATATAACTAGTTTTGGAGAAAATGATACCAATGATATTTGTAAAACACAAACACTTTATATTTTACAAAGAGTCCTTTTACATTCGTTCATTTTATTTAAACAAGTATTCATAATCAGCCACTCTGCTAACATTTTACAGCAACCCTATTAGGTAGATTCTATCATTTCTCCCATTTTATAAATGAGAAAACTGAAGCACAGAGGTTAACCAGCTTTCCTAAACTCACAGAACTTATAAGCATCAGAGCTAGTATTTGAATGTGTTTTCTCATTTGATCCCCTCAACAGTGCTGTAAGATAGTAGTATTACTCCCAGCAGTCCAGGAAATGATGGCTCAAGTGAGACACTGCTCATACAAATGCTTTCTTCAGGTTTATTCATCTAATCAGTAAGGGAACAAGCAAGATTATAAAACTGGTTTAAAAATTGGATAAGGGACATATGTATGTATTTTTTAATAGTGGAAAAAGGAATGTTGAGATAAGATCTCTCGATGACCTACACTCTGGTCATTAATATCCAAGAGACAATAAAGCTATCTAGCTTTTGGAGTTATCTCTTCTACTGGATGGAAATCATTTGCATCTCCATTATCTCTTACTAGGTTTTCATAAGTTAACATCTAGTTTTACAAGGTTGTACAAGAGCTGCCTTAATTAATTGAATATAGCCTTTTGAAGCTACATTTCCTCCCACGGAGTCCAAAGAACCTGAGACTGACCTCTCAGAGCCGACAACCTGGTAAGTGCCCTTGGGTGACACTGAAAGGGACCTCGGTCATCTTTTGACTCATTTCCAACATTTGAAAGGACAGTCATCTGGAGAGTATGCAGCTGGTACTCAAACCAAAGTTTTCTGAGCCGTAGACTTTCCCTCTATGTTGTACTGGTATCATTTTTAGGCTTTGGAAGGCTAGGAATGGGAAAAAGAATTTATTATGTTAAAATTGATCCAATGAAACAGAAGAATTCTCTGAGCCTAAAAACATATCACCTGGAAAAACTATCAAAACACAGATTTCTGAGTTCTTCTCTAGAAAATATAATCGCTCAGTGAGTCTGGGATGGGGCCTGGGATTTTAGATTTTCTTCACAGCATTTCTGGTGTCGTACAGTTCCTGGGCTAAGTCCCTGATGATAGCATTAGGAGCATGAGCAAGAAACAGAAGAGGCTTAGGTTAACAGCAACACAAGCAGGCAGGGAAACTAAGAGGGACCAGCAAGGCTGCACCTCCCGAGCATCACCAGGATATAAGTGCCCAGATACTCTTGACAGAGCTAGATGGGCCAAGAGCTGGGCGAAAGAGGTGCCAATGAGAATGGCCACTGACATGAGCAATGTTTGCTTCTGCTGCGCATATCTGCATAGGTTGTTTTTCAAGGTAGTTTAGAAATTATTAGCATTTTATCTTCACTGGTTTGCTTATCTGAAGCAGCTGGAAGGAGGGTTGATCTCAGAGATGTTTTGCAAATTTGTTTTAGTCCTGTTGCTCCTCTCTGCAAAAGTTTTAGAGATGCATTTGAAATGTGGCTGAAGGTAAATAGTCCTTAAAGAGATGGTTCTGGGTTTGGAGGGCCTGAGCCTTAGGAAAGATGGGTCAGGGCTCTTTCAGACTGCAGTGTGCTTTTGGGTCTGGCTTCATGTACAAATAGTTTCTAGGCTGCCACAGGCAATTCTGTTGTCCTTCCCCAGAGAGTGTCTGTATGTTTTATGTCCGGTATTTGGGGGGCAGCTTATTTTCCTAAGCGAGATTCAAAAGCAGAGGTTTTGCTCAAGGGCTGTGGGGTCTGGGCAACCAGGTTTTACCCAAAGTGAACACTCCAGTGCTGGCTGCTATTAGCTCCGGGCTGCCGATGCTGCCTGCCTGCAGGCTTGGGATCCTGGAGGCACAGGCCGGAGTGGGCTACGGAAGGCAGAGGGTACACAGAAACTGCTTTTCCATCAAAGCCAGCAGAAGGGGGCGGGGTGGGGAATCTTGGATAGTCCTTCTCTCTTCCTGGACGCACATCACTCACAACTCGTTTCCTGAAAATCCTGACACACTCCAGTGGTGAGAGACGGCTTCCTGCCGATCCACTGAGCCAGCCCTTGTCAGGGAGGAGAAGAGAGCAGATGTGGTCCGAGAAGGGGCAGTGAGCTGGGCTGCTCGCTGGCCCTGTGGCCCCTCTGTGAGCGGACGGCAGTGTCTTTGGTCCTGAGAGCAGTGCCAGGGCACCACTTGGGCACAGATGGGCCTAGCTTGGGGCAGTGGAGAGCGTTAGAAAGCAGTGTTTTGTCCATCAGTAAAATTGCACAGATGGTGGTGATGAAACATGACCCTTCCTTTTGCTTCTAGAAGGAAGAACTTTCCTGGACAACATTTGTAGCTCCATTTGGGAAGGGTTCTTATTTCAAAAAAGACCAGCCCTGAACTTCTTACACGTCCATCCTCTTTTTCCTGCCCCGCGCTTTGCTTATACCTGTTGCTCTTCTCTGCACATGGTCACCACCTAAGAGCTGAGTCTCCTTTTCGTGACATCACATATGCCCTCAAAGCCGCTATCATCACCATCAAATTGTGTTTTGTGCTACTGGTTCCTGGCAGGGCTTTAGTTTTATCTTTCCACCTTCTAAGAGAGAAAGAGCAGGAACACCAGACCTGGTTTTGAAACCCGGCTCTGACCTTGCGCCATGACAGCTTGGACAAGTTACAGGTCTGAGTTCCTAGTGTTGTCAGTCACAAAATGGGGAGAGGATTAGTACCTTCCTCATAGGTATGCCATGAAGGTGAAATAATTTAACACTTAAATACACGTGAACTATTTTGATTGCCACTTGTCTGGATGTCCCGAGCTCAGAAAGATCCCGGATGTGGCGGGGGGCAGGAAGGTGTGGGGGCTGGGTAGTGTAGACACTTTGATATTTCTGAAGTTTATCTGCCTGAAAAACACGTTGAGGTCTTGTGGTCGAGGGCGGTGGTTCGGATCAGAGAGTCACTGGGAGAGTTATCAGCAGGTAGTTAGGCCCAACCCCAGAGTTTCTCTCTGCCTCAGTACATCTGGGGTGGGGCCTGACAATCTACATTTTTAACTAGTTCCTAGGCAGTGCTGATGCTGCTCGTCCCAAAAGGGCACTTAGGCAGAAGAAGCATGTTGTTCCTTGTAGATTCTTAAGACGGAATGAACGCCAGTGGGTGCCGGTTACAGAGAGGTAGTTCTGGTTCAGTGTGAGAACTTTCTTTAACTACTAGAAGCGGTCAGATGTGGAGTGGGTGGTCTCAGGAGCTCTCCGTCACTGGAGATGTCCAGTGCTGAATGGCCGTTTGGCAGATTCCTATACAACAAGGTCGAAGGTTCATTCACTCATTCATTTATTTTTTCATCCTTCCATTTATTCACCAAATAAACGTGTACCGCCTGTTTGGTAGGGCCTAGATGCTGGGGAGAAGCCTTTAACAGGCAGCCATGCCCCCGGCTCTTAGGGAGCCCACAGTTTAATGAGTTTGGCTATGATTCCTAAGGTCTCTTTTAACGCTGAGGCTCTGAGAGTCCTGTGGTGATGGGGACAGATCCTCAGAGTAAGAAGCTGCAGAAAGATGCTTACCCTTCTGAGGACGAGTGGCTGAGGACTAACAAGAATGTGGACACCTGTGAGGTTCAGTGTGGATTGTCTTTCTTTGGAACACCTTTATGTCACTGAATGAATGATCTTTTGCCCCCTAAGACTCAGAAGAGGCTGAGAAAGTATTTATCAAGAGTACATTTTCTGTGAGAAAATTCCCATCCCATTGGAACTCAGATGGCCCATTAAATGCTGAACCCCTGACTGGCCATCCATTATGCAGTCTGTGAAAGCAGACCCAGGAAATGGGCCTGCAGGAATGAGCTAATTGCTTTCTCACCTCTCTCAAGTGATATACTGGACAGTTAATGGCCGAGGAGATTTAGATGGAAATAGGTAAACCCCATCAGTTTTTTCTGAGTTCTTCTATCATAATCTCCGTTGAAAACAATAATGATAATCACTAACCTTTAACCTTCCACTTTGTAACCTCCTGGTGTTAAGCCCTTTTCATGCATTTTGTCGTTTTTACGCTTATGACAGCCCTATCGAGAAGGTATAATATCCTTGTTTTTGAAGAAGAGGAAACAAATATTCAGGGAGGTAAAGTAACTTGCTTGTGGCCGTAGAGACAGTCAATGTCAGAGCTGGAATGGAAACAGTCTTTTGGACTCCAGACCATGTTCTAAGCTCTTAGTTTGCTGAACGACTCATTCATTTACTCATTCCTTCATTCGATAATTAGTTATCCTGGTTTGTAGTTGTGAGCAAAACACTTGGCCTCTGTCCTCATGGGGCTTACATTTTCTGTCTCTCAGACAAATGGGCGACTCCTCCCGTAGATCCTTGGCTGCTGGTTAGATGCTTAAGAGAAAGGAAAAGGGTGGGGAGACAGAACCTGGCAAGTTAGCTACTGACCCAGTTTCTATGTAATGAGAGTTTCTCTACACAGGCTGGGTTTGGGGCTTTGCTTTGTTTTTACATCTCCCTGTCGACTTTCTTTTCTTCGTGTCCAAGGCTGGATGTTGAAAGACTTGCCTTGGTTCAAGAGACAGTTCTTGTGGCATTTGCCTTCTGACTGCACTCTGGGGGTAGAGAAGAATCTGAGAGTCAGGAGTCCTAGAATTTAGAGGTGGAAATGACCCTGGAGACTCTCTTCAACGACCTTTTCTGGCTGGGAAATGCCATCTCTTCCAAAGCCAGGGTGGTCCCTGCAGATTCCTTTGGCTTCCTGTGCCGACCTCAGCCTATATTTTCTTCTTTTTAAAAACAGTTTCAAGTTAGGTTTTTAGTTTTCAAAATAAATTACATGATAATTGTTTTTTTAAAAATCAACCAATTTTCAGAAACATGCAACTTACATTGTGAACATCTGCAGTCTCCTGCGATAACCGAACACTAACAATGAGCGTTTGCTTCTCTTGTTGTTTTCAGTGCATACGCTATTCTACGCTGTGATTAGTTTTTCATTCAAAGGGATTTTAAAAATGCATTCTTTCCTAAAATTTATTTTTTATCTAACTCAATTTTAGACATTCTTTCCATAATCGTATATATAGACCCACTTAATTCTTTTTATTGTTAGACTCCAATTTCTCTTCCATTAGAAACCCTTTTGACCCCAGACCACGACTTTCTATAGATGCGTTCTGCTTTTAATGTGGCTCTTTTATTTTTTATTTACTTTTAGAGAAATTCAAGAAACTTTGTTTGGTGTCGCCTTGCCTTTGGTGAGGGATTCTTAACCTCAGCTTCAAGGAGTCTATGGCAAGAGAGGAAACCAATGTTCAATTTTGGGGGCGGGAAAAACGGGACTTTCTTGGAAGGTTAACACACAGAACT
>NW_006431919.1:7075617-7090131 GCF_000325575.1 Pteropus alecto | reverse complement strand
GGTCTCAGAAATGACAGGCCACGGCAGCTCCTGGAATCCGTGCAACAGGAACAAAGCAACAGATGATTTCTCCCATCTTATCTGTTCAGGTCTTGCAACATTACGCCATTGGCTTAGCTTGGATGGTGGGCCACCCTTAGCCAGGGCTAGCTAGACAAGACACTGATTGACAATCTCACCAAAACATGCAACAGGGGAGAGGTATTCCCTTAAGGAAAAATTGCTGTGCTGGTACTAAAAGCTGGTGGAGGCAGTGCTGGAAAAGTCGATCCAGTTACACAATAGGGCCCATAGACCCTGGGGATTTTGAGTGTGCGTTTGCATGTGTATGTTCCCAAGGCCGGGCAAAAGTGAGGTCCACTGCTTTAGTTCTGTTGACTCTGTCTGGTGTGTCTGACCTAGATGATGATCCCCATGAATGTAAAATCCACAACAAACTCCCTCCTGGTTTCCTTTTTGTTCCTTAGGCCTTTATGGCTTCCTCAGCCCGAAGTGGTTCTGACAGCTTCAGTTAGAATGGCCTGTGGCTGTCTCCAGGAGGGTGGAGTCCATCACCTCAGGACATAAATGTTTGTTGTTACTCTTTGCAGGCACCTTTTTGCTCCAGCCTACACAGAAACCCATTACGCTCCAGGTGGCAGCCCTCAAACCACCACACTGAAGTCTGAGGTAAGTTCAGGTCAACAAATATCTTTCAAGCAGATTCCCGACCCAGTCCCCCGCCCCGGGGGAAATGAAGGGATGGTGTGACTCCACGAAGTGGGTCCCTCCTCCTCCAAAGGGGTTGTTTTTCCCAACCAAACACCGAGGGAGCCAGGAGGAGAAGCCAAAAGAAGAAGCCAAACATGAATTTGTTGTTTCCTAAGTGCGTTCTGTCCTTTGCTGGCTAAAATGGTCAAACAAACAATATTGTAAGGTAGTTGCATCTTATTAAAATTGGCATAAATCATCATGAAGCATACATTTTCTTTATGTTAATTACTTACATACTAATTCACACAAGTTTAAGTGAAAAATGATTTACCAGTAATTTTGAAGTCCTCATCAATCAGATGTTTAAATAATTCTTTTTTCATAGGGGTGTGTAAGTTTTTGTAGTTTGCCTTTTTAATGTGATTTTAGGTTATGAAGGTTTTTTTAAATTTTGCTTGTCTTTTCTTATTGGGAATTTTCCCCCTCAAAGTTGTTTTTGAGTACAAATGTTTACACGAAGATTTATCATTTAAAAATGATCTTTCAGATGGATACATTTTAGTTTGCTTCACTACACCTCACTGGTGAACATTAAAGGTAGTGAATCATGCATATTTCTTGGTTTGCTAGCTTTTCCTACCAGGGGACCCATTAGACGCGGTAGGCTCAGGGCAGTGGTTCTCAGCCAGGAGTGATTTTGTTATAAGTCATTTCTTTTATTAAACTTTTGTCAGTATGTGAATAACTAACATGAAGCAAAGAAAACATATTTCACGATGATTTATACCAATTTAATCAGATGCAATTACCGTAAACTATTCTACTTGTTTGACAGTTTTAACCAGCAAAGGAGGAGACAAGTGGCAATGTCTGGAGACAGTTTTAACTGCCATGACTGAGAAGTGGATGCTACTGGCACCTAGTGGGTAGAGGCCAGGGATGCTGCCAAAAGTCCTGCACAGGACAATCCCCGCACATAGAATAATCCAGCACCAAATGTCACTAATGCCTGAGCGGAGACACTCTGGATTGCCGTGACCCTTCTCGGATGCTGGGCTGATGAGATGGCCTGAAGGAGAAGGAAGAATGGACTCCAGCGGGAGCAGCGATGATCTTTCGCCTTTGAGGCAGGACATGATAGCCTTTCGTGGCCTGTAGATGGGAGAGGCGTGGCGTGAGCACAGCAGGACAGGCTCCTCTGCCTCAGTGCTCCTCCCGCAGCTTCCTGTGGAACCTGAGATGCCCATGGCCCATTCTTTAAAACATCCGTGCCAGAGTGTGAATGTCTAGGAGATAGTGACAGCCACTGTTGATCATTACCAACTCAGATTACTGTATTAGATTACCCTTGAAAAGAGGAAAAGAGACATGGGACAGTTACGTTTTGATACGTCTGAGTGGTCCAGAGCACATAGTAGCTAGGTAGCTGAGGGGCTACATTGGATTACTGGTATGAAGATCAGTGTTGCCTTCTTCATCAAGACTTTCTTGGATGGGAAAGGAGTCGGCAGTGTGGGCGGTGCCCTCAGCAGGCATGTTGGCTCTGATTTTTCATCTCTGGGGAAGTTGTCCAGCTGTGGTGTGTCCACACACCTTCTTCAGTGCCCCGTGGGGAGAGGACAGGTGCGCCTCGAAAGCCCTAGCCCTTACTACCTCACAAAGTACTACCTCCTCCAAGTTCGGCTCCTGCATTTGTATACCCACAGCTGAAGAATGGGTCTCAGTGCAGAAGTCTGCTGTGAGCTCATGCTTCCTGCTGTGAAAGCCCCCTGGGGGTGGCCGCCTCAGGCCCAGAAGCTGGGAAGGAATGCAATGACTTCATGACTTCATTCACTTGTTCTTTGTGCTCTCAGAATTAAGCAGAGATATTGTAGAGGCCTTTCAGAAACGGAGGAATGGGAGAGGACTTCCCCTCACTCCCACAATGCCCCTCCTTCCGGAAGGTCTTTTGACTGCAGCATATCCTAGCTGAAGTATGGTGCCACTCATTGTTTTTCTTACATCTCCGGCTAATGAAGAGCAGAGCAGAGCCCCCACCCAGCCCCTTGGGGCTCCTATGGGCTTTCTTATATTTGGGAGTTGAAGACTCAAAGAGAAAAGGGAATGAAGTAATCCACTTAGCTGCCTTCGACCCAAATGTTGAGGACCACACTCTAATACCAAACTTGGCCTGGGGCAACAGGAGGTCTGGGAACCTTATCAGACTTGTCCCCTAATCTAGATCTGGTCACAGGGAAGGGGTGGAGAGGGGATGGGCCTGTAAATGTGTTCCAATAGAAGGAGTTACAGAGTTTGGGGTCTGAAGCCAGGGTTTTAGTCTTGGCTTTGACTAGCTATTTGACCTTACACAACCCTTTTGACTACACTAGTGTTGAATTTCTTCCTCTGAAAATTGGATATGCTAAGGGTTGACTCTCAGGGCTATGGAAGGGTAAGATGAATCACTGATTTTATGGGAATTTGTAAACATCTCTTCCAACGCCACATTTTACAGATGAGGAAATTGAGAGAAGAGAAAAAGTAACATGCTTCAGTTCAGATAACCAGCAAGTGGCCAGGCTTAGACTGGAACTCAGGTCCCCATTGGTGCCAGAAGATAACACAGTTTTGACAAATTAATTCCTATGCGCTTTGCTGGGCGCTTTTGCTCGGAGAGGTGGAGCATAGAGGCTGAAGTCAGGCCTCTGGGGTTTGAGTCTCCACTTTCGTTCTGCGTGGCCTTGTGAATCATGATAAAACCTCTCCAACCTTTAGTTTCCCTTTTTAAAAAATGGGAATAATAATATCTACTTCATAAGGCTGCGGTCTTAATTAAAGGGGAAAAAGACCTACGTAAGTTGTTTATCTTGCTGTAAGAGCTGGATAGACGTTCGCCCTTATTGTTACTGACAGTGAACGGCAGGTATGAGTATCACATGCCGTGATGCATGTGCAAGGCCTTTGTAAATTTAAGGCATGTTCTAAAGTCCGTTGCAATGCTATTTCAGAGAGCATCCAGGCAGTGAGCACTGTTTGCATCAATCCAAAGATGGGAAGTGATACAAGGAAACTTCACGCCCATCCCTGCTGGCCGAAGGATTATCAGTAGGTGAAAGGGCACCGGTGGTGCAGAGACTGATCCTAAGTTGAGTGTCAGCCTGGCCCGTAAGCTGTGGTCTGGCTGCATGGCTCAGCTGGGCGAGATGTAGGATTGGTGTGGCTAAGGCTGAGGATTCAGCCCCTGGTGGGCTTCCAGCTCCCTCAAGGCCACGTTCTGCCTTTGACCAAGGAGAATGTAGTGCTGATCACTAATGTTTGTTGCCAGCTGCTCTGGGTCGGGTACCCTGCACTAGCTCCTTGATGTATGGTGCTCTCGCAACCACCCCCGAGGTAGAGACTGAAGAGAGAGGTTGTGGAACTGTTCATGTAGCTGGTAGGTGTGAGAGAGTGCGTTTAAATTTGGCCTGGCCGTGCCAAAATGCTTGAATCTGGGCTGTACTGGTGCCTAGAGCTGGGCAGGAGGTGGAGCCAGACAGTGTAGACGAATGGGTTAGCGGTCTCCTGGGTCACATTCCTGCCTTCTGGGGACCAAGGAACATCTATGAGCAAGTATGGTCCTGCTGATGGATCACTTGGACTGTTACGTAGGCGAATGCCAGAAATTTCTGGTTGGCCTTGCTCAGGGCCAGGGTGCGGGGGAGTAGGGAAGAGAAAGCTCCATGTCTGCAACCGCATGGCTTGTATCTTTCTTAAGAGCTTTTCATAATCTGGCTTTACCTTTGGGTTTCGTCTTCTCTCTCTTGACCACTTGAGAAGGAGCGTGCAGGGATGTGGCCCTTGTTATCACCCTTCGCTGTGCCCGGGACAGTCCTGGTTTGCGCCCGTTGTCTGGTTTTGCACGTCAGCACTCAGCAATGTCCTGGTTTGCCTCCTGAGTGCTCTGGTTACCCTACTTAGAACATGCTCTGCTGGCACCTCCAACTTTTATTTCAAGCCACTCTTCATGGTTTGTAATTACATCTTTTTAATTAAGATTGGCTCTCACCAGACCATAGGTCCCACGAAGGCTGGAGCCGTGTCTGTCTGCTCACTGTTGAGTCTCCAGGGCCCATCCGGAGGCCTGGCACAGAGCGGTGCTCTGCAGCTGTTTGTGGTCACGAAGGAATCCATCAGGCTGGGAAGACCAGATGGGCCTGAGACACACTGACTAGAGAACAGCATCTGACCTCTGTGCAGCCATGGATGCAGGTGCCAAATTCAGTCAGAGCCAGGCACTCAGGGATTCAGGGAGGTGCGGAAGAGCTGGGGAGTGGGGGCTATTCATTTCTTAGGGCTGCTGTAACAAAGTACCATGAACTTAGAGATTTAAAACAACAGAAATGTATTCTCTCACAGGTCTGGAGGCTAGAAGTCCGAAATCCAGGTGTTGGCAGAGCCAGGCTTCCTCTGTAGTCTCTAGGGAAGAATCCTTCCTTGCCTCTTCCTAGCTTCTGATGGCCCCTGACTTGTAGCTTCATCACTCTAATCTCTGTTACCACCTGGCCTTCTTCTCTGTGTGTGTCGTCTGTGTCCTCTCCTCTTCTTAGAAGGACACCAGTCCAATGTGACTTCATCTTAATTACATCTGCAAAGACCCTATTCCAGATAAGATCACATTCTGAGGGTCTGGGTAAACACGAATTTTGGGAGAACACTATTTACCCCTCTATGGGGATCACAGAGGTGATTCTCATGGGAGCGGCTGGCTCTTCAGAAGCGGGCGTTTGCTGTGGCCAGCATGGCGCCATGCAGAAAGCTCTGAACTAGCTCTGGCGTCCTGGTTCTCCAACCAGCAGGGGGACCTTCGGCAAATTTCTTTCCTTCCCTAAGCCTCAGTCTCTTCATCTGTTCTGTGACGATGAGGACATCTGCCCTGTCCCACCTCCCAGGACTATTATGAGGATCAAATGAAATGGAAACTTGAAAAACTCTTTGCAGGTTGTGAGGTTATGCTAGATATCAAATCACCCGTGACCTGCACGAGACATTAACATTGCCGTGCTTATGAGTGTTCTCTGGTCTAACCACCCATTTCTCCTTGCTAGGATCACTGCTTTTACCACGGGATGGTGAGGAAGGCAGAACAGTCCAGTGTCACACTCAGCACTTGCCGAGGAATGAGGTAAGAGGCCCTGACCGTGCTAGGGCCACCTGGCACTCTCCCTAGGAATGGGATTTTCAGGACAAGCAGGGCAGGCCTTGGGCAGGCACCTGGAGAGTGTGAGCAAGCCAGCTCTGAGAAAGGCTGGGCTTGGGAGGGACGGCGAAATCCTAGATAATCCATAAATTCACTGGATGAGCTTTCCTTTTCCTGAGGAACTTAAAGTTTTAGTGTTATTCAGGTATGGTGAAGCCAACAGAGCAGGAGACAACTGCCATTGAAAAGACAGTTTATTGTACTCGAGATCCCAAGAGGTGGGGGCATGCCGTGTAGGAGGCGGGGACACGCAGGGAGCACAGGGGTCAGTCAGGAGGCAGAGGGAGCGGGGGGCGGGGGGGGGGCGCTGGCATGTGTTGAGAGTCTTTATTGTGTTTCTGCAGGAAGGAACAGGTGAGGCTCAGGATTGATTAGCTTGAATAATTTCAGTGGAATCTGGGGCATAGAGGCTGTCTCTAGTGTCTGGTACCTGGCCTGGGGTGAACAGGACAGGGGAAGAGTGGTCCAGAGCGTGGAAGCCACATTTGAAAGGTGTGGTCACCGGAGAGCTGTTTACCGTCTCTAGGAAGTGGCTAACCAATGCCCCCGATGTCATAGTGTCAGAACACAGAAAAAAAAGACATGGTTCATACACTTGAAACTGATGAGTCTGAGCATTTATTCCCACTCCTCCTTTGCTCTTCTCTGGTAGAAGTACCTATATATAGGTGGTGAAAAGGAAGGGGTAGGTAATGAACAGATAGGGAGGGAAGAGAAAGGAAAAGCAAGGATAGTTTTCGAGATAAAAATATTAACTGAAAAGTTCCAACTAGGTGGCATATTGGAAAAATCCCCAGGTGATTCGTGTGCACATTATAGTTTGTACTTAAGAATATGAATTATATTTCAAATATCTGTTCTTCTCCTCCAGCCTGCCTGAGCGCTTTGCATGTAGTAGGATCTTTACATGTATGTTGAAGTAATGAATATAATTTATTTAGACTCTTCCCACACTCTCCTCCTTTTGGAAAAGAGATCTGAAAAAACCTGTGTTTTAGTTGCTTATACCAATTGTTTAGGTTTTAATTACCTAGGTTTTAATGTGGTACCTATACCCAATGTGTTGACAAACTGGCTCTACGAAAAAAAGAAAAAGGAAAAGAAAGCCCTGATTAGTGGCATCTGCCAATATGCTCGCAAAAATACTCCCACCGTGACCAATGTAAAGCTGTCAACACGATGTTACTGACCGCAGAATGGGGACGCCGCACACACGGCTGGCTCTCACGAGCCCGCGGGAGGCGTTTCCTCTGTGCGCCCTTCCTCTCGGTCAACTGATTCATTCAACGATTGTTTCTTTCAGTCAACAGATTAATTTTGGTGCCTACTCTGTGCCCATAGCCTACACAGGTGGAAGAAAGACAGGCATTGCAAAGTTCTTTTCTGAGCCCTCGGTTTCCTCTGTGAAACGGACATCGATGATAGGCATGGCAGGGAACGTGATGTGCTGTGTAAACTCTGCAGCACTCTACAGGCATATGGGATTGTTACCGTCTCACACCGTTTTGTAACGGTGAAACCATGCTCAGACTTACCCAGGCTCACATGCAAATGCAAGGCCTCTCATGCTGTAGATCCTACGTGTTTGTTTATAAATTGGGCCACGTCTCCCCTGTAAGTCTTCGTGGTGAGTCACCGGAGGGAATTAGACAGGAAACAAGCTTGGCTGGGAGACCATAACCGTGGCCCCAAATCCCCTGCTCAAGTGACCTGGTTGAGCCAAGCCAACTGGCCTCCTGGTGGTGTTTACAGGTCCAGCCACCACCACCTGCAGTCTGCAAGTAAACAAAGGTCTTTCGCAAAGAGGAGGACAGGGAATGTGCAGGTGTGACTTGCTTCTCTCTGCCTCTTCCTCTGTCCCCTTGGTCTGGAGCAGTGGGAACTTGGCTTGGCCTTGGTAAATGATTCCCACAGCCGTGCTGACAGGGGGAAACCGGGTGAGCCACCCATGTGTTTCTGTTTTGCATGCTTCCCTCCGGTGGGGTCCACCCGCCTTACTTTCCCAGCCGTCTCACTACACACTCTAAGAAACCAAGGGTGTCTGTGGGCCTGACTGATTTAAGAGCCGAAGACTCATGCCAGATGGCTCCATTCAGACTCTGGAGAAGGAGCAGCTGCAGCAGCAGCAGCCTTCAAACACTCAAATCTCTCCCCAGGCTCATAAAGCGATGCCGCAATGGAAAATCTCAGTGATTACGCTTCTCTCCCGGAAACATGAGAATGTGATTGGGGAAAATAGGTAGGACTTACACCAAGCGGGGTCTTCAGGCCGATGGTACAGATACAGAGGAATTCAGCTGAGCTTCTAGACTGTGGCTGGGCCCCCTCTTCTCTCCAAAGCAAGTCTTTAGGCTACTTTAAATGAATAAATACTACGTGATCATAGTAAAAAAAAAAAAAAAAAAAAAAAAAATTAAAAAAAAAAAATTTAAGTAGTGCAGGAGTGTACAATGAAAGATTTCTTTCTCACTCCCAAATTCCTGAATCCCCCTTCCTCAGGGGCAGCCATTGTTAACCAGTCTTTTTAGAAATATTCCTGGCAAAAAAGAACATAGATATGTAATACAATGTTTTGTAATCTTATTTGGGCCACTGACCCCTTTGAGAATTGAGTGGCAAATATGGGTATTTATAAACTACACTGATAAAAATATGTGGCACACCATTTCGTTAGGGATTTGGGGAGTCCATACCCCCCACACCTGTCTCCAGTGAAGGACTCATCCCCCAAATGTCTGCACGATTTCTTGCATTCACAAATGCTTTGCAAACTAACACGAAATAGAAATGTAAGGAGTGAAGATCATTTGTGAAGAAATCTAGATGGCACTGGACAGAAGTGCCCTTGACTGAATCTGTGGAGTCTGTGAGACACTGTGTGTGTGTATGTCTGTCTGTGTCTGTGTCTGTGTCTGTGTGCCTGTGTGTCTGTCCCTAGCTCACTATCTGTCAGCAGGAGAGGTACTGATTGCAGTAAAAACATTTTTTTAAAAGCCTGATTGGTCAGTTTATGTTTAAAGAAAATGCTTGTTAAAAATTATCATTACATAACTAACTGTGTGTTAAACATTCAAATAGTACAGGAGTGTAAAACTAAAAGAAGTGGAAATTCTTTATCCTGTCTCACCTTTTTGACCAATCCCATTCCCCATCTATAATCACTGTTGGGGTATACATATTTGAAATACATAGTTGCATGTATATGTGATTTTTAGATATCTAAATGAGATTACCCTATACATACCATTCTGTATTTTTTTTTCATTTTATTTTATTTTTTACTATTTAACATTCTGTCTTTGACACATATAGATCTACCTCATTCTTTGAATGGCTGCATAATTTCTTACTTTCTAATGTCAGGCAAGTTTAATTGCATAGTAAGTCTGTCAAAGACACACAGTAGATCATCTGTAGTGATCTATTGGATGCATCGCTATTATATTATAGCAGATCTGTCCTCAAAATTCTGAGGCCCACACTCACTGTGGTTATTCCTTACCTCTGTTCCCTGGATTCAAATTCTGTGAGAGAATCGGAAACTGAGAATGAATGCAAGAGTATGCATATGAATGTTTTGCCCCTTTGCCAAGGAGTGGCCTGGCCCCTTTCCCCTTTGAATAGCTGGCCTTCCCTCTGCAGAACAGATGATAAATGCTACTACCTCTGTCGGGCACAGAGTAGGCCCTCACAGGACAGTACCAATAAGTTGCGACAGATGTAGATTCTGGGATCGGAGAATTCTCGGCTCAAAACCTCACGGGTTTCTTTAGTTCTCTAGCATCAGTGTTCTCACCTGGAAAGTAGGAACTGTGGTCGTAATAACGTCTCTGGTGGATTTACGTTAGGCGACAAGCACAACCTCTTGGGAGCAAGGATCTTTATTTCTTCGTCACGCTGTATCCCCAGTGCCTGCGTTGAATGGCTACAGAATAAAATGCTTTGTATCCTGCTCAATATATGATATGTGCTCGAAGACTGCTGTTTTTAAATACTACTTTGATTGTTAGTAAATATTGCCTGTCGCTTCTGTCAATGATCATGGCAACCCCGTGAGATGGGCGGCGTTAACGAGTGACTTACCACAAAGCTAATAGAAGAGCCAGAATTCGAATCCAGATGTGTCTCATCCCCTGAGCCCGTGCTCTCCACTTGTGCCTTCCCAACCCCACCCAGATGGAGCACATCACCTGAACGCCTTCCTTCCTCGCTTCTGTGCTGCCTTTGAAAGTCCCCGAAACTCTTTCTCACTTGAATGCAAATTGGGGTTGAGGGGTATCAGGGTGAGTACATCTGGGGCAGCTCTAGCTGTAGGATATGCCCCCTCGGGCTCTGAGTGGATAAATTCCCAGCAGCAGTCTTGCCTAGTTCCTCGAAGCATGCATGTGTGTGCGTCCTGCGGTCACTCCGGGGTTAAACTGGAATCGCCTGTCGCCTGCCAGGGTTCCTCTGTACAGTTTCATTTGTGTCAAACTGTTAACAGTGAGGAATGGGATCGAGACGGCCTAGAGAATAGCATGTGAGGTCCCAGCCACCCAGCCTTCTGTGCCCCCCTCCCATGCCCCTGGTGTAGCTCTGACAGTGCTTTATATTTAGCAAATTAGACTAACTGAGGCTGCTAGAAGGATAAGTGGCTGGTGGGTGCTCGCAGGACTTGGGGGAAGACCTTAGGAACTAGATTCTCAGAAATCCCCCCACTTTCAAAGCTGGAGTTCGCAGTAAAGTGCTGAGACTTGTGCCAGCCTCCCCTCCCTCCCCCAGCAGTCTGGGAGGATTGTAGCTTTGAGTTACCAGGGGCTACAGTAGGGGGAGGAGGGGAGCAGCCACAGAATCTTACTGCTGGGAGGACCTTCAGTGTCCTTTGAGCCCGTGTTTCTCAGATTGTAATCTGCCCACTCCCTGAAACAGAATTGCTTGGGGCTTTCTGAAAAGGTGGGTTCCAGGCCACAGTTCCTGAATGTGGCCGGGAAGGAATTACTGTGGGACCTGCTAAGGGTGCCGATGCTCAGACCTGCAGAATCCGAGTCTTTTACATCTGTATTTTTAATGCACTCTGTAGAATATTCTAATAGATGACTCTGGGGGCTCTAACCTTAGAGATCTCTGACCCACAGGGTGAGAACTCACTGATGGAGGCAGGCAGCATAGAGGTTAAGGGTATGGGTCCAGAGTCTACCGGACTTTAAATCATGAGAGCTTGTTGTTTAATCTCTTTGGGCCTCAGTTTCCTCATCTATAAAATGGGACTCATGATGGGGCCTTATAGAATTGACGTGAGAATGAAATAAGAACCATGGTGTCTTACGTCAGCCAGGCCAGTTGGGTAGTGGCCTGTCACGCCCCAGAGAAGAGTTGCTGTCGCCAGTCACTTGTAGCCATCTGTAAACGGGCTATCTTTCTGATCCATTCTATGGGACTGCTGTGACAGAGGGCAGTGTGAGGTCATGGGTAAGGTTGTGGGACTTGGAACCAGACTGCGTAGGTCCTTACCAACTTTGTGACTTTGAGTCAGTTAATCAGCCTTGCTGAGTCTTAGTTTTCTCGTTTGTACAATGGGTATATTTGTAAGGATCATGGAAGCTGGTGTGGATAGTAAAATACTCAGCACAGTGTCAGGTTCATAGCAAAGGCTCAGTGATTTGTAACCACCATGATTATTGTTACTCACCACGCACATCCTTTGGCATGGTCTCTGTCCTGTTTGGCACAGAGGCTTATTCAAGTGATACTCAATCAGCTACACTGGAACTTTCCCCAGTCCCTATATGGAGCTTCTCACTCACTGGGTATTATCTCCACAGCTACAACCTGGTGCACACAAAACCGTCAGCTGTTTTGTGGTCCAGCCCTCTGTGTTTCCCATGTTTATAGCCATTGGGGGAAACTGAGGTGACGGAAAGGGCCTTGGTCAGCCGAGATGAGGAGATAGTTTGGGAACAGGATGCCCGCAGAAGGTCCACCCTCTGCCCTTTCCTGTCTGGATTCAGGAGCGGATGTCACCCTTGCCCTTTGCCCCATTTCCACTCCAGCTGTTTGGGGAGCACCTTGGGTGTCCTGCCCAGGGGCCGCTGCAGGATTGCTGCGTCAGCCTGGGCGAGGCAGCCGGGAAGTCGGCAGGCTCCCCGGCACTGGAATGAGGTCAGCCAGGAGTGGATTCCAGGAAGGGCTACTGCTGATCAAAACCTGGCACTGTGTCCCCTGCGAGCATCACAGGCTCCTTCTAAAGGGCAAAACTGGGGCAGGGATCCTGAGAGGTTGGGGGTGGGGTGAAAGCCAAGACAGCTAAAGAGAGAGGTCTTTTCAATTTGAAGTGGCAAAGACTGAATCGGGGATATTTTAGCTTTTGAACTTTCTAGGTGGGTGAGAGCCTGAGGTTGGGGAGCTCACGAAATGCTGCTGGGACCTCTGCGGCTCATTGCGAGGCTTCCTCCTCCCCCAGAGCCCTGGGGGCATTCCCACGTATTCATCTCACTGCATCAGGATGGCAGATACCTGCCACATGGGCCTCTATTCACCTTTCCATCGATTGTTTGCCATGGTGATTGATAATTCATGGCACTATTTCTCACTGAGTCCAGATAAAGCTCTTCGAAACCTCACAGATGCCACATTCCAGACAGTGGTGTCCAGTTCATCAGTGTTAGGGGTGATGAAACCCTTTTGTCGTCTCTGTTATATTCTGTATAACACTCTAAACTCCATGAGGACAGGCACTTTGTCTTGTTCACTACTCTATTCTCAGCAACTAGCACAATGCCTGGCACGTAGAAGGAGCGAGCTCAGGAAATATTCATGGAATGAACGACTGTCTGTCCTCCAGTGGGCTGTGAATTACTCGACAATGGGCATGATGTCTACAGTACATGTAGTACAGAGTAAGGGCTCAGTGAATGAGAGAATATAGTGAACGAACAAGTCTTTTTCTCCTTTCAAAGAGAAAGAGTATTTACACATGCTTGGTTGTGGACGTCACTTCACCAATGAGCGGCCTTGCTGACGGGGAAGTTGGGGCTAGTTAGGAATGCCATCAGTGATGCCTCCAGCTTTGGTTTCCAGAGATACTTGTCATCCCTTTTAATTATCCCAAGAGTTCTGATAAATTAATAAATTATCATTTATATTTAAACATGGGGAAACTGAGGCTCAGGGTGATTTAAGAAATTGGTTGAAGAGCAGCTGACAGTTTAATGTTGGAGCTAAGACCAGGGCGTGGGTCTCCTCACCCCCGGGCTAGCGTTCTTCCTCTAGTTACCATTCCATCTTTTTCTGAGTCTATAAAAGTTTCAACCTGCGATTTGCCATTTGCCATGTTTGGGTTTGTGGTATACCACATTTCACATACACGAGCATTTCTCTGGAAAGGATGTCTGACCTTGCATCTCACCAAAGGGTACGTGACCCCACAATAAAGTTAAGAACCAGTGATCAAAACCAGCTGTGACATTTTGCATATGGGGAAACTGAGGCCTGAGCAAGGGACTTTTCCAGGACCAGAATCTTTGACCAAAGATTCTATTTCTTCTATCGACAGAGGACTGATTGTGGTGAACAGTAACCTCAGCTACATCATCGAGCCCCTCCCTGACAGCGAGGGCTACCACCTTATTTACAGATCTGAACATCTCAAGGTGCCCCCTGGGAACTGTGGGTTCAGGCACTCCAAGCCCAGCTCCAGGGACTGGGCCCTTCCGTTTACGAACCTGGCCACGAAACGACCTCGCCGGGTGAGTGTCTCGGTGCGGGAGTCAGCCTCGGGATAGTCTTGTCCCCTGTAAGGACCTTAACTTTGCATCCAGCAGTAATTCTGAATTAGAGAGAGATGGCTGAGAAGAAGGGAATAGCTTTTTGATTTTTTTCTAAGTCATTGTTGAGTGTGAGACACCCTTGTATTTGGTAGAATAACTGCTTTGGGGAGCGCACTACTACATTTGAAATCTTCTGAGATGCAAATTTCCGAAACTTCAAAATGTGAGGAAAAAACACATGCCTCCCTTTTTGGAATATGACAAAAGCTTGGGTTTATTTATACCGAAAATAGAGGTATGTGGTTTAAATGTTTTTTGGGAACTGGATTGTTAGCGTGTTCCTTCACGGTATGTTGGCCTCTGTTCTGCCTGTACTCGCCAGCCCACCCAGCTCACTATTTTTCGAGCCTGGAGGACTGGATCCAAAATCCCAGAGCAGCCTCTGGTGATAACCAAGACGGTGGGTGGAAGGTGTCGTGAGGGTGGTGGCGACCACGGCCGGGACTGTCTCTGGTACCCAAAGACGAAATGGGTGAGGAGGCCCCCGTTTATTAAGGAGCACCGTTGGCAGGTTTTTGTGTGCGGCCAAGTTCACCATTTCTCCAGCTCTGATCTGCTTTCATCTCTTTCTTAGATGAAAAGGGAAGATTTGCACTCCATGAAGTATGTGGAGCTTTACCTCGTGGCTGATTACGCAGAGGTAAGGGGGAGGCACTGGGTTTGAGCAGGAAAACTGCTCTCTTGAGAGCTTCCGTTCCAGGCTTCAAACTGCTCTGGGGAAAGGCTGAGCATTCATCTTTCTCCGGTTTGTCATGTGATTTTGACCTTAAATCTGACCAAGGGCTCTTTTTGTGATTTTAA
>NW_006431919.1:7071442-7075568 GCF_000325575.1 Pteropus alecto | reverse complement strand
AGTCTCTTCTAGCTTGATACATTAATCAGATAGAAAATCACTACAGTTCACATTACTTGGAGTAACATTTCTTAGGCTGGGTCTGAAGACCTTTAGATTTTGGTGCTTATTCTCTAGAGAAAATTTAAAAACATTTATTTTTGCAAAGATAATACATGTATTCTCAATCCCCTGATTAAATACAATTTATGATCATGTTGGTTCCACCTGAGAACCTAAAGCTGGGGTCCCCAAGATGTGGTCCCGTGACCAGCAGCATCAGCAACACCTGGGAACTTGGGAGAATGCAGACCGTTAGTCCGTACCTCAGACCTACTGAATCCTAAACTGTGGGGCTGGGATACAGCAGTTCATGTACTAACAAGCCCTCTGGATGATTCTGATACACAGTCCAGTTTGAGAACTGCTGACCAGAAGGAATAGCTGTTTGGCCTTTAATTCCAAATTAGACAGGTTCTTGCAGGCCTTGACTGCTGAGATTTGATGAATATTCATTCTCTCCCATTCTTTCATTTATTCATCAACGATTTCTTGATTCTCTATTATATGCCAACCACAGTGCTTGGCCCCAGGAGATGCAGACAGACTTTCCCCTGGCATCACAGGGTTTACAATAGCGGCACAAAAACTCTGTAGTTCCAAATGTGAACACTGCTGAGATGGTTCATTGTAAAGGACCAGAGTGCAGATAAGGAGAGACCCAACCTGCTTTTGGAAATTGGGGAAAGCTTCTCTGAGGTAGTGATGTTGAAATTGACACCTGAAGAATGAATGGGTTCAGGCCCCAGCACCCTTATTTGCCTAAATTAGCCACGTTTATCTCTAGTTCTCACTTTATGCAGTGACTCAACCACATAACTTAGCACATCTTCTGGGCATGGGAAGTCATGGTGAGGTGAGCACTCTCCATGCCCCAACTCTGCACTCCCCCTGGGGGCTCCGCTTAGGACAGACCGCCTCATAGTTCTAGTCTATCTCACACCCCATCCAGATGGTTTAGTTACTGGCACCAAAAGGCCTCCCTCTGAGGCCACTCTGTCTAGTCCACAGTCCAAGCACAGATCCTGGAGACGGTGCGGGATGCTGGAGGGAACACTAGACTTCCTTCCAGTCGTAGTGGCAGAGGGAGGTGGCCCTTCAGGGGGAGGTGGCCCTTGAACTGTCTTAAAGGACAAGGAGTTGTGAACTGGGCAGAGAGGTGGAGGTCAAGGGTATTACAGGCTGAGGGGACATCATGTTCTGCTTTGAGAAGACTTTTGTTTTGTAATTGGTGTCGGTATTGGTTTTCCAGCAGCCTTTCTTTTTTTCCCTTCCAAAGACTGGTGTGTGTGTGTGTGTGTGTGTGTGTGCGCGCGCGCGCGCGCGCGTGCAGGGTCGGGGAACGGGGTGGGGGGCAAAATCCAAAGCTGATTTAAAACCCAAGGTTCCCGGTCATGGGAGGTGGTAACTGATATTGGCCCCTAGCAGACGTGCTGCTGGGGGGAGCTGAGCTCCTCCAACTCTAGGACTTTTCCCTATTTGACTTTGCATCTAAGATCCTCTAATGCAGTGGTCTTGAACCATTCTTTTTAGCCACAGAATCCTTTGTTCAGATCAAAACTTCTGAGACCCCGATAGTTAAACATAGAAACAGAGCTGCTCTAATGTAAAGGTGGGGCGACCCTTGCCTTCAGCCCAGCACTCTCTCCAGTGGAATCTTGGTGCAGGGTTTTAAAACTCACTGAGAACGGGGTAGGGGTTGGGCATCTCCAGTCTTCTAACCTCCAGGGTCACAGCAAACCCTCACAAGGAAAACTGCCCAAGGTACCCCCAGGACTGTGGTGTTGCCTAGAGCCATCTTCCTGTTTCAGAGGAGAGCCCTTTAGCAGCAGACATTTCCCACAGGCAGGATTCATGCTGCAGCTGCATGGCGGATGGGAATATGCTCATTTCTCAGGGCCTGGGCTTCGAATGAGTCAGGGGAGGGGTGGGGTGGGGGATATAATAGGCCAGACTGGTTCACAGGCTCACAAATCCAGCCCAGTCACTACCTCTCCCCCATTCCTTCTTCAAGGGGCCTCTCATCCTCTGCAGGCAGAAATGTATTCCTGACAATCTGAGAGGATGGGAAGACAGGCGGGGGAGGGCTGCCTTATCTGTGATTCACAACCTGGTGCTGAGAAGGGCCAGGCTCCTCCTTGGTCTCTGAGCAGGAAGAATAGACATGGATAGCATTGCTGGCTGGAGAGAGGGCTGGAGAGAGGGCGTTGTCAGCAATAAAAAGGTCAAAGCAGCTTCTCACTCCCTGGGCCTCAGTGGGAGTGCCTGGTTGGGTTTCAAATTATTTCCTCTGGTGAAACAGGAAATCCAGGAGAGAGAGGAGCAAGATGGGATGCTGGAGGATGGGACAGGACAGATGTAAAAACATGAATGCAAAGAACTTTCATGATACAAACCAAATGTGAGGTAGCTGGGAAAAGGCCAGGTGATATACCAGGTTTTACTTTCTGTGTCATTCTAGAAAGTATGAGGTTGAGATAGCCCTTTCTTTCGATGAGGGGCCTGCAAGCTATAGCCCATGGAAAAATCTAGCCTACCCCATGATTTTTTAAGCTTTACTGGAACACATGCGTGCCTATTGCTATGTGTATTTGCAGACAAAGCCAAGGTCTTGTGGTTCTTGTTGTCAGCACCCATTTTGTACCATTCACGTAGCCTCTCATTGCAGTTATTTCTCCATGTCTCTCAGCCCATTTCAACTGTATATTCCTTAAATACAGAGTCTTCCACTGTTGTCATTTCTGTTTTAATTGAAGCTCACTAGTATACCAGGATCTCACACTTGGTGTCCTACCTAGTGCCAAGCACAATGTCTTGCACGTAGCAGATATTCACACCAATTTGACTAGTGTTGACTGATCACATGTGGGGAGGCCTCTTGAACTCCCTGCAATAGTGGCTTCATGTTGGGATGATGGCCGAGGCAAGGATCAGATCGGTCCCTCTTCTAAGCCCCAAGGAGAGTTTGCGAGAGACCTTGTAATGTGGAGTACAGGAGAACAAGGTTGAATTCAGGGGCTGGAGGAAGAGAATTCAATTCAGTACACAACTATTGCATGCCTACTCTGTGCCCAGCACTAGTAGTAGCTGGAGATACCAAGATGGATGTGCCCTCCACAAGCTGACACTGTGTGTGTTGGCGATGGGGAGGGGCAGCTCACAGAAGGGGAAAGAAAATAAAGCTAATTCAAGGACAATTAATGGGACACAGGAGGGGTCCTGGGTCTCATTTAGTTCTGCTTTTCCATTTAGTTTCAGAAGAATCGACGAGACCAGGATGCCACCAAATACAAGCTCATGGAGATCGCCAATTACGCTGATAAGGTGAGACCAGGTGTGTACTTTGTGGGACAGATGCCAGCACCTCAGAGGAGCCGCAGGAAAGGAGATCATGTGGCATCTGAGCTGCCTTTTGGATTGGCTGCTCCAGCCAGTTTCAGAGAGGGAATAGCAATGCCACAGAGGCTCAGGGTGGTCATGACCAAGCTCAACTATGTGACCTTAGCCAAGTAACTCATCTTCTTTGAGTTGCAGTTTTGTTTTTAATTTGCAAAATGGAGGGGTTGGCCTAATCAGTGGCTTTCAATTTATTTTGTTTTTCTGGTGAAATCCTTTTTTTTAAGAATGAAATCTTATGTCAATATCTGTGTAGTTTAAACCCTGACATTTGTCTCTATTTCTTTTTGTAATGTAAGTGTCTGACTTAAGTTTCGATTGCCCAAACCTCCATTTCAAAGGGGCGTCTACTTCAAAGCAGATATCTCAATAAACACTTGGCCACCAGTAAGACTTGATAAAGAGCCTGGTCATCTTCTCCCACTGAGGCGTCTTTGTTGTAGAGATCCTGGTTGATAACAATATCTGACCATTTGGGCTACCTGATATTTTTCTCTTCCCCAGCTTTTAATTCCATCTCTGTGTTTTAAATTTGCCAATAAAGAGTGAGCCCTCAAAACTCTAAGCCCTCACCCTTGACCCCAGTAAAAGCAGAACCCCAGGCCGTGTATTCTTCTCTTTCCCCTGGCTCTCTCCCTGCAGCCTCGCTGTGTGGCCCCAGGTATCCTTTATAATTTACAGGTCTTGTAAG
>NW_006431919.1:7066460-7071400 GCF_000325575.1 Pteropus alecto | reverse complement strand
TTACAATCATAAGAACCACAAGGGCTGGTCCAGCTATACCATTGGTTATTAATAGGCTGAGACCAGTACAAAACAGTCTAAAAAAAAAGTCAGGTGCAAACAGACTGCTCTAAGCTGAGGCAGGGGTAAGGACTCAGAGCACTGTCCTCTGACCCCTTACCCTCATCGCTGCGGTAGCCCCTGGGGAACATAGGACATAGAGGAGCCCAGTTGAAAGCAGCTTTAAGGTTCTTTAAGCTTCTTTCCAGGTAGAAAGCCCAGGAATTCTGTGACTTAGGAGAGAATTGAGTTAGATCAGCATGGGAAAGGTACAGAGCCTTAAAAGTTGAGGAGTGGGTTGTTTTGGGCCAATATGTCTATAGTCTCCATCTGTAAAACTTTAAAAAAATTATTTGTCTCAGAATGATCATGCAAATGTTTAACTTTCCTAGGTTAGGCTTTTTAAACATGCTCTTAGGAATTACCCAAATTCTTGAATTTTACTAGAACAGGCTATCTGGGACTTGGAAATACTTTATTTATATGAAAGAGGGTATTTGTGATAGTGCAAAATGCAGTAGAATGGGTAACCTAGAATGACAGCAGCCTCTTGGTAGGCTAGTAGTGAATAGTTTCAAAAAGTGGATTTTAATATCTTTGAGGTCACAGGTCTCTTTGAGAATCTGATAACATTTATTACATGATTTCAAGGCACTCACAGAACTTCTGAAGCTTTAACTCTAGGCCTGCTAGGGAATCAGGAATCCCAGGTCAAAGGGGAAATTATTTTTCCCTAAACACTAGAGGATAAAGAAGAGAACTTGAATGTTTTTTAGGGATTTACAAGCATATTTGGTAGCGTTTGGAAATCATCAAATGAGAGTCTATGCCAGATGTTTTCGTTCTGCCCTAGATGGCTCTGGAAATGCTGGTCGGTGGTCAGTGACAGGTGAAAGTCAAACACGGGCATTTCCTGAAGGAAGGACTCCAGGGACACAGTTCAGTCCTCTCTCTCTCTCTAGCTCTTAACTCAATCAACAACAACATCTAAATGAGCCAAAACCCAAACACTAAACATCTGGGAAAACAAGAAAAGCTTGTTCCCCTGGGGGGTATGCAGGAGGCAGCCGCGTTATCACCCAGGTGACATCTATTGTTCTGGAGACCCAGCAGGTGGGAGACTTGGCTGGGTCTCCCCTTTGTGACCTCTCCAGCTGGTCTGGGTGATAGGACCAAGAATGCTGATGGAAAGTGGAAGGAGGAGAAAGACATGAGCAAACCCCAGTCTGTACGTGGAGCCCCAGCCTTGCTAGCTGGTCCATTCTGTGAAGCATTCTTGGTTCTCTGCTGAGCAGCTGATGGCCTTCACTCCTGGTGGGGGTGAGGGAGGACTCACCCCCTTCTCTGAGGCTTGCTGACCTGGCTACTTGAACTGAACTAATGTTGAACTAAACCTGGAATGAACTGCACTGATTTGCTGAATCATGAACTCAATCCAAATTGTTTTTTCTTAAGCATTAAAAAAGCCAAGTTTAAGTCTTTAAAAAGCTCCCTAGTGAAGCAAGTTCAAATTGGAATTCAAACCCTTTGTTTTCTGTGATGATTGACCTGGCACAGAATAGAAAAATCAAAATTTCCATTGAGATCAACTGAGATTCTGGAGCCCATCTTGTATCCCAATTTCTCAGGGGCAAGTGGATTGACGATGTATAATAACGCCTGGACTTAAGACGTGTAGGGTCTTAAGTAGGCTCTGAGGTTTGATAATCTCAGCTTTAGTCTGGCTCCACCATGGTTATGCTGAAACTTTGGGCAAGGTATTCAACTTCTCTAAGCCTCAGTACTTAGTACATAGAAAGTACTTGATAAACATTGGTGCTATGATTGTTATTTTTATCTGGGCAATACCTGCGAATTTTAGATTAAATGGTATCTTATGTGACCTAAGTTTACATGTGACTTTTTTATAAGTCACTGTCTCAGTAGTGTCTAGGATGTGGCAAGGAATTCCTTGTACTTATGCCTTCCAGTTCGTCTACTCTTCCTGCTTATATATGGATGAGATGAACGATACTGTATCATAAAGGTTAGATGTAGTTCTAGCCTCAAGAAGCCTGAGAGTCAGGTCTCATTTACAGAATTTCCAGATCTTTGGGTCGGGCAAAATCCTGGCGATTATCTGGGACCCTTGCAGCCTGTCTCTAGTATCCTTGATGAAACCTAAACACCTCCAGTGATGGGGAAGGAATCTTGAGAGTAAGCATATCTATCTACTTATATATTATTTATTTCCATTTACTTCCAAAATGAGGGCAAGACATCTGACAATAAAATATCCAAATATAATTTGGTATGTCCATACGATGGAATACTATTTAGCAATAAAAAGTAATGACAAACCGATACAGGCTACAGGATGGATGAATCTCAAAGACATGCTAAGTGAAATTCCATGTATAGAGTATGTCCAAACAAGACAATCTATAGAGACAGAAAGTAGATTAGTGTGCCTAGGTGTGGGGGTAAAAACGGGAAATGATTGTAAATGCACATGAGAGATCTTATTGGTGTGATGAAAATATTCTAAAATTGGATGATGGGGATCACTTTACAACTTGGCAAATTTACTAAAAAATATTGAGCTATACATTTTAAATGGGTGGATTTTGTGGTATATAAATTATACTTCGATAATTTTTTTTTTTTTTAATCCATACATAAGAGGACTTTTTAGATATGTGCAAAAAAGATAAGGGCCAATTGGGAGGATAATTGTACCAGACAGCCGGGCCGAGAGTGCTTATTAGAGCTCTGAGCTTACTTACGACCAGCTTTGTTTGAAAGCTTTTTCCTATTTTAAAATGAAATGTGTCCTCCTGTCTGTTTTACCTGTTGATTGAGCCTCGCTTCAGCACCACCTGGAAGAACGCTGATCCTTTTTCCACATGGCAGCCCTGCACTTATTTGAAAGCAGCTTTATATCCTATCTCAGTCTTCTTTTTTCTAAGCTAAGTCACCCCATCTCTGCCACCAGCATGTTGTACATCTCTCAGGATCTCATTTCCCCCTCTGAAGAATGCAAATAATGACATCCCTGGCCTCCTCCCCTTGGAGGCGCGTGCAGAAGACAAATCTGGGATCTGGGCTCTGAGTGCTTAGTCTGGGGAGGAGTTTATAAATCTCAGGTGGCATCGACAGATGATTCTGTGGCCTTTCTGCGTGTGCTTTCAGTTTTACCGATCCTTGAACATCCGGATTGCCCTTGTGGGCTTGGAAGTGTGGACTCACAGGAATTTGTGTGAAGTTTCAGAGAACCCGTACTCTACCCTCTGGTCATTTCTTAGTTGGAGGCGCAAGCTGCTCACCCAGAAGAAACACGACAATGCACAGTTAATCACGTAAGTAGCCTTCGTCCATGTGTCGCCTCAGCCTTGGCCCTGCATACCGTGCGTGGGCTGTCTGCTCCTTCCTTTCCCTGGTGCTGGGTATTGATTGTACTAGGCCACCCTGACTCTCTGGTCCAGATAATCAAGAATTTCTTTGACATGTGCTCTATACCTAACCTATGCTGGAAAATACTTAAAAGCCTAAGAGTCATAATAATCCCAAGGAGTGTTTATAATCTAGGTGAGAAAATTAGACTTATACATATTCAGTTGAGCATTGGGAAATGACTGACTATTGGACATGGGCTGCTTTGAGACAGCATTTCTAAGGGGCTCGTCTTGATCTTGGCACTTCGTCTAGTCCAGAGCTAATCCCCCGAAGCAGACACAGGACGGAGGGTTCCCTGGGTTGTCCTTCATTTCATTCCCAAGGGCTCGTGGCCGAGTGCCCGAGATAGTCAAAGTGACAGACGATGCAGGAACTGTGTGTTTGGTGGGAGGGAGACGCTGAGGGGGCAGGGTGAGGATTATGTTGGAGTTTCTTCAATCTCAGTGAGAAAAGAACAAACACTCATGGGGGTCGTGGGGGCGGGTGACAGTCTTCCAGGGATAATTATCTGGTGTGTACAACAAAAAGCCATACATAATAAAACCAATTTTTATTCTGTTGCCTAAATATCTCTCTTAATCAACCATCATTTAAACCATTGTTTTCTCTTTAAAAGCGACTGAGGAAATAGCTGTACCAAAACCCTGGGCAACACGTGCTTACTTCGTGACTGTACATTCACCTAGGAAGAGTTTTTGTTTACCGGGGCTTTGGCCTGCACCTTGGAAGCCTGGCATCCCGCTTTGTGCAAGATCTGGAATCTAGGTTTCCAGTCAGACTTCCTCAGAGCCGTTGTCTAAGTTTCTAGCGTAGCCAGTAGGGCTTCATGTACATTTGCACAATCTATCGTGTATTCCTTTGCAGATTGTTTCTCTGAAGAAGCGTCTGCTTTGAATTTTTAATAAGCACCACTATGTTTCAGATTCTGTGCTAAGTTCTACTCGCCCCAGAATAAATAAGATAGTCCCGGCTCTCAAAGATACCATGACCTAGATAAAAAGACAAGCACGGAGATATAAACATACTACATAATGAATTTCCATGTAGAGCCTTTAAATAAGTTACATGTTGTGGCATCATGAAAACGCTGGTGTTTTAGTCGTTTCCTCACCCCTGCCCTGGATGTATACAACTGAGAGAGGGGAGAATTAAACCGGGGGAATGTTTCTGGCTGTTGGCAGATTAGGATCACAATTGCAAAACAAAGGCAGAAACAACTCATGCTTGCACCCAGCTGCACTTTGTGAGGGTCCTGATGGGACACATCTGTTTCCTTGGCCCCAGAGTGATGTAGGAATGAAACATCAGCACCCTACAGCTGCTGCCCCCAATTCCCCCCACCTCCCTACACATACCCCAGAGCCGGGGATGTGGCATGGGACTCCGGCAGCTGGCGGAAGTAGTCATGATTCACTTCAGCCTCAGAACCTGTGCCACCCTTCCCTCACCGCTCCCTCTGACCTTTT
>NW_006431919.1:7046571-7066363 GCF_000325575.1 Pteropus alecto | reverse complement strand
GAAAGAGTGACCTTTAGCTCTCTCTCTCTCTGTTTTTCTGGAGCAGTGAGAGAGTAGGTGAGAGGAAGTGAGAGGTGGGGCAACCTGGAAATTATCCAGTTGGCCTATAATACCAGGGCTTCTCCCCTTGGGGATGATCTAGGAATGTCAGTAGGGCCAAGGAACACCGCGATGACCACCTACTCCTGGACACATTGGAACGACCCTCTCAGCCCCTCCTGAGTCACCCTCTCTCCTTCCCTTCTGCAGGGGCATGTCCTTCCACGGCACCACCATCGGCCTGGCCCCCCTCATGGCCATGTGCTCTGTGTATCAGTCTGGAGGAGTCAATATGGTGAGTCTGAGCCGATATATTGATGTTGCAGAAGGCAGAAAACTGCCTCACAAGACAGGAAGTCGTCTTGTCAAAAATAATTTTATATACATACATATATATATATACATATATATATAATTTGCAGAGAAAAGAAAAGCTTTGACATCAAGAAGGGTCTAAGAAATGGCGATACCAAGGGGCGAACTATCATTTATTATATTTTATCCCTGATTTTCAAGCTCAGGAGAACCCAGCAGTGATCACGTTAATATGTCACTGGATCTCTCATATATTCCAAACCAGGAGCTAGAGAATAGTAAGATAAATAAAGATGAAAAAAACTTTTATTCTGGGTTTTATGTTGTTAATGTATATCGTTATGAAACAAGAGCCTGTCTTGAAGTCATGGTTAGGATAGGTTACTGCCTTCATTTGAAATGCTCTCTGACTTTGTGACTATTCACTAAATGACTCTTTATCTCTGACCTGTAAAATAGATAGCAAGAGCCTGCTCTTATCTATTTACCCACCCCTCCCTCTGCCCCGTATTACCAGCAGATGTGGCATAGTGATTAAAAGCGTGGGCTTTTAGCGCTGAGCCTGTGCGCACACTGATTGCGGAATCAATGGAGAGCTGCGAGGCTCAGCCAAAGAAAAGGCAGGGTAGGAGGTGGGGGTAGCTGTCTTCTAGACCCGAACTCTCTCCCTGTGCAGGACCACTCTGAGAATGCCATTGGCGTGGCTGCCACCGTGGCCCATGAGATGGGCCACAACTTCGGCATGAGCCATGATTCTGCGGATTGCTGCTCAGCCAGCGCGGCTGACGGTGGGTGTATCATGGCAGCTGCCACCGGGTGAGTCAAGCAGGAAGGGGAGGACAGGGTGGAGGACGAGCGTGCAGGATCAGTGCAACCCAGGCGCTCTTCCCAGCTGGCCCCAGGGGGCCTGGAATACCTCTGGTGGGGGCCTCGGAGAGAAATGCGGTTTTGACAACAAAGAAATTGGAAGAGGACCAAGAAAGCAGATTTGTGGAAGGGCTGCTAGGTTTCTAGCAGAAGGTTTTGTGCTGGTGGAACCCTAGATTGACTTAACTTCTATCTTAGGGTTTTTAGTGGTAGAATTGGCCTGACCACATGTGTCTTATTCTCTTTATGTGTTTTTGATGAGGACCCATTTTGGTAACAGTCACAATTCTTAGTCTCTCCATTCTAAGGGAGCTTGATGAGTGCTGTTACATCCCAGGCTTGACTGAAAATGCTGATGTGGCTTCCAGAAAAAGGAAGAGGAAAGGGAGCATCCACATACCCACAGTGACCCCGCGGAGACTTTATACGCTGTGTTTACCACAAGGAACAAGGACAAGGCAGCTGCATCTCCCTATAGTTGTGAGGGGTTTTTAAAACAGAGCCTTTGAAAGGGAGTTCTGGAATTTAATCAAAGGACTCATATTTAGTATCTGGACTCCCTTAGCAGAGAGCAATGGGTTCTTCCAAGACCCGAGTCACTCTTTGGAAGGCATCATGGTTGAAGCTTGTGCTTCTCCCATGCCAAATCATTAACACCTGCTTATTTCTTAGAGAAATGGTATTTGAGTATCTCTAAGAGAAAATGCAGCTTTCTTGGAGCTCCAGTGGCCAGTGATTTTCCCTCATTTCTCAACTGTGACACACAAGGGATGCTGATGACATACAAGAAATAACCCCTTGGGCCATGCTTAAATCCCTCTGAGCTCAAGGTTAAGTCACCCATTTTGCTCCCAATCTAAAAGGGCATATATTTATATAGGTATGGTTGAGAGTTATATTAATTATTACTGCAATTTGTTTTTAAGCTATTCACAAATTTTAGAGGTTTAACTATTATTAGTGACAAATTCCTTGTGACATACCTGACAACTAAAGGAAACCTTCTAGTGTTTAACTTTTAATTGGTTTAGAGAATTGAGATCAAGATAACTCTTCCTTATAGACGCACCTGCATAGTGGTACTGACCTGCCACCAGGGGATGTGTGACTTCTGATTCTTTTTCCCAATGATGGGACCCAGGACCTCTTATACCCATGAGATAAAGACCATGCATCATGAGTTGCATTTGGAGCAATGCCTGTATCCTTAGAACAGATATCAGATCACTGGTCCAACAAAGAAATTGAATCCATGATCTTGGTCTTTTTTGACCTGGTTCTCTATCTCAAGAAAATCTCTATCCACTATCAGCTTCAGGAAAAGTTTGGGTTGGCTGGCATTTTATTCAGCTCTAAAGCTCAAGAGACCTATTGTAACACTCATAACCTTTTATTTATTGCAACCCTTTATGCAAAGGTCAAAATTTGCTGCTTCTGATTCTCGAATACTTCCCCCATGCAGAAGGAGGAGAAAAAAAATTATGTGGTAGTTAATATTTCTTCATTCTTAGAAAGAATTGTAAATTAATGTATTGGTAATGTTCCAGGGGCGGCAGGATGTATGTGCAGGGGACCGTGGGTCTGAGTCCATCCAGGTGGAACCAGCTTAGTGGGCAGCAGGACTGATGGCTGTTTTGGCTGCTTGATGCTCAGATTCCCAACTAACTCCGACCTTATTCTCTCCCAGGCATCCCTTTCCCAGAGTATTTAATGGATGCAACAGAAAGGAGCTGGACAGGTATCTGCAGTCAGGCGGTGGGATGTGTCTCTCCAACATGCCAGACACCAGGACGCTGTATGGAGGCCAGAGATGTGGGAACGGGTACCTGGAAGATGGGGAAGAGTGTGACTGCGGGGAGGAAGAGGTAAGGTGTGGTGGTGATAGCGAGAGAGAAAGAATTTGCACCAGTTTCAAATCCAGGGGTCAAAGAGAATACAATTGAAAAATTTCATAGTCGTAGGCATTCCCCGTATACACATGGCTATCAAAGACCCTGTCACAAATAAGGTGTGGAGAGTAAGCCTTAACCGTGGGCCATTTCTACAGACTCTCACAGTTTGAGGTTGACACTGTTTGTGTCCAAGTCAGGGTAGAGTTCTTGTGAGTGTCTGGCCTAACCAGAAACCACAGTCTTCAGCAGTGGAGTGACAGATGGCCTCCTTGGCCTTCCAGCTGCACTGAATTTATTCTGGAGGCCACACAGCCGGATATATGAACTTGAACCTGGGCCTTATGAGGATGCTTAAAATAACAAGCTCGTGCTGTTTAGCCTGGAGAAGAGATGATCGAAAGGGGAAGTGGAAAGGACTGTCAAGTCCGAAAAGGGCTGCTCGGAGGAAGGAGGAGGACCGTTCGTGTATGAGCTCTTTCGTTTCCTTTGATCTTCAAAATGAACGTGACGGGCATAGAGCATAGCTCTGTCATTTGTAACGGATGCGTGTTGTTCTGCAAAAAGCAGAACTGGATAGTTTCATCTCTATTTTTTGAAGGATGAAAATAAGTACGTTAACATCTGAAAACAATTTGGGGGAAAATCCATGAGTCTCAGTTAACTAAGGCGGTGAGATGGAGGGTCTGTATTTGTGGGGAAAGACTGATTTTATAACTTTCTCTACAGTTTGATTTTATTTTTAATGCCAGCCTGTAACTTTCATAATACAACAAGACCTAGTTAAAGGCTCTGCCACCCCCTACCACCATGAGTTCCAAGCGATCAGCCCAGACACTTCAGAAAGAAGGGTGTCGTATTATCATGGTGGGCCCAGTGGGTTTGGCGAGTGGCTCATGAGTGGGCTCAGCCAGTTGGCTTATATTCGGAGCAGCTGCTTATTCTACAACTATTTACTGAGTGGGGCGGGGGGTACTATGTTGGGCGCTACGGATAGGCGAGATATAGCAAAAATAGATGTGGTCCCTGTCCTCGTGGGGTGTATAGTATAGTGGGGGAAACGCACAATGACCAAATAGTTGCAAAAGTGAATACAATCCATGGTAAATGCTAGGAGGGCCAATGGCAAGATGCCGTGGGTATAGATAGTATGAGGGGAGCTACGTATCTGCGTGAGAGTATGACCTCTGACCCCATATCCGAAGGCTAAGTTAGGAGTTAGTGAGGAGCCCAAGGAGAAAAAGGCACATTTCAGTTAGAGGAGGAACCGTGCCTTGAGGTGGGAAGAGACGTGGTATGTTCGAAGGGAAGGAACACAGTTCTGCCTGGAGCCCATGATGGTGAGAGATTAATGCAAGGAAAGTGTCCTCATTCCTCCTCTTAGGAAAGACAGGTAGATGAGTATCTATCGTCAAGTGGCGGCTTGCGTCTCTCCAGCTTGCGGCACGCCAGCCCTGGACAGTTACGGCGATGATACGGTTAATAAGCAGGGGCTGGACCTCAGGTAGACATGGCCTGAATTCAGCTCCGGCACTCACCAGGTGTGTGCCTAGACCAACCACGGGACTTGTCTGAGCCGCAGTTTCCCCACCTGTGAAACAGGAATCATCTCGCCTCACAGGCTGTGATGTTCCTATACATGGAGCCCAACTCATTGTCAAGAAATGTTTGTTGTGGCCTGTGACTATGGTTGGAGTGTGATGAGGACACTCAGAGGCACTGGCCGTCTCTTCATACTTTTAAATTTCATGCCGTATGTCAGCAACTCAGGACCCGTAGGGCAGGAAGGGAGTGAGGAGAGCATGGAACCTCTAGAGACCTTCTGTCCTAGAAGGTCTGTGTCACTGAGGGTTGAGGAAGAGCAGCAGAAGGCAAGAGAAGTCTGAGGAAGCCAGTGCCCGGAGCTGACGTAAACTGTGTCCAGGTTCTTGAAGCATGCCCTTGCTCCCGATGGCTGCTTTTTAAGGGGATAGTAAGGCCTGAGAGTGTGGGGCCACGGAGGGCAGCATAGGAGACAGTCTTCGGATGTTCTATCGGGGATGAAAAAAACAAGTCACAGAATTTCCATATAGGTCTGTACTGAAAATCATATTTTGGGAGAATGCTTGATTATAAGAAGTGTACATATTATACTAAGTTAAAAAGCAGCGTGGATATTTTAATTTTGTAAAATAAGTTTATGTTTATGTATATGTATACAAAAATGTCTGGAAAAATAACCACACTCAAAATGTAGTTATGTCTGAGTTGTGGTGTTACTGACGATTGTGTGTGTGTGTGTGTGTGTGTATATGTATATGTATACTTTTTCTCTGATAAATACACTTTACCATAGTGATTAACCTATAAAACAATTTTTTGATAAAGGCTTCATAGGGAGCCTGGGTTCCAGGGGCCTGTGGGGAAGGGATGGGGAGATGTGGGAGGAGGACGAAGACTCTCCCCCACCCAGGCCGCTGTGTCCCCGCCCTGCTGCCCTGGCGGCTCACACTGCTCCCCCTGCCTCCCCAGGAATGTAATAACCCCTGCTGCAATGCCTCCAACTGCACCCTGAGAGCGGGGGCGGAGTGTGCCCATGGCTCCTGCTGTCACCGCTGTAAGGTAAGTGGCCCTTGCCCCCAGCCCAGGGCTCTGCTGTAGGGGTGATGGCCAGGACGCAGCCTCCATGTCAGGGAAGAGATGGCGTCAAAGTTTTAGAAACCTCTATACTGGTCCCCACTGAGTTCAAATCATCCCAGAGGGTTGTGGCTCCTGGATATGAGAGCATTGTTTTAAAAAAGAAGTGTCCAGAGAGAGTAAGCTTGATTTTATTTGGAGCTCTTAATAATAATCAATATAATTTTGATTAATTTTAATAGAGCCCTTATTTGACGCCAGACACTGCGCAGACAGTTTGATATGTTATCTCATTCAGTCTTCACAAAAGCTCCATGAGATGTGTATTATTATCTTCAATTCGAGATGAGGGAACTGGGGCTCTGAGGGGATAAGCAGCTTATCTGGGAGCACACAGCCGGGAAGAAGCAGAACCCGGTGTCCTCGACTCTGGAGCCCACATTTTTCATATTGATGTGGAAGGTATTACTACTCATATCACTAAGCCTTCAATCTCTTATCTACCATTCTAAAATTCAGAAAGTTCTAAAACCTGAAAAAAAAGTTTTAACTCCTTTGGTGTATAATTTTACCTGAATTGATATGAAAGTAATTATAGCCTTTAAAAAAAAAAATCACACTTGTGACTATTTATACTTCACTGCAGAATTATTATTTGATTATAATGCGTAATCGCAGGCCTTGCTGGGGGGTTATGTAATACACATATGTAATGTCTATCTTTATACATACATATGTACATACATATGTAATGTCTGCTTCCTAAAATCTGAAAAGTCTGAAGCCCACCTGGCCCCCAGGTTTTGGGTGGGAATTGTGGGCCTGTGCCTCCACCTGCCGCTTGCTGAGTGCTTCTTTTATGCCAGATACTGTTCAGGTGTTTGATTTGGACTCACTCCTTCTAGCAACCCCACGAGAGGGTTATTATCCCAATCGACTCTGCAGGAGCACAGAGAGGTTAAGTAGCTGCCCCGGTCCCTCTGCTGATGAAGGAGTTGGGATTCAAACCCGGGCAGGCTGGCTCCAGGCTCGGCCCTCTTGCCCTCCATCCTGTTCCCGATGGAGACATGTGTCCCGCAGCTTCCCCCTCCGCACCTGGCCGTGCCCCCTCCGCGCACCCCTCGCTCCCCCTCTGCACACGCAAGCTGCACAACTGGCCCCTTCTTGCCCTTCCTCCTGGGAGGGCCCTGCGGATGGTGTGGAGTCGCCGGGGAGCGGGGAGGGCGCTGTTCTCAGGGTCAGCTCTCCCTGTTTGGCCCAAGAGAACTGGCATGCTCTCTGGTGACAGGGTGGACCAGCATCTCTCCAGGGAGGCTTGCCCTCCATCCTGTTCCCGATGGAGACATGTGTCCTGCAGCTTCCCCCTCCGCACCTGGCCATGCCCCCTCCGCGCACCGCTCGCTCCCCCTCCGCACACGGCCCATGCCCACTCTCACAGCTCAGATGACGTGCTTTCAGCAAGCTGCACAACTGGCCCCTTCTTGCCCTTCCTCCTGGGAGGGCCCTGCGGATGGTGTGGAGTCGCCGGGGAGCGGGGAGGGCGCTGTTCTCAGGGTCAGCTCTCCCTGTTTGGCCCAAGGGAACTGGCATGCTCTCTGGTGACAGGGCAGACCAGCATCTCTCCAGGGAGGCTGTGCTGGACCAAGTCCTTTGAGTGTCAGACCAAGGCCTGAGAATAAACATGGAGAGCGCCTATCTTGTTCTGTCCCCAAATTTCAGTTTGAGTCTCAGGAAGGATTCCCTGGAGGGAAGTGTGTGGGAAAGGACGAAGCTTGGAGTCTGACTGAGACTTCAGCTCAAGCTGCATGATTTGGGGCAGCCTGTTAACCGTCTGGGCCTGGGTTCTTTGTCTGTAAAATGGGAAGGGTATTAATAACACCCAGAGACGCTTGAGGACCCAAGTGGAAACTCAATTTTACCGTTTGTCCGAGGCGTGCTACTGACCAGGTCATTTTATCTGCAGAGTGAGGCAAATAGCAATATCTGTCTCATGGATATTGTAAGGTTCACGTGAGATAAGAAAGTGTAACACACTTAGCCTAGTGCTTGGCTCAAGAATGGAGGTGTATTATTGCTAAAGGGAGTTGCAAAGTCAAAGATGTGTGAATACTAGTTACTGTCTGTGTGTTTGTGTGTGTGCACATGCGCATGTGGCTATACATGTAGATGTATATATATTGTATTGTAATATGTATATATGTTGCATTGTATTTTGGATGTATATGTGTGAATGGGTCTGTATGTCTGCATATGTGAATTTATAATGCATGGTGTGTGTGGGTATCTGTGTGTATATATATTAGTGGGCCTGGCTTGTCTGCCACTTACTCACCATGAGACTTTTCATGCATCGCTTAACCTCTTCTGCCTCAGGTTTCATCATTCGTAAAATAGGGATAATTATATTACATAAAAGTATCATAAAAGCTAAATGAATTAATATCTGTACTGGGCACTTAAGTGGGAGCTCTGTAAAAGTGGCCGTTATTACCGAAGCACTTAGTAAACTGTAAATTGTTGCATAAATGTTATTTCTTACCTACTTCTGAAGACTCCAAAGAGGAAGTGAGTTAGCATTAGTGAAAAGACCCAGAAAACGCTTAAGTCATTATTCATATTCGAAGGTTGGTGGTGGTTTGAGCTAATGAGATCATGTAAGAAGTGCTCTGAAGTAATGATGATGGGAACTTCTGTCCCACAAGAGTGATGGTCGTGAGCCCTTTGCTGGCAGGGCTGAGGGTGGGTGGGAGAGTGACTGCTGTTCCCTCTCATTCCTTGGCTCAGCTGCTGGCCCCTGGCACCTTGTGCCGTGAGCAAGCGCGGCAGTGTGACCTCCCGGAGTTCTGCACGGGCAAGTCTCCCCATTGTCCCACCAACTTCTACCAGATGGACGGCACCCCCTGCGAGGGCGGCCAGGCCTACTGCTACAACGGCATGTGCCTCACCTACCAGGAGCAGTGCCAGCAGCTGTGGGGGCCTGGTAAGTGAGCGGGGTGAATGGCCCTCCCCGCCCCACCGCTGCTGAGCCGGCCTTCCCCTGCAGGCACTTGGGTAGCTTAGAATCTTGGTTTCAAAACAGCTTCTTCTGATGCTACGCTGGGGTCCGGGTAGACTGGCAGGGAGAGGCAGTGGCCTGTGTTCTTCCCAGTTCCTCGATGCTTTAAGTTCTCAAAGTGGGCAAATGGATGAGAATAATCCAAAAGCAAAGTGGGCAGAGAGGAGAGACAGAAAAGGAAATGCACATGGCCCTTAGCTATGAGAAGATGTTCACCCTCATCATATTAAATGAAAGCAAATTATAACTACTGTAAGATGGGATTTTCCTTCTATCATATTGCCAAAGATTGAGGAGTTAATATAACAAAATAATAATAATAATAAATAATAATAATATAACTACCATAACAAGAGGAATAATAATATAGTTGTGTGGCAAATGTGAGGAAATAGATATGATCCCTATGGAGAGCAATTTGCAGATATGAAAATTTTAAATGCACTCCTCATTGGACCCATCCATTCTACTACTTAGGAATGTATCTTACACTGTATTTGCACGTGTGTGAAGATAGATTTACCAGGATATGCATTGCTGCATTGTAAGTTATAGCAATAACAACCTATATATCCTTAAGTAGGGGCTGATTAAATTAATCTTGGCACATCCATACAGTGGAACATGATGCACCTGAATAAAAGAAGGAGGCAGTTCTGTATACACCAAATAAAATCGTCTCCCACAATAAATTATGAGCAATGCAAGATGCAGAATGGTGAATAGAATATGCTGCCATTCTTTATTAGATAGGTTATCTCTAAAAGACACTTAAGAATTCTATCTAGAAGATATATAATTATCTATAGAAGATACATTGTTAATTGTGTATGCTTCTCCAAGGTGTAAGGAAGTAGGAACTGGAATGGCTAGTTGGAGGAATTCCCAAAACATACTTATTTCTTTAAAATTGTGTATGTATATTTCCTATTTTTAAAATCTTGAAATAAGACAAAGGCTTCATTAGAGAGAAGGATTAGTACACAAACCTCCCATAGATATGAAACCTCAATAAGGTATAAAGACCTGACATTAAACCTAGGTCTCGAGAAGGTAGGGGAGGAATGACCTGATAAGGGGGTACAGGAAGGAAAGGCTGATATTCTTTCCCAAAGAACTTTCTTAACCTTGAGATTTTACCAAGGGTCAGCTTTGCCCGTTGGGGGCCTCTGACTTTACTGGAGTTGGCTGGTGTACTGATAAATGTCTCTCGCCCTTCCAGGAGCCCGGCCTGCTCCTGATCTCTGCTTCGAGAAGGTGAATGTGGCAGGGGACACCTTTGGAAACTGTGGGAAGGACATGAATGGGGAGCACAAGAAGTGCAACATGAGGTAATGGCCATAGGGCAGATCCCATGAGATGAGGGGTGACGAAGCAATTCCTGCTTCGTCCTCTTCACTCCCACCTAGCACAGTGGCTTGGCTGGCCCCAGAGCGGAGCCTTTAAATAAATCGGTTGGAGTCGGTCATTTCTTCCAGGGCCATTATTGGACGAGGCCCCATTCAGCCCTAAGGAAGTCAGAGGGAGGGTGTGGATGGCAATTCTTTCTACAAAGCTGATCAGGTTCCCTTCTGAGACCTTTTTATAGTAAGGCAGGGAATCAGCCTTTTTAGGTCATTCCTTCGAGGTGCTAATTATCCCCTCATCTGAATAGCCCATCATTCATTAACTCATTCATTCATTCATTCTTTTCAACCACCCACCCATCCACCCATCCACCCATCCATTCATCTATCCATCTATCTGTTCACCCATCCAACTATCTATTGAGGGTTTATCAATTGCTAGATACTATGCTGAGTACATGGAACTTTTAATTAACAATGCACCGGGATAACGGACATGTGGAGAGAGCCTCCCAACCCAATCTTAGTGGGTGGAGGTGGTTTCCCAAAGAAAATTATGCCCAAGGTGAGATCTGGAGAAATTATCTAGTTGAACAGGGTGAGGAATGGTGCAGGTACGTAGGAGAGTGTCCCAGCATGAGACATGAGTAGAGAAAAACTAGTGGTCAGAAGAACTGATAACAACTTGATACAAAGTATAATGCTGGGAAAAATGGAGAAGGGGCTGCTGAAAAATGAATCTGGATAGTTAAGCACAGTCTAGATCCTGAAAAGCTTTGAATTCACGGCTAGGAGAGTTTAGACTTTGGCTTGAGAGCAGTATGGAAATTAGATTCCAATGGAGCAAAACAGGGGGCAGGATGATGTTTCCTGGTGTCCTGGTAAGCGAGGATGGTGATGTGAATTAGGGTAGATAGATAGAAAGGAGATTGACAGGCCTTGAAAACTGCTTGAACCCAGGAGTGAGGGAGAGTGGGCGTGGGGATGACACCAGGCTTCTGGCCGGAGCATCTGAGTGCATGGGAGTAGTGAGCACATGGGGCAGGTTGCTCCGTTCAGGCCGTTGTCCTTGCAGTGGAGAGGACATCCCGAGGCCAGCTTCGATCTGCTTGGGGACAAGGATCCTGTTTTCTTTTCTTGGTCTCTGTCCACGTAGGGTCTCTCCAGGCAGGTCCCTAGATTATACTCCTTGCCCCCATGTCCCTCTCCCACCGAAGCCTGCTGTCCTTGTCACAAAAGACCGAAGCTCTCCCCTGCCTCTCGCTTCACCCCTCCCTCCCTCTCTCTCGGGCCCAGAGATGCCAAGTGTGGGAAGATCCAGTGTCAGAGTTCCGAGGCCCGGCCCCTGGAATCCAACGCGGTGCCCATCGACACCACCATCATCGTGAATGGGAGGCAGATCCGGTGTCGGGGCACCCACGTCTACCGAGGTCCCGAGGAGGAGGGTGACATGTTAGACCCAGGCCTGGTGATGACCGGGACCAAGTGTGGCTACAACCATGTGAGTTCCTTCCCCCAGCCTCACTCGGGCTGGGCCGCAAGGGACAGTGATTGAGAGGGAGGATGCCTGGGCTCAAATTCCAGCTTGCCCAACCTCTCCGCCTCAGTGACTTCTTTTATGAAGCCTGTTAGTAAGGGAAGACTGCGCCCCACCCCGCCCTTAGAATTGTTATAAGGACTAAGTAAGATAACCCCGTTATCCATTTAGGTGGCTGGCTATGAACACCTATGTCCTTATCATTAATTATTACGTGAATTAAGACATGGATGAGACTAGGAGTTGGGGAAAATAATAGCATGTATCTCAGAGTTAACTGTGAAAATGAAACTATAAAAAGCATATTAAGTACTTGGTATAGTACCTGGCACAGAATACACTGCTGTCACTATCATTATTTTTAAGTATAATATTAAAAATTAGTTCATATTAATATATTAATTAAGTAACTAACATATAACCAACATATAGTAATACAGAATATAATAACATTTATTATTTATTAAATACAATGTTTTAACAATTAATATTTATCATTTTCCCCCAGTTACAAAAGTAATAGCAAAATTTCATTAACTACTGTCTTGTCCTTGGCTTTTTATGTCGTTTTCAGTTTTCCACTGTAATAAATAACCTGGTGGGCTACCTTTTTTGAGTCTCATGTATTCTATGAAACAGTCTCCCGATTGCAACCGTTGTGCTCACAATTCGGTTTCCTCCTCACTACAGATTTGCTTTGAGGGGCAGTGCAGAAACACCTCCTTCTTTCAGACGGAAGGCTGCGGGAAGAAATGCAATGGCCACGGGGTACGTGTCCCTGGGGTCTGGGGCTCCTCCAGGGGAGCGTCCAGGGGCAGGTCCTGTGGGAGGCTGGAGCTCTCCAGGGTGCTGACACCTCTGCCCTGCCCCCGCTCCAGGTCTGCAACAACAACCAGAACTGCCACTGCTTCCCGGGCTGGGCCCCACCCTTCTGCAGCACGCCTGGCCAGGGGGGCAGCATCGACAGTGGGCCCATGCCCCCCGAGAGTGAGTGCCCGGCCTGCTCGAGGCCTCTGCTCACCTTTGTGAGGACGGGTGGGCGCTTTGGGGCAGGTGGCATGTTGCAGAGAGATAATGAGTCAGCTGCATCATCCTGATTTTGTAGACAAGGGAACAAGAAAAAGAAGGGCTGAGTGGGAGGAGCAGCTGGGCCTGGCAGCCTGGCGTGGGGCTCAGCTCAGTTGCTCTTCGTCTGTCCTTTCTACGGAGAAGGATGAAGCTGCTTACACAGAGAGAAGGACGACCAGATTACCGAACAGTCTCGTCCTCTTTGGGAATAGGGGTGGCCAGTCCTTCCCAGCCACTTAAAAATAATTATGAATCTGGGGCACATTCTAGTGGTTCAGATTCCCTTGGGTGAACAAAGCTGGAAATGGAGACCCAGACCCTCAGAAAAATTTAGTTTTTTAGTGGAAATCTGAAGAACTCCAGCCCTTTGGTTTCCATGCTTTTAAAAAAATAGTAGCAAAGGACTTTTTTTTTGAACAAAATCTTTCAAGGAAAGAACCCCAACATATGAAACAGATAAAAGTAGTGTGATCATTGTGTGTGTGTGTATTTGTACATTTAAATTTATAATTCGTGAGAACCTTGAGGCAGTTTTGATGAAACCAACTATGAAATTGTGGATTTTGTGTGAGTTCTAGCCTAAGGTCAGTTAAGTCACCAAGTATTTTGTCTTGATTGCTTAGTGTCCAGGAAAACATGACTCAGGCTGAAAACTAGTCTATAATAATATAAGAGCTGGAACTCCTGGCCTCGAAAGGGACTCTTCAATTAAACAGAAGTGGCTGGAGAAGCTTTTTATGAGGTCTGCGCAAAGCAAGTTGACCTGGATATATAAGCTACTATTAATGGTTTCCCAGTGGTACATAATGTATGCTTTTTATTATAATTTTTAAGTTAAAATAAGTGATACACATGAAATGCAAATTGGTTATCTAAAGAAGAATCAGGAATACATTGTTTGAAATTCACTGCTATAGTCCAAACAGCTTCTGATCTGTCACCGGGGTTCTCTCTCTGGAAGGTGCTGGCCCTGTGATAGCTGGCGTGTTCTCGACCATCTTCGTGCTGGCGGTCCTCATGCTGATGTGCTACTACTGTAAACAGAACAACAAACTGGGCCAATTCAAGCCCTTAGCCCTCCCCACCAAGCTGAGGCAACAATTCAGGTATGATGGAGTGCCATGAAGGACTCAGGGTCCACTTAGGGATCATAAAGCTTTCTATAAGCAGTGCCTGGTGGAAACGGTGGTGATGGTGGGTCTGATTCAGAGACGGCCAGTGCTAGGCACATGGCCCGTCTCCCCTCTGCGCACTCCATGGCCCTGGCAGACATTACTGGTTGACTTTACTGTAAATGTTCTCTACCGAACATGGCCATCACTTCAGAATCCTTCTCAGCAGAATGTCCCCAACCAATTTGAGTCAGAATATGAAAAGAAAACTATTTTCCTTTGTCTAATTGGTTTGCTCCCCATTTTAAAGAGCAGGAAACTAAGGCAACAAAGAAAGAATGACTAACTAGCCCAAGACACTCACAGAGGCGGCTAGACGTCAACTCAAGACAAAGACTGTTTTTTTTAAGCTGTTTATTCCCTTGGATGTTGACGACGTTTAGTCTCTGAGTCCCCTATTAAATTATACTTATTCTGGAGGGAATTTTAAATCCCAGGTCCTTCTGGATTGATGCCTAAAGGGGATTAGTTGATGGCTGGTGACATCCTTGTGTTTCCTTGAGGGAGAAAGGTTTTAAAAGGTTGAAGAGAAGGTGCTAAGGCCACCTCTCTTTCCTTTTCAGCCACACATGTCTCCATACCTAGGAAGCTGGGGTTCAGAGGGGCCAATCCTGCTTCCTTCAGAGCAGACTTAGGGAAGAATTAGCTGCTTACTAGCCACGCATGGGTCAGAGGGAACTCAAGCACTGACCCTCACTGATCATCCCTCCTTTGTCTTCTTTCTCCTTTCTTTGTTATTAGTTGTCCCTTCAGGGTGTCTCAGAACAGTGGAACTGGCCATGCCAACCCAATGTTCAAGTTGCAGACTCCCCAGGGCAAGCGAAAGGTAAGGGCTTTGCACCTTGAACTTTGCTAATTTTCCTATCTCCTCAGGACCCTGCTGGATTTTCCTACGAGCCTCTCTGTGGCCCATGGGATTGGTAGTAAAAGACATTTTCTTGGCATAAGAGACATTCAGTTGGGTCTGAACATCCTCCGATGACTTTAAAAGTTGCATCTGACCTCTAGGACCCCAGAGATTTCACAAGTCACCCCGTCTTCCTCTCAGCCTCTGGTCATTTCAGTGAGACACACAAAGGCACCCTTGAGTTTTTAAGTGCATTGAGGGTTCCTGTGTCTTAGACATTCCTTGTCTTATGCATACAGGTGACCAACACCCCTGAAACCCCACGGAAGCCCTCCCAGCCTCCTCCTCGGCCCCCTCAGGACTATCTGCATGGTGGGCCCCCACCTGTGCCATTGTCTGCACACCTCATCAGGGCTCCTAGGAACTCCCCAGGGGCCGGGTCCCAAGTCGAGAGGAAGGAGTCATCCAGGGGACCTCCCCCAAGCCGGCCAGTGCCCCCTGCACCAAATTGCATCCTCTCCCAGGTAAGTGGGTTCTTGGCAACCCTCCCTGGGGGCTTGCTTTTAAGGCCATCGGCTATGGGGAACGACCGAAGCTGGGAAGATGGAACTCATTGAGTCTGAGCTGACTGCCTTTTCTGCTTCTGGTAAATACAGGCTGAGAGCAACGAGCATGGGGAAATGTAGTCCCCAGGAGCCCCTAAACTACAGAGGATTTACTCCCTGGTTGGCCTATTTTATGACAAGCCTCTACTCACCTTCTACCCTAAATTAACTTTTTTCCATTCTCCATGGTCTTTTTCTCTCTAGGTTTTTGCAAGTGCTGCTCCTTCTGCCTGATACATTTTCTTCCTTTCCAATGCCCAGCTCCTCTTCATCCTCAGATCTCTTCTTAGCTGCCTCTTCTCTCAAGAAGTTTTCTCTGACCCCCGAAGCCTGAGTTTGGTGGCCCCGTACTTCTCTCATCATCATAATTATCCCGCCCAATTGTACCTGTTAGTATCATCCACTACTCAGGAAGTGTGACTGAGTGATGGACCATGATGTCTTGCTCATTTGAGGCGCAGGTCAAGGGGCAGGAGGCTGTGGGAGGCGTGAATGGGGTCTACACGCCCCGGCCACTGGTGCTCTTCGGAAGCAGAGCCACCCTGCCCGGCTGCCTGTTGACCTGGCATGTCATGCTCCAACGGCTCCTACTGTATCTTTTGGCAGAAGCTCCTGCAGCACAGACCCAGGTGTTTCCAGGGCGATGGCTGGGCCTGGTGCCTGTGTATTTTGGTGTGACCCCTCGGTGAGGCTGGGGACTTGCTTATTTTCCTCCTGGGACTGCTTCTCTTGGGTATGGCCAGAGGTTTCCACTGGGGCCCAGGCTTTCTCTGAAGCTCAGGACCGTGGGCTTGGGGCCAGGTCTTGCAGGGCCATCGGGACATGGGGCAGTGTCACCATTTGCCGGGTTTGGTTCTCTGCTTTCCCATCCAGAAAATCCTTGATTTGGGAAAAGCCTTGCAAGAAGGGAGGAGAATGACTGACAGAGAGAGAGAGAGAGAGAGAGAGAGAGAGAGAGAGAGAGAGAGAGAGAGAGAGAGGGGGAGAAGGAGGAGGAGGAGGCAGGAAGAAAGGGAGAGGAGCCAAAGGAGGAGAGAGGAGAAGGGGGAGAGTACATTAGTCTGCTGGGCAGCCATGACAAATACCACAAGCCTAGTGGCTTAAACAAAAGGAATTTATTTTCTCACAGTTCTGGAGGCTAGAAGTCCAAGTTCAAGGGGTCACTATGTTTGGTCTCTTCTGAGGCCTCTCTCCTTGGCTCCTCCCATGTCCCCATATGGTCCTTCCTTTGTGCTTGAGCACACGTCTCCCTGTGTGTCCAGATTTTCTCTTCTGAGGACACCAGTCAGATTGCATTAGGGCCTCGTTTTAACTTAATCACGTCTTTAAAGGCCCCGTGTCCAAAACCTAGTCCCATTCTGCGGTACCAGGGTCAGGGCTGCAACCTATGAACTTCAGAGGGGAGCACAGTTCAGCCCATAACAGAAGGAGAGGAGAGAAAGAGCAAGAGAGGAGAAAGCAACACGCAGAGAGACGGGTATGAAGGGAGAACAGAGGAGCAGGAGCAGAGAGGGAGGGAGCGGTCTGTTCAGATGACTGTTCCTAAAATACCCACTGTGGAGGCTTGGTCAGCGAAGGTGATGTCAGCCTCACCCCAAGGCCCCGAGCAGTCAGTTGAGGTGGGGGCGGGGCACCAGAGACAGGGGCGTTGTAATTTTAAATAAGGTGGTCGGGGGAGGCCTTACTGAGAAGATAACACATGAAGCTAATATAAAAGCACAAAGGAAAGGATTTCTGGTCATTGTGGCCTCCATAGACAACCAGCCTTTTTTCAGTTTTACTCTTACATGTGTATATCCTCTTATTGGAAAAATTTAATGTTCACCTGGGCGACCCCCCCTCCCCACTCACTCCCCTTCCCTGACCTCTGTTAACGGTTTGACCTGTATCCTTCCTGACTTTCTTCTGTACGTGTATATTTACACTGGGGCAGGGAGAAAGGGCCATGGTGACTTATTTCATGTAAACTACCTTCTTAGCTTGTATGTCAGCTTGCCGTGACTCCTGATCATCTTTCCACGTCAGCACACATCAACCCACTTCGTTCTTTTTAAATGCTGCATCATATGTCACTGTATAAATTTAGTAACTTGTCTATTGACGGAAAGTTTGGTTATAGTTTTTATTTCATTTTTTATTTCTTTGCTGTCACAGGGCTGCAGGAACATCCTTGCAATTTCACTTCTGTGCACCTGAGAAACCAGAACTCTAACATGAGTAATAGGCAGTGGAATTATTAGATCAGAAAATGATTATTTCTAATTTTAACAGATACTGTCAAATTGCTCTCCAAAAAAGGCTTTTTCCTGAGCATTAAAATGCACATGTACACAATTTCTTTTTTAAATGAGACCATATAGTATATCCCTTTTCTCACCTGATTTTGACCTGTAATTGTATTGGGAACATTTTGTTTCGAACAGGCCCCTCTGGCCTTTGACTAAGGCTTGTGACTTTCTCCCCAGGACTTCTCCAGGCCTCGGCCACCCCAGAAAGCACTTCCAGCTAACCCAGTGCCAGGCCGCAAGGCCTTCCCCAGGCCAGGCGGTGCCTCCATACTGCTGCCCGCTGCTGCCAGCCCTCGGCAGTCCCGGCCCTTGGTGCCACCTGCCCCAAAGGTGAGTCTGAAAGCTCTCAAGGTAAAAGCCGAAGCCACCAGGCTCCAGGGAACAAGACTGCGGTTGAGAACCGGAGGAGTTCATGCTTCCTGAATTTCCAGAAAAAAAGCCAAGGACCAAAGCTTAGTGTTCCTTAGTACCTGCACGACTGCCCATTAAGGGGGTGATAGGGTTTCTGGTTTCATGTGAAAGATGTTGCCCTGGAGCCTGAGCTAGGATGGCTTTACAGCTGGATCTGCAGCTGACCAGCAGGGTGGCCCTGAGCAAGTCACCTTCTTGAGTCTTCAGTTTCCTTTTCTAGAAAGAGGCAATAAGCAGCAAAGCCAGTCCCCTTAGGTGGCCATGAAGGTCAAGGCAGTTAATTTGTGTGAACTGCCAGCCTGTGGTAGGCTGTGCACAAATGGCTCCTCATTACCTCCTCCCTGGGCTGGTGTGCTCTCCGGCTGCCAGTCCTGGGAGTTGGGCAGAGGAGGTGAGGGAGCTGGCCAACTGCCCTGTGTTCCCAGGAGGCCCTGGGGAATCTGTGGACTGAGCTGCAGCTTTTGGGGAGAAGGAAGGGGATGGCTTGTCAGCTCTGGGTCGGGGGACCGGCATGCAGCAGGGCTTACGGTCTGGATGAGCAGACGTGTCGACAGACTTCTGTGGGAAACCATTCTTCTGAGCCGACTGGCTATCTACCCTTCCAACCGGTCAGAAGCAAGGGGCCAGCTCCCCACCGACCCCACTGATCAGCAGGTAGCTGATGTCTCTCTCCGCCCCTTCTCTTTCTTCCCACAGTTTCCTGAATATAGACCACAGAGGGCTGGGAGGGTGACTGGCTCGAGAATCAGACCTGTCTAAGGTGCTGCTCCCTTTCCTCGAGGACTCTGAACAGCATGGAATCTGGAAGAAGCCTGTCTGGCCGCCTCTGAGTTCCTCCTTCCCTCCCCACTCCTCCCAGAACTGCCGCAGATCCGAAAATCTCCTTCTTGACTCAGTGCCTCCTCAGCCTCCTTGGAGGCCCAGAGGGACCCCTGTCCGATAGCATCCAAGTGTTGTTTTGTGCAATATACAGCCCCGGGGCGGGGGGTGGGGGTGGGGGACACGGCGCAGAAGAGGATGGATGGCGGCTTCTCCTCCACCCTCCCTTCAGCTGGCCCCTCACCTCGGAGGTGCCGGTGGAGAAGGCCCAGGCTGTCTGAGCTGCCGAGTCCGGCTGGTAAAAGTCCCATTTAGCCCTCAGGCCAGGACTGAGCCTGGAGAAGCCACCCATCCTCGTCCTGTGCTGGGGGTACGCATGAGAGCTTGCCATTGCTTCTGTCTTCCTCGAAGGTCCCAGGCAGTGGAGGCCGGCTACCTGCCCATCCCTTTTTGCTCTGAGATTGAGAGGGGTCAAACCAGCCACGGCTGTGGCCCTGCCCAGGGCTGGGTTGAGGTCACAGCTTCTGGCTCCATGGCCGCATGTGAACAAGTCGAGTCCCCTCCCCGCCCCACCCCTCTCAAACACCCGTACCCCCTTATTCACCCGGGTCCCTCTGACTCAGATAGGTACTATTTGTAGACAGTATGGACAGCAGGGGGAGCACCGGGCCTCCTCTGAGCCGCGATGCCAAAGGTTCCGCCTCCCGCAGTGTTCCCGGTTGCCCTCTGCTTTCCCTTCTGCACTGTCCAGGTGCCCCATGGCTTCGACTTCTCCTCCCCGCTTGGCCCCACCCAGTCTGGTGCTGTGGAGACTGGACCCTCAGCAGTCCCGACCTCCTGGGGACCTGGTGCTTGTGACCTGTACGTCAGTGTCCTGCCTCAGGGGTTGGCCCCTGGGTTTCCTATATTGGTTCTCAA
>NW_006431919.1:7019964-7046520 GCF_000325575.1 Pteropus alecto | reverse complement strand
GTTGTGTTTCGCGAACTCAGCAGGGTGAGGGTCTTCCCCTGACTCCTTGATCTAAATCTAAGTAAGGCCCCCAGGGACAGCAGCATATGTCCCAGGGAGTAGACACCCTAGAAAGAGAAACCTCAGCCTGTCCCTAGGTCTGGTCAGTGACTTGAGGCAGGCCCGTTGCCATCTGCGCAGGGAGCAGACCTGCGTCTGTCTGGAGGTCCCTAGAGAAGCAGTGGTCAGCAGCCGTGCTGGAGCACGGTCTGAGCTGGGGCTGCCCAGGCTGTTCACGGGCCACTTCCTTGTGTTCTCTCCTCCGGTCACTGCCCCCATCTGGCCCTCATGGAAGGAGAGCTCAGAGCAGTTGGGGGATGCCACAGGCGTGGGTCCTGTCCCCCACTGGAGCCGAGAAGGAGGGTCGTGCGGTGCTCTAGTGACATGGACGGCTTGTCACTGGAATGTTCTCTAGGGCTGTCTCTCACGCCCCCCCCGCCCCCCAGAAAGGTGCCGTGTGGCTGGGGGCTCCCCACTTCCTTCTGTGAGCACTTGTTTGCTCTCGAAAACCTCAGTGTAAGGAAGAGGCTTGAGCTTTCGCTCCGCAACCGCCACCCCAGTTCTCTGCACACAGTGGGTGCTCAATAGATGTTCTTGGGTTTGTAGACAAGGGGGAGATTTGGGAGCTACACCTGGGGACACACATGGGGTGGATTAGAAAGATCTCAGGAAAATGAGGTTCTCTTCCCTCAGGTAGTAGCGATATTCACGCCCCTGTCTCCCCGACACGGGCCCTGGTTGTTCCCCCGCCCCCCATAGCTGATCTCCACCTTCTCTGCTGCCCGATTAAGTCAGGGGACAGCTTGCCATTTACGTGTGCTACTCCAAAGGCCCCGGGTCTCAAGGCCAGGTCCCAGAAAAGGAAAGGCGAAAACAAACCCCCCACACAAAGTCACCCTTGAAGCCAATCCCATGCTCCACAGCCGGTCCTGTGGCTTGTCCAGCTTTTCTCCCTCACAGCCGGAGACGGAAGGCTCTACAGGGAAGATGCCACCACCATCGTGGCGACCTGAGCCTTCCAAACAGGAGATCTGCCCTCCCGGAGCCATTCCGGGGAGAGCCCCAGGCCGTTGCTTTCTTGTTGTTTGTGTTTTCCATCACCACCTCCCCTCGATCCCATAAAACTGTACTGTGAACTGGAAGATGGTTGGATTTTTAAAATTCGATAAGAGACTTTGGCACCCGGTCCTATTTACTATTTTCACTCCCGGCTCTGTTCAGGGAACCGGGCATCGCCAGTCCGGTAAGGCCGAGGCCTCGGAGCAAGACCGGCATTGAGGTGCCCCCTCTTCCCTCCTGTGCCCATGTGCTGCTTTGAGGTGACAAAAATAAATATGGACTTAAGGAAGGAGGGACTTTATGCAAAAGGATTATAATCTGCAAGACTGGGACAGGGAACACTGCAGTAGGGGAAGGGGCTGTGGCAACAGGGAGCATGCTCAGACAGCTGCTGCTGCCAGCGTCCCACGGTCAGAACGCGGGGGCCTTTTCTTTTGTAGGAAGAAGTGAACCTGGCTAGAAAGAAGCGCGCTCAGGGACCGCCTTTGTGCTCATCCTTTTTGGGCAGGGGATGTATGTTGGCTCAGGCCGAGGGTGGGTCCCAGTTCAGGTTCAGAGTCTGATGGAAAAAAAAAAAGAGGCATGTTGGATGGAGTTAACCAGACCTTTGTTCAGATGGAGATGGATATAAATTTTTTTGAAAGCTAATTTAGCCTGCCAATTTTATAACCCTGGAAATGTTTTTTTCCTCAGAGCCTGGAAGTCATCTCTGATATGTAAACCTCAGGGGACCTCAAGGGGAGATAGCGTCTGGCTCCCTGTCTCAGTGGGAGATTTAACCCAGGCTCCAGGCTCCCAGTCATAACTACCTGCTCGCCCTGGGTTCTTTTTAGCCTTCTTTCCTTCTCCCTATAAAAGAAAAGCTCCTTTCTGCCCCAGCTCTGAGATGCTTGCAGACCTTAAAGCATTGCAGTAGCCCCTTCTCCCTAAATGCACTGGTCCCTTGCCATCTCTTGCAATAATCCTTTTGAATTAAAGCCTCCCTTTACTTAAGCCCAAATTTGTTATTTGGCAGAGGGGATGCGAGACTTACCTATTTAAAATTGGGCATCAGTTCTAAAGTCAGCGATTATGTTAAATGCGTGTGTAACAGCTCTGCTGGACACCCGTGACAGCCAAGGGGGTGCCGACTGGAAAGGTGCTAAGAGGGGTTCTGCAGAATCCACGCCAAGCGCCCCTGAAGTTACCCTTCCCCGCATCTTCTCACACCATCCGCTGTGTGTATGTATGTGTCTGGGATCCAGGGCAATGTGAATTTTCTTTTATTTGGGAGATTTTTCATTGAAAACAGATCCTCTTCTTTCTCGTCCACCTATTAATTGTTTACAATATTGTACATCTATGCAAAATACTTGAATGGGCAATAGTGCCTTTTTTCCTTATTTGTATTTAATTAAAATAAATTGTAATTTGAAATGTCCAGTTTGGCAACACTTGTTTGTTTTAACCTCCTATTGCTCAGCCTGGAGAGGATCTGTCACACGAGGACTCTTTGAAGAAGCGTGTCCACAATGACTATCAGTAGGCCATAGTGGAAGACCTTGAGCTATATAGACAGAAGCCTGAGTTTCCCCAGGACCAGTCAAAGGGGCTGTTTGTCTTTGCATTTGGACATGGGCTGGTCTTGTTGATCCTGGGATTCCCTGATACGTGTTTAGGAGACAGATGAGACTCTCTGTCTCCGCCTCACCTTGCTGCTAGTGATCACGCACTTCAGAGAGGGGAGGACTTGCCCCAGGTCTGTGGGGCTCGGTGGGCAGGTGCAGAGGCGGGACTGGGGGTGGGTGTGCTGTTCTACTCCAGAGCCCTATGTGATAACCGCTCACATCCATTACTGCGTCCCAGTCCGAGAAAAGGGTCCCGCCCTCATTCTCTCATCTGATCCCCACTTCAGTTTTGAGGATCTCTAAGAGAGATGGAATCTTAAGAACCATGATAGCAGGTAACATTTACTGAGTCCTTAACACGTGCTAGACACTGAGCGCTGCTTAATCTTCCCAAAAGCCCTGGGAGGGCTCCGTGATGTCTGACTATACGTTTCCAACTTCACAGTGATGAGTCTGTCTAAGGGCATCAAAGGCATCAAACACAAATGCCCTGACTACTAAAATGCCTGCTTATGAAATCAGCCCCGACCCAAACACCCCTGTCAGCCTAACACTGTCATCTAATCCAGCTACATTGGATCCATCTTTTGGCCAGTCTCTGGGTTGATGGTCACAGATCGGTCAGTAGCATAAGACACAGAGCCTGGTTGGACAGACCTGAGTTCAAATCTGGCTCTGCGGCTTACTAGATGTGTGAAAAAGAGTAAGTTCCAGACCTCTGAGTCTCCTTTTACCATACAAGTGGGACCGATACCTACCTCACAGGTGTCATGATCATTATTAGTGAAGGGTTCTGTGTGAAAGTGCCCAGCTGTGTCTGCAGGGGCTAGGCACTCAGAAACTGCTGACTGCATCACTTTTAGAGTTGCTATGCGTAACATGCTGGGGTTCTATTAGGATCTGTCCTGGGTTGAGAGCTGGCCCCCATGAGAGTTTGGGCAAAGAAAGACTAGTGGAAATGGCGTTGTCCTTCATTCACTAAATGTTTTTATTCGTGCCAACTATGTGCTCAGGATACCCGTCAGGGCCTTCATGGGCGCCCTGTACTATGAGGAACAGAACTAAGCCAGCTCTCATGGGGGAACAGCACAGATGACAAGAACAAATGAACAGGGTAATTAATATCAGACTAAGCAATTGGGGACAAATTTAGTCTTTGGAGAGATACTGCATGGTGGTTAAGACTGTAGGCTCAGAGCCAGACAGCAACTTCAACTCTTCCTGCGTGATTACTAAACTTCCCCGAGACCCTTTCCTCATATATCAAATGGAGATATATCTGCCTTGGGGATTTCTGAGGACTTAAAGAGAGAATTCACGTGAAACTCTTAGCACTGTGCCAGGCTTCTACTGAGGGCTCAGCCATTAACAAGGGGTGAGCATCTTCTATGGACTTTGTTCTCAAAACGGCCTTTCCTACTCTAGCGAGGGCTGTGAAAACCACTGTAGGGACTTCCTTGGAAGCCACAACCCTCCAGAGATTGGGGACTGGCTTCCCACACTAGAGGAGCCAGTATAATTGTTCCGGGTCCAAGGAAGGCTAAGACGCAAGTATAAAGTAAACACACTTGAAGGTCTTTATTCTCCACCCTGCAGATCACTGCCATCCTCAAGATCCAACATGTTGCATTGATTTTAGTTACAGACAGATCCACATTCATTAAAAAATAAAGATTTGAGGCTGGAGATGCAGGACACCAGCCTGTTGGTCAGCTGAGCCTTTGGCACTCCAAGGCCAGCAGGAGTTTGGCCCGGGCTTGGCTGCGCTTAGGGCATAGGATGTAAACACAGGGCGCAGGTATGGGGTTACACTGCGAGGCACTGCACCAGCTTGGGGGCTGAGTTTCAGGTCTCTCTACAGAGACACTGGCTCCCTACTTCCCTTTCATCGGTCCTATACCAACTCCCACTCTCCGTCAGCCAGAAAGAAGGCAGGGAGGGAAGGGTTTCAATTTTATCTCTTTCCAGCTGCTCTTGCTTTTTGAATACCACTGGCCAGATGTGAGGGGACCAAAGGCAGTCCCCAAAGCAGGTGGTGTTGGAAGCATGATGACACGCTGCTTCCCAGGGTGGGCAGTGCATCAGTGGAGCTGGGGACTAAATGGCGATCTGGTCAACAGACAGAATGCACCCCTGCCAAGCCTACACCCCACTTGGTCACTGAAGTTCAAAACTGGGCCCACTGGCCAAACCTCTGAGGCTGGAGCCCAGAAATGACCCAGAGCCCTCTCTACCGGGGGTCTTGGTTAGGCACCAGGGTAAACACAAAAGTTAGCCCGTTTCCAGAGAGAGTGTGGCTGCTACCTGCCAAATTCTGACTTTTCTTGTAACTCTCCCCACCTCCCCGAATCATACTTTGGTTTACTCCTTGAGGAAAGGAAAGTCCATTCTTCCAAGTTCTAGCTTGACAGGGAGCTTTTAAGAGCAGTGCGACTGCTAGTCTCTTTCCATCCTGAGGCAAAATGAAACACTGCGTTGAGCCGGCAGAGCTTAGCCGCAGAGCATCTTCTGTTGTGGTTGTTGTCACCTTGTTTTGAGTTCTGAGATAATCGCCTGAATGTCTCAGTGACTGGTTCCTTAGGATGTATGTAGAGAGGGCAGGGGCGGGTGTGGGCATGGAGTGACCAGGAACAGATGCTGACCTCTGGGCGGGGGTGCTCGGGGAAAGGGGCTGGCCGAAATGTTTTCCTGAGACATCAGGTGGCTTTCACAGTAAGAAGGTCAGCTGAGGTCCTGCTTCTGTCTCCGAGGAGCTCGTGGCAAAACCAGCAAGATGTTTTTTCACTAGTCACGTCTCTGTGGCCTCTGGATGGCGAGGCATGGCGAACGGCTCTCCGGGCCTCAGGGAGCCAGCTTCGCTTCATCCTTGGGCTAAGGAACGAGTGCTAAGAATTTCCTGACGACTAACATCCAGGGAAGTTCTGAGACTGTGCTACATTCAACGGTCAAACTCTGTCTTCTTCCCAACAACACAGAGACAGCACCGAGGAAACGAGTGGGAAAGGAGGTCCAGGGGACCTGTGTGAGTAGGGTATTTGGTCACCGAGGCTGTGTTTCCAGGAAGTCCTGCCACCACCACTCCCTAGGGAGGGATTTTTCTCCTGGAAACTGCAATGAGGTATAAATGAATGTCTCAGAAAAGAGAGCCTGTTGATAACAGTTGTGCTCAAATAACCAGGGGACTCTGAAATCGAGAAGCCAGGCTGTACCCCAGGCCCCATCCTCTAACTCACTTATTCCAAGCTTTATGAATGGGTTATAAATACTTTGGGCTTTTCTTCTGGCGATGGGGTCCTGGAGAGTTCTATATTGTCCACAAGGACATTCTTGTCTTCTAGTCTAATGACAGTGGGCTCTGGGGCAGGGGTGGGGGGTGGGTTTTTGTGCATGTGGGGCAAACTGGTATGGCTGATGTTCAGGTCTTTGAAAGCATGGAGCATGAACACACCCAGGATGATCGTGACGAAGCCAGAGAGGGTGCCCACAACATCCACAGTGGACATGCTGTACCACTCCTTGAAGAGGATGATGGAGGAGGTGACCACGATCGTGGTGAAGAACACGTAGTAGATGGGGAACACCAGGGAGGTATTGAAAATGTCCAGCGCCCTGTTGAGGAAGTTGACCTGAGTGCTGAGCGAAAGCGCCAGGATGAGGGACAGGATGTAGGGGAGGGGGTGCCGCACGACCGGCATCCCCTGGAAGAAGTTCTTAATGGTGATGCCCAGGCCCTTGACAGCAGACACGGAGAAGGCGCCGATCACAGAGCAGATGACGATGTAGACGAGGATATTCCTCTGTCCGTAACGCGGGGCGATGACGAAGATGAGGATGAGGCAGAACACCAGCAGAAGCACGGCAAACACGATGTACCCTTCAGGAGAGGAGGGACACAGGTGAACCCAAAGGCCACAGTTTCCTCATTTGTAAGATGGGGCTAATAATAAGACCCTCCTCACGGAGCTTTCTTTGTAAGATTAAATGAGGTAGTGCGTGCTGTAAGACTAAACACGTCCCCCCAAAATTCACATGCTTAAACCTAATCCCCAATGGGATGGTGTCGGGAGAGGCCTTTGGGAGGTGATTAGGAATGAGAGTAGAGCCCTCATGAATGGGACTAATACATTAATAAAAGGGACCCCAGAGAGCTCCATCGCCCCCTCCACCATGCGGGACACAGAAGATGGCTCTCTGTGAAGCAAGAAGCAGGCCCTTCCCAGACACAGAATCTGCTGGCACCTTGATCATGGGCTTCCCAGCCTCGAGAACTCAGAGAAATAAATGTCTGTTGTTTATACCCAGTCTACGATATTCTGTTACAGCAGCCCGAACTGACTAAGACAGTGCATATAAAGCATTTAGAACAGTGCCTGGCACATAATAAAAGCTCACTAAGTGGCATCGGTATATATCAGGCGGGAAGCCTGTAAACCGGTCTCGGAACCAGCCCCTTTTTCCTTAGCCTGTCTTCTCCTCCAGGTGGCAGCACCTGAGATGCTCCAAACCCATCGCATGCTTCATCCCCCAGTGCTTTCCTGCTCACCCGGGGCTTGGAGCCTACCTGTGTCTTTCATCTTGGCAGCCATCTCAACGACAGTGGTGACCTTCTCTTCCTCGGGGGCGTGTATCACCATCACTGTGCTGCCAGTCACACAGATGACACAGCCCAGCTTTCCCAGCAGGTTCAGACTCTCTCCCAGGAAATAGGAGGAAAGGATGGCGCTGCAAGGGGAAATGGGAGACGAAACGCAGGCTGAGCAAATGCTCACGGACAGCCACAGGTCAAGACTCACCACTCGCTCCCGTGGAAGCTTTCCTGGACCTTCCAAAACAGTTTGAAATAGAAATCTACATACGGGAGGGTTCCAGTGTGCGCTGGAGGAACTGGTGACATACATACATGTGAATTTCTTTCATTTTAGAGACTAAAATATCCCCAAACAGGAGAGTTGGAAGAGCCCTTCAAAGCACTCTTGTCTAACTTCCTACCCAATGAGGGCATTTGCTCCTAACGTTGCAAACAGAAGGCTTTCAGCCTCGGCTTGTATACCTCTGGTGGCAAGCAGCTCACCCCTTCACGAGGCAAATTAATACATTATAGGTGCATTCTAATTATTCACCAAAAATATGATAATTTCTACTCACTCTCCCATTTCTATTCTTGAGCCATACAGAACAAATCTATTCCTTTTTTCACTTGCATATGCCAATACAAACAGCCACAGTGACAATTATAGGCACTGTGTCTAGGGGATACATTACGTACAAAGTATTACAATGGGAACTTTCCACATATTATCTGGCTACCATCTCACAACTCTTTGAGAAGTAAGATATACTATTTCCATTTTATAGATGAGAAGACTGAGTCTCACGGGAGTTAAAATAACTCAGCAAGATCACATGACTGGTTAGTCACAGAGCCAGGATTTGGGTCCTATTCTGTCTCATTATAAAGCCTGTGGTTTTCCCTCTACCCTCACTGCAGAGATTCCTGTGACTTCTCCTGAGTCTCCTCTTTTCTGGGAAAAAATACCTCCGGTTCCCTCCTGTCCCTTGGTGATGTGATTTTCATTCCTCTCACATCTAGACAAACCAGCAGAGATGAGGGAAGAAGGGAGGGAAATTGAGCAAGACAGGTATGACTGCTGGGGCACACCTCTGGTTCCTTACTAAAGTGGTATTAGTTTAGGGTAAAAATCTGTTGGCTGACCTAGGACCCAATGAGCCTCGAAAGTCCTCGTCAGAGGTATAAGAGAGGAGACTGTTGTCCAAGCTCCTCTGGATGTCCCCCGTCTCTCCGCTAAAACTACTCAAAACATTTTACCCCACAAGGCCCGTTCGAGAGAGTCTGGTGGCATTAGCTTAGGCAGAGGTCACACCCTGGAGGATTCTCACCTCTCCCAATTTCCCATGGGTGGGAATTTGTAAACTAATCAGCGATACAATAATGGCATCACCGCTGCATCAGCGAACTGTCATGTGAGTCACGGCTCTGTTTGTTTGTTTGTTTGTTTTTCGTCTGCATAAATGTTGCAAAATTGTCATCAAGATGGTAAAACGAAACAGAGGAAATTAAGGGTACTGAGTATGGCTGGCTGGAGCCATTTAGAGCCAGCTTCAAATGGGGCTTCAGGACCCCCATAGAGGAGCTATGTTTGTAGCTGGGGAGGAATGGGGCAAGGGAAAACACGCATTTAGTATCGGCTATTTTTAAAACCATCAAACGTTCATGAGGCAACAGGGCATAGTGGTTAAGGAACTGGACTACGACATCAGAATGCCTGGGTGAGAATCCTGGCCTCACCTCTTGGGACCTGGGCAACATTGGCCAAGCTGCTTAACCTCTCTCAGCCTCACGTCTCCCCTACTTTCTAGTCTGTAGGGGTGCGGCCAGGACTAAGTGAGGTAACACGGAATACATTTAGGACTTTAGCACACAGGAAGCCCTCCGGATGCTAGCCACGGCTATTCTTCAGTGCCAGTGCTGACTGCGCTCCTCCGGGCATTCTCTCATGTAGCCCTTGCAGCAATGCCTTTGGGTAGGCGTCATTAGCACCCCCATTTAGCAGACGGGCAAACTGCCGCTTAACGTGGTGAAGTGACTTGCACATGGTAACAGCAATGCCTTTGGGTAGGCGTCATTAGCACCCCCACTTAGCAGACGGGCAAACTGCCGCTTAAGGTGGTGAAGTGACTTGCACATGGTAACGACTAAGTGGCAGAGCTAAGGTGAGGAGGACTTGGAGTGTTAATTTAGGACTCGAGCTTTTAACTTGTACATTTCTCCTACTGAGGCACTAAAACCCTGACATAAGACATTAGTCCTGGTGACAGTGGAAGCCCTTCCAACCGGCTCAGCCTGCCCCTCCATTGCATGGTCAGCTGAGGGGATGGATGTTAGAGCAACCGGCAACAAACAATCCAAGGAGCCAGAGCTCTGAACAGCACACTACCTCTTTCTGGGAGCTGGGACCAACCCGGGTCCCTGATTGCAAGTGGTGGTTGATCCCACTTGGAAGTTCCAGACCTCAACAAACTAAAACTAGGAAAGAGCCAGATACAGCAAAAGAGGTGACAATAACCTTATGAGGACACTCAGAGCTCCCAGAGGTGTGATGACTGTCGCAGGAGCAAATGCGTAGGCCCCAAAGTTGGCAATTTCTCCAGCAGCCACTAGAAAATTAAGAGAGAAAAGAGATTAGTGTGACTCTGATGCCCCATCTCTAGCCCAAGTGAATCTGGGTAGAGATGGCTTTACTCAGTGTTCGACCATTCACAGAATCCCAGACCAGCATTCCTTTAAATCTTGATCCTTATGCTCTCTCCCTGGAGAATCTGATCAGAAGGTCAGGCCCAGTCCATCCTAATCAAATCCTCCCATTTTAAAGATGGGGAAGCTAGGCCAATAGTTCATGGTCACATGGCATGGCTGTGAGTAGATACCATGTTGTTCTAGAAGTCTCCTGGCTTCTAGTCCAGGCATAGTTAAGTATGTCTCAGAGACTGTCGATATTTGGTCTGTATCTTTAAGGTTAAGCTCTAGAAAATATTAATTTTCAAATAAAGAAATGGTTACAGTTATCGATTCTCCATGTACCAATTGGTCCATAGAGTTATTTTATCCATCAGAACTATGGATAATCTAGACTGACAGGCAGGTGGTTAGAGAGTCAGACATTCTCAAAGGGCCTAATTTCTCTCCATTTGAGTTTCCAGTTTGCAGATTCCTGCAAGTGCATTTTCTGTCTCTGCTGGTGGAGAATGATCTAGGTCTGCCTTTTGAAAGCAGGTGATGAATAGGATAGCTCTGGCTAAGACTGGAATCAAAACCTGACTTGAGGGATTATAAATGGAAAGCCGGCTCATTTTCCATCCAAAAGAATTCACGTTTGAAAGCCAGAGAGGATACGTAGAAAGTGGGAGGAAATGTGCGAATGTGCAAACTTGAGCAAACCTTAAGTGGCAAACCAGCCATGTTCTAAGTGAGTCAACGAATTGCCTGTGGAATGGGGAAATTGGCTTCTACTATACAGAAATCCAAGAGACTCCAACGGGCAGTGCTATCTCCCCATATTTCAGGGGAAGTTGAGAAATTCCACCTTTATTATTACCAGCTCTGTATAAACCTCTCTGGGATAGATGCTTCATGAATGAAAGACTGACTTTGGGTAGAGAAAGTGATTTGAGATACAGGTAAAATGTTCTACCAGCAAAGACTGTCAAAGTTTTCCTCTTAGGAATCTGGGCTTCAGATTCATACAGTGCACAATAGAGCCAGAAATGCCCCATCCACCCCTCCTTTTATCTCTGCCTTTGCCATCAATAGGTCACTGTCGTTAGCAGCAAAGATCCCCACTTACTGGTGAGAAAGCCAGCCCACCACATTGTATCTTTCAGGTAGCCATAGCCTCCGTCCACTGTAGAAAGAAATGAACACAAAGTTAGAGCTTGGCCATACCTTCTCAGGTACCTCTCCTGTCTCTATCTCTACTCCATCGTCCCTAAGGGTTCCATATATGTTAGTTGTGGTTAGTCCTCTAGGCTTGCTCCTGGGAGAGGTCATCTCTGAGCTGGTATCCCTACTTCATATATGCACCCTGACCCTTCTGAGCCCAGATGTAGATCCAGTTGCTTATTTGACATGCCTTGGATCTCTCACAGGCATCTCAAACTATGTTCTAAATGGAACTCTTGATTTTAAATGCTCTGCATCCACCCACTTAATGAAACTCAGTAACTGGCACCTCCATGTATCTGGTTGCTTAAGCCAGAAACCAGGGGATCACCCTTGCCTCCTCCCACTCCTCCACCTTCTGCAGGCAGTCCACTCTGCTCATTCTGTCTCCAAAAAGTGTCTCACATGTGTCCACTCCACTGCCACCACCCAGCGCCAAGGCACTATCACCTCTGGCCTGGGTTGAGGCAGTAGCCTCCTTTGGTTCTTTTGGCTTCCTCTCGTTCTTTTATAATCCATTCCTTTCATAGCAGACAGAGGTCTTTTAAGAATGTACATCAGATTATGTCATTCCTCAGTTTAGAGCTGGCCAATGCCTTCCAATTACTCTCGGGATAAAGACCAGAATCCTTAACAGATCTGTTCATGGTTTCGACCCTGCTCACCTCTCAAAAGGCATCTCCTGCCACTCTTGTTACTATAATCTGGCCATTCGGGCTTTCTTTCAGCTCTTCAAAAAGAATGAGGTCTTTTCAGCCCCGAGCCTTTTACATGCGTTTTTCCATGTCTGGAATAGTCTCCATAATGATATGTGTCTGAACCTACACTCACTCTAGGGGGCTTGGCTTGAATGTTGCTGCCCCTGAGACCTGCCTCCCTGACCCCTTCTATCATTCCCCCTTGGGGTTCTTTTTCATCACACTCAGTTCTTCTCCTTCATGATGCATCATTTATCATGTGAATTATTCTATTTATTTTCTGGCCTCCCTCCCACTAAATTGGAAGCTCCATGAAGCCAGAAATTGTGTCTGCTTTGTTCACATAGTGGACTCAGCCTGGGCCTAATCCGTCCTCAATAACAGTAGCAATGATGATGATGATGATGATGATGATGATGATGATGGAATAGGTTTTAGACAGTTCTGTGAAAATCTGAAAATTGTATGTCATTTTTTGTGAATTCCAATCTTTTATAAGGTTTTTAGATTTTTAAAGGAGTTAAAATCTCCCATAAAGGTTAAGAGCATCTTACTCTTAAGGGTTGAAATCTCAGAAAATTAAATTGAACATGTCCAAACTTGAACACATCATCTTCTCATAAAACTACTCCTCCTGCATTATTCATCTCAGAAAACAGCGCCCTCATCTCCCCAGTTGCTCAAGTCAGAAAGCTGTGTCATCCTTGACTCGTGTTTTCACCCTCCCCTTGGAGCCAGTCAACACCAAACCCTGTTATGTTCCACCTTCAAAAGCTATCTCTGGACTCCACCGCTTGTCCCCATTCCCACTGCTCTTTCCCAGGCCCAAAGTTCAATTGTCTCTCTCCTCTAATTGGTATCCTGGCCTCCAGTCTTGTCCCCTAATCCATTCTACACTCAGGGATCTTCCCAGATCATAAATTGGACTATGTCACTCCCCTGCCTAAGGCCTTTCAGTCACTTACAACTGCATTCAAACTCTGGAACCCGGTTTGCAAGACCCATCATGACCTGGCCCCAACCCCATTTCTTGCTCCAGCCATCCTGAACTAATATCATGCTCTCTCATGTCTGAGTCTTTGCACATGCTGTTCTTTCTGCCTGGAACAGTATGTCCACCTCTTTCCCCCTTTACCTTGCTACCTCTTCATTATTTAGGTCTCAGCTTCCAGATCGCCTCTACAGAAAAGCTCCCTACCCTCTGCCCAAGCTTGGGCTTGACGCCCCCCTTCAAAATATTGCCTTAGCTTTCTAGTTTCCACACGACAGACCTTAACATGCTATGGAACGACTGCCTATTGACTTGCTTGTCTCTCCCACGATGTGTAGCATAGCATCTGGCACACAGCAGGTGCGCAGTGAATGATAATCAAAGAATGAATTCTTTTACACGTGATTCTATTCCTCAAGAATTGTGTCATGGATATACATCTTATTTTCCAAGCAAGCAAACCTCTGTGGACAGAGACTCAGAAATTCTTCTGTAGCCTATAAGGCTCAATCTGATAGTGAGTGAGGGCGCACTAGGGCCTGATGCTATTTCGGGCAGAAGCATTTGTATTCCCATTTCATGAGAATTTGTGACTTGCCTACGATGACACGATTGGTTAGAAATAAAACCAGCAGACCTGGAGTTTCTCATTCTCGGCCCTGAGACTGTTCCCTATCTTCACCCCAATTAACTGATCATGGCGTTCTCAGGATATCCTGGATTATAAAGGAAGGTCTCCTGTTGGTGGACCGGATCCCAGTGGGGTTGACAATGAGCCTTGTGCCCATCTAGGCAAGACTCTCCAACTGCTGCTGTGGCCCCTGTGAAGGGAGGTTCACAGGGCTGGCTGAGGGCTCAGCTGACCAGCGCCTCACCCCCACCCACTCCCCAGGAGCCTACCAGCCCGGGTGGCCCCTGAGGCCACCAGTCGCAGGAGGCCTTTCTTCTTGAGGATGACGCTGCTGCCGATGAGGAAGCTGGAAAGGAAGGCCAGACCCAGGCCGATGTAGAAGCTGTACTTCTGCATGAACTTCCCCTGCCAGCCGTTAGAGGTGACATTGCTGGGCACTTGGGAGCTGAGGTCACCGACGATCTGGCACAGGACTTGTTGGGAGGAGCAGTATAGGGTAATCAGGGAACCTAGACGGGAAGACCACGGCGAGAGAGTCACGCTGGGGACATTTGCACACTTTAAAAATATTAGAATTGAGCACTGTTTCAGACCCCATGCTTCAGCTCCTGGGGGTGGGGGGCTCCATCCACACACTGGACCCCCACCTAAAAATAACAGTTAACATTCACTGAGTGCTTACTCCAAGCTAGGGCTTTATTTGCATGAACTCATCCACTGTTTACAACCACCTGTCAGATCAGTGCTGCCCTTAAATCCCACTTCAAAGATATGGAAATGGAGGCCATGAGAGGTCAGGTTGCTGTCTGACTCCAGAACTCTAGCACGGAACCTCTCAGCTACACTGATGCCGCACGAGCTCTTAGGTGCCACTGAACCCACCCTCCCACCTTCCATGGGAACCCCTTCCCAGCCTCTGGGCATGCGGCCTCCAACAGCTCAGGATCGCAGAGGCTTCTCCACTTACGCATCCCTAACTCCAGCCATGATGAAGACCGCTGACAGGTAACAGGAGACCATGAGGTTAGAGAGTCCACAGCCCTTTCTAGGCTGGAGGATGATTAAATCTGAGTGTCTGGTTTGTTAGAACTGACCATTCACAGGACTTATTTCTAAGACCTCTGGTGCTCCTGGTCAGTGGCTGGGGCCTATCTTCCGGCCTCAGAGGGATGTGTGTCCCTGTCACCCCATGCAGAATCTGTCTTTACTTTGCTTTCCAAGTCCTACAGTCTGTGAGAATCTGAATCAGCCCTCATGCTCCAGAGCCAGCCCACGATGGTTTCCCTTCTGGCACAAATACCAAGGACAATGGGACAGAGTTGGACGTGAGGGGCCGACCCTCAGTCAGAACAACTAAGGTGCCTGAGTTTAAGGACACAGCACAAGGCAGAACCAGCAATCCTCCAGGGCCAGCACTCACATGGCCCCCTCTCTGGGCCCTCTGTGGGCCTTCCTGCCATGGAAAGGGCACAGTGACCATGTCCAGGGTTTTAGCTGAAGGAACTGGGACCCTGAGAAGTTCAGTAAGCTGCCCAAGGCTGCATTGGTGGTAAGTGGTGAAGCCAGAGTTGGACCCCAAGCCCATCTGACGCCAAAGCTCATGGTCTTAACCACCATACACGCCTCACAAAACAGTGGGCAAAGAGGGCGGGGTTTCATTAGGCCGCTTGAGGGCTATTTTAAAATATGATTTTGTTACCAACATTCAAAAATCAGGAGATTTCCCCCGAAAATTCAGCTTTCAGTTCCCTTACTGGGTATACCTCCCCAATGCAACAAGTGGCACCACCGAGCAGTGTTGACCCCCCGCAACCCACTCACACACACACAGGATATGCTCTCTGTGATGCCCCAGGGTCCATACTCAGCTCCCACGAATCATGTTTGTTACATGCTCAGCCCCTGAGGCACTTGGATTTGTGGCCTCTGGCGGTAGTAGGTCTTTTCTGAATTGTGTATCATAAAGATCCAGCTCCTGTTCCAAAGATGCAAGCCTGGGCCGGGCACCGTTCCTTGGACCAAGCTAGAACTCTAGGCCTGCAATGAAAGGGTCCCAAAGCCCAAGGTCAGGCAGCCCTGGCTGTGGCATACCCAGAGCACAGAGCGGCATCTTGGTGGAACTAAGTAAGTGCAATGCTGACTTTTCTTCCACAGCACAGAAGCCTGGGATGGCAGAGCGAGGCCTCAGAAGGGCAGCCCATCTAACTCTCTTACTTTCAGCTGGGGAAACTGAGGCCCCGAGAAGGGGAAGGATTGGCTCGTGTCACACAAAAACCCAATGGCAGCTGGTTCTGAACCCACCAAGGGACACCTATGTGTCTTTTGCAGTGGGAGATCTCTCTTTCTGACACGGGTGTCACAATCGAGAAAACTCGTTCTGACTGTTCGCTCCTGTTCTTCATCTAGGACAAGATCAAGTCTGGGGAGTTCCCTGAGCTCAGGAAGTGAGCCAGAGCCTGGCAAGGTGTGAGCCAAGGAGGGTGACTGGCAAGGAGAAGGTCACGCCCACTCCGTGCCTGTCCCCTGCCCTCCTGGAGGTGCTTCTCCAGCAGGTGGAACCAAAGGGGGTTTGGCTGTTTTGGGGAGGCCTGAGTACCCAACAGCACAGCACCCTCCATGGAGTCAAGTTCTCCCATAGGGATAAAAAGAAAAAGAGAAGGCTGATGGCTGGAGGAAACCCAGGTCTGAGGAGGATGTTATCTGACAAATGAGTCTTGTGCTGGATGATTCCCGCTTCTCTTCCGGAACATGCTGCGACAGGGGAACATTCTTCCCCAGGGGAAGGCAAGGCTGAAAACGAACCACCTCGTTGGTCAGGAAACCGAAGCCAGCCAACACCCGACAGTCCAGCTTCGAAAGCTTCGTTAGAGGAGAGAAGTTAGAGCAACGGGAAAATCCCACGGGCGGCAATACCCAGAAGAAGCAAGAAAATGGAGTTGAGCACTGTGGTAGGAGTCAGGTTTTCAAATCCAAGAGCCAAATTCTGTATATTCCATTTCCTTAAGCAAGTTATCAGACTTTTCAGAGCCTCAGTTTCTCAGAATACCAACAGAATGGAGACAGAAGGATAACGATGTCTACTTGTCTACAAGAGCTGTGTGAAGGATTAAGTGGGATAAGCATTTCAGGCCGAGTCCACTGCCCCGTTCATGGTAAGAAGTCAGGGGAAAGAAGCGGGGAGTCTTTCCTTATCCTTTTCCCGGTTGTTCTTTGACGCCTTTTTCTAAACAGCCTGTGTGGTTTAGGGGTGCCCCTCTCTGCCTTTGGTGGGCCCCAGGGAGACAGCCAGACCTGGGCAGGTACTAAAATCTGAAGCAACAATATATAAAAAAGAAATCCGGGATCCCCCAACCTTTAAGTCGACCTGCTGCAAACAGTAATGCCCGCCGCAGCCCCCTCCCTTCCTGTTTGGCCCCCTTTCTCCCATTATTGCCCCTCAGCTCCCCAGCTCCCCAAATGGGGGGAAGTCAGCCAGAATCCCGCTCCTTCCCAAGACAGGCCTGAGAACTAGGTGGGGGACAACTCGTGCTGAACCTCCGCCCCCACTCCCCCAAACCTCTGATAGGAGAGGATGCGAAGGAAAGGAGTTACGGGGAAGGAAAGGCTCAGCAGTCCCCCGGTCCCCTCCCTGCCCTCACGCACCGTTCTCGCAGCTGGCATTGCTGGCGGGCGACTCCATGGGGCTCTGGGCACACGCACCGACGCGCGCGTGGACGGCGCCCCCGGCTACCCGGCTCCGGAGCAGGTGACCGAGACTTGGCGTGGCGGGCGTGTGAGAAGCTGCCGGGGTCGGGACCTAGGGGTGGGGAAAATGACGCGCCCCAGAGGGGGAAGGTCGCCGGGGAGGAGTCACTGGCGTCTTGGGCAACTCCAAGGGCCGGGGGCTCAGCGCTCCAGCTGCCCGAAGAGGGGCGCACGCCCTCTCGGGGCGCGGAGGCTGCCCCACTCCCCGCGAGGGAGTCACCGCCCCATGCCCCAGGCAGACGATGAGGAGGTGGGCGGGTCCTAAGCGCCACCCCTCTGCGAGGTCGGGACTGGCACCCAGTTCCCTCCCCAGTGCCAAAGCTGAAGAGCACCAGGATGGTCGGAGAGAAGAGGGCAAATTTCTGGTCAAGGTGGGAACGTGGGGAGTGGAAGAGGCATTGCTACCAGATGGGGCTCTCTCTGGCCAGGGGCCAGGGGCCAGCGGGAGGGGTGTTTGTGCGTGTGTTGGGGGGGGGGCGTGGATCAAGGACCAGGGTTTTTACTTCCTGCCTGCCTCCCTGCCTTGTTCATTCATTCAGCATAGGTCTGATCTGTGCTGGGCACTAGCATACAGCAAGCACGTAGTAGGTGTCCAGTAAATGGTACTATTTGTGGAATGAATGGATGGCAGAAGCTTGGTAAATTGAATGAAAGAAGAAAATGAAGTGATTGGAAGCCAAAATGAGTCCGACTTAGTTCCTGTCCCTTAAGCGCCTGATATATTAATGGGGGGGAAATGGGATCAACTTTCTAGAGATGGGTGCTTTCCAAATTACCAAGAAAAAAAAGGGGGGTCACGGAAAATATGTGTTAACTGTTGTGTAACAGGAGAAACAGAAGACAAGAGAGGTAGAGTGTGTCCCTCTGGCCGGGCCTTTTTAAATTATGTTGCGGATACATGCATTGTGCCAGAGCTGAGCCCAGATCCTGAGAGAGAGACACACACATGTGTTCACACATTCAGTTTTGCACGTTTGTGATTTGTGGAGCTGCTACACTTTTGGATACAGGGCTGGGCCCTCATGCCCAGAGTTAAGGGGCAGTACTGAGTCGCCCCTGTGCTTTGAGACAGGGCTTTTCAGAGTTAGGAGAATTTCATGTTTTAGAGCCGTGGGCTAAGGTGTGTGTATGGGGAGGGGGGCTGGGATCTACTGGAGGGCCTTCCATCCTCTCTCTCCCAGGCTCCCCATTTGTTCTAGAAGGGGAGGGCCTCCCCAGCGCTGCCATCCAGTGCATCCTGGGAGTGCAGACATAAAGGGCCCCATTGAACTGCAGGCTCCTCGCTGCTGTCCTGACAAAGCCCCTTTCTCCCTGAGTCACAATAGCCCTGTCAGGCAGGTATCAGGGCCTGCAGCACTGTCTCCCCAGCAAAGAACAACAGGGTTCACTGTCTGTCATAGGCTCAGTCTCCCAGGGAGGGCGGGCAGCTTTGGAAGAGTCTGACCAGTTGGGACAGATGGGCTCTGTCCTTAGCCATCCAGGCACTGGTGAACCAGCCACATCTCATTTAGCCAATCATTCCAGGATGAGCAGAAAAACAAATATATCAAAACCCCAATTCCTAAAAACTTGGCTTTTCTTAGTGCACGCCTACATGTTTTATGTTATAGAGCCACAGTGTCCCATGTGCATGTTATAGAGCCACAGTGTCCCAGATGCATGTTATAGAGCCACAGTGTCCCAGATGCATGTGGCTATTGAGAACTTGGCTAATCTGAACCGTGCTATACTGTACACGTAAGGCAGGTCCTGTTAACATTTCAGGCTGGATAATTCCTTGTCGTGGGGGCTGTCCTATGTATTTGTAGGATGTCTAGCAGTGTCCCAGGATTCTACCCACTAGATGCTCACACACACCTGCACTACTTATCCCACCTTGTGACAAACAAAACCATCCCAGACAATTGCCACAATCGCCCCAGGTTGAAAACTATCCAGATTTCAAACTTAGTAAGAAAAAAAAAAAGTGTAAAATATCTCATTAACAATTTTTGGTATTGGTGGCATGTTGAAATGTTAATATCTTGGATACACGGGTTAAATAAAATGTTATTAACATTAATTTTCTCTATTTTTTTTTTACTTTTTATAAAGTGACTACCAAGCAATTTAAAATTATATATGTGGCTCACATTATATTTCTATTGGATGGTGTTGTTATAAAGGAAGAAATTGAGGGCCAGAGCAACAGAGAGGCAGAGCCAGGGCCCCCCTCAGGTTTCCAGACTGGCACCCCAGACCCCCTGCACTGCTCCACAAAGCAGCACCGCTGAAAGAAAATCCAAAAGTCAATGCACTATGTATTTCCACTGTGGAAAGAGCCCTGGAGGAGGAACACAGAACAGAGACATGAGTAATACGAATGCTATTTATAGAGGGCTTGCTATACGTTACATGCATGCTCTTTTAATCTTTGCAGCAACCCTGGGAAGCAGGTTCTATTAGTGTCCCCATTTTTCAGATAACCGAAGTGCAGTGAGGATGCTCAGTCCGTAGGTCAAGAAGCCAAGAATCCAATGCAGACACTCTTTGTGATGCTACACAGACTGCCTTGTGGTCCTCGGTCTAATAACATGCCATGAGATTTGGGTAGGTCGCTTCTCCTGGCATTCCCATTCCAGGTAAAAGGGCTGGGCAAGAGGTAGCTTGCAGTCCTTTCCAGCCTTGCAGAACTGGTATTCTGGGCAGGGTGAGAAAGGATAGATGGTTGTCACCATCTTCAGGCTGACCTGGAATCATGGGAATCTGGACAGTCGACATGCAGAGGCCAGCCTACCCTTCTCTAGACGGGTCCCCAGGATGACTGCTGTCTTCATAAAGTGCTTTATCGTCATCAGAAATAATGCTTGGAATGAACACAGCTACACTCAGACTGGCTCTAAGAAGAGCACCATGCCTGGTGATGGAGTCCACACTAACTGTCGCCAATAACAACTGTTAAAACGACACAATATTACTGACTTCAGCCTGCGTGTGCTAAGCACTTTGTGGGTATTGGCTCATGTGGGCATTATGCCTTACTCTGGGTGCCATTTTAAGTCCCATTTTACAGATGAAGAAACCGAGGCTCAGAGAGGTGAAGTGACTTTCCCAAGGCCACACAGAGGGTAAGACAAAACTTCAAGCTGGGATTGTGTGTCCCCACAGCAGCTCTCTTAACCAATGCGGTGGTTTGAGGAGGCCAGAGCCTTTTTCCCAGATCTCTTCCTGGTCCTGCTCTGCATGGTGTGGCTGAGAAGACTGGGGCTGTCCAGAGACCACACTGGGGCGGCCACACAACCTTCTCATCAGTCCTCCTTCTGAGTTAAAGCTGGAAAGGCTCAACTGATCCAACCCCCTTGGTTTGCAGATGGGGAAACTGAGGCACAGATAGGGGCAAGGCCATGCCCACATCACTGTGTGCATCTGTGGCAGATTCAGTACATCCCTCAAAGTCACTTGAATCCTGATCCAGCACTTTTCTCTCCCACCGTGCTTTCTTTCTGGGCAGAAAGGGCTGACTTTAGGGCAAATTATTTTTCTGGCCACTTATTAAGGATGAGCCAGAACACTAAAGATTTCACACACATCATCCCACTTGCTGCTCACCGTTCGGCTCTACTTCTTATTTCAGAGATGAGAAAACTGAGGCTCAAGAAGACTAACTAACTTGTCTGCCATGAAATAGTGGAGCCAGCAGGCTGATCACACTGGGTTTGTGGGATTCTCTCATCAGAATATCTGCCTATGGGTAGAAGGTTTCAAATTCCTATGGAGGACAGAGCTCACCGTGAGCTCACATGTAGAAGCATAGCATCGCTTGGCTTGGGTCAGGAGTGCAGAGAGCCTAATGCACTTAAGGCGTGGAAAAGACTTCAGATCTTATCGAAACCCGGCTATAGTTAAAATAATAATACAAGTAATAATACATGTTGCACAACTTCTATGTTGCAGGTTCTTTACATATATGAACCTCTAAGCCTTACAGCAGTCCCACGAGGCACAGAAAGTTATCCTAGTTTTACAGCTGATGACATGAGACTCTGGGAGGCCTGGTGACTTGTTCAAGGTCAGGCAGATAATAAGTAGCTAAGCTGGGATTTGAGCAGGTCCTCAAAGCTTTTACTGTGGTCTCTTCCTCCTTCCTTGCCACCCTCTGGTCTGAGTCACCGCTCAGGCCAGCAACCTCAGGAGGTGGATCAGTGGACTATAGTGAGCTCATCCATCCCCTGCATTTGTCGGGACCCATAGCATCTGGTACATGAAAACGGGGAGGGCAGAGGCACAATGAACTTTGCGGCCAGGGGGAAGACTGATTGTAAAGTGGGAACAGTCAACTTGAAAATGAGGGACAAACTTAGCCTCTATTTTCCCTTTAGGATTTAAAAAAATATTAACCCATCTTGGACTTTGATATCTAAGAGGTTGGTATGAAAAAGTCAGGACGTGTATGTTCTAGTCTCCATTCTGCCACTAACATATTGGGACCTGAGACAGGTCCTTCCCATCTGGGTCTCAGTTTCCCCAATATGTGCAATGAAAATGAAGAGTGAGATCAGTGGCTTTCAATTTTTTTTTTTTGTTTTGACATGAGAGTTGAAGGCAAAAATCTTTATTCCACGCAGAAAGTTACATGGCGGGACATCACGCAAACCTCCTTAAAGAGAGCTTCTTTCATTGACTCAGGGCAGGAGCCTGAACCTTGTCCCCTTGGCCTCTGTGTCGTGTCCTTGTGGCCCCGCCTCCTTCAACAGCACTGAGACATCCTCCACCCGTGCTAGGACTTGGGAGACTCCGGGTTGATAGTGGGGGGATCCGTGTGGCCTCCTGGGCACACAACATTTGCACTGGCCATTCCTCCCACGGGACGCTCCCACAGCTGGTTCGGGGTTCAGAATGGCCGGAGACTTCGCTACATGGGGGAGGCTCTTGCACGGATGCCTGTGCACTCAGGACCTTCTCAGTTCTCCAGGCCCATTTGTCAGGCCCCCCGGGACACAGGCACATTGTTGCCAAGGGGGCCTGAACACTACTTCGTGGATGATGCGGTCTGAGTCCCAGCGGGGAATTCTCACACCCTCCTGAGTTAGGTATGCCAGCAATGAGGAGGAAAGCTCCATGAGGTAGGAATCTGGAAACTGAGACCCCAGCCCCTAAATATATTTGTTGCTTACATATATTTAGTGCTTATTAGATGTATGCCAGGCCCTGTGCAACATAAAAGAATGGGCCCTGAACCAGACAGCCTAGGTGTGAATCTCAACTCACTTTGTAGCTGTGTGGCCCTGGGCCAGTTGCTTTGCTGACTCTGTGTGCTCAGTCCCTCCCATCTACCTCATTCTAAGGAGAGGCTGAAGATCAGGCGCCTTGCTCTGCCCCCTTGGGCAGATTCACGGAGCGGGCGCCCAGGCCTCCTCCGCTGTTCATTAACTTTCTGCCAACGCAACCACACTGGAAATTCTGGTTTGCAAGCAGGGCCTGGATGAGGGGCTCCAAAGGAATCCAGAACGTAGGTTAAGGTTCCTTCCGGTTTATCAGGTGGGACAAGAGGCTAAGCCACCTCCCCGCCACAGAGGCCCTCCTGTAGGATGGGGATGGGGAATCCGAAGGAAGGGGGTGTGGGCAGAGGCGTGCCTCAGGATTGGCTACAGACCAAAGTGCTGGGCCAATAGAAAGCCACGCCTTTTTATAGTTGAGCCAAAGACCGACTGGTGATAATTACCTGCATTTTGCTCCCCAAAGAAAAATGTCGTTGTTTGTTTTGCGACAAGTCCAATAAATATGTTTGTGCCTCTCCATCTCATGTCCTGCATGCCCAGAAAACCTGGCCTGCCCAGAAAAGCCTGGCCTGCTCAGAGCGGCCCCACCTTTAGCCAACTCCCAGAAAAAGCACTGGTGAGCAGTCTCCTTTTTGGGGAAGGGGCTCACTGGTAATTTTTAATTATTTAGGAGTCCCACATCTTTTTAAGAATCTGACAAATATTGTGAACACTTGCCCCAGAAAAGATGCACACACCTACCTACACACACCACTTTGCACTGAATTTCAGGGAAACTCAGGTTAATAACTCTGGCTTTTGGTCGAAGGGAAAAAAAATCCTAAATTTTTGAATGCATAATTTATCGAGGCAGCACTTCATAAAGAATCGTGCACAATGTTAGAATGATGTGTGAGGAACAACGAATTTCTACATATGTATACTCTTGTGACTGCCATCCTGATCAGACTATAGAACATTTCCAGCCCTTACAGTGACCCAAGGAAATTCTGACAAGATGTTTTGAGGCCCTCACAACACCTGCTCTTAACCGAAATAGAGATAATTGCTCTCAATATTACCGCCATGCCATACACACGAGATAAATACTACTTTGTGTGGGAGCTACTTATTTAGGTGATGACCTCTCCCACCACACTGGGGGGCCCTTGGAAGCCCAGTCTCTCCATAGTAATCCTGGAACCTTCGATGCTGATGACAGGAGACAGTAAGACACTCAAGACGTGTGCACTGAACCAAACCGAAGTCTCTTCTCTGGATTGTGCCCCCTTCTCTAAGCTGGGCTTATTCATAATAACAACTACAAGTCACTAAGTGCTAAGCCTTGTGCTGGACTTAACATATCTAGCTTTAATCCCCACAGCGACGCTATGAAGTAAGTGGCATTATCACTATTTCATGCGGACGCTTACTGAGGTTACGTCTTGCCCAAGACCACAAAGCTGGTCAGTGGTAGCACTCAGAGGCACACCCAGGTCTGTGTGACAGCAAAGCTCCACAGCTGGATGCTATCTGTCCTCTGTTCTTCGTTCCTTTAGCAGGAAGGGGCTGGGGGCAGGAGGCGGATGGGAGCTGAAGTTCCAGGAAGAGGAGACTGGTCCTCTCCCTAGAGCACCTCCAATCCTAGCTAATGAAAGATGACCTCAGAGCTATGACCTCACTCCCACCCCTTTTTTGGGTCAAAGTGCTGAATTTCATTTGGAACATATGGCTTTTAAATTATAAAAGTCATACACACTTTTAGTAAAATAAATAAATTGCAGATCAGAAAGGTATAAAATGAAGGATAAAAATCCCCTGGCTACCTCAAGAGGCAGTCACCACCACTAGCAGATTCTTTGGTATCCATCCAGAAATTACATGCACATATCCACGAAAGTTTATATTCTTTTTAAAAAATGGGATCATATTATACAGCTTGTATTTCATTCTGCTCTTTTCACTTTATGATGTATCTTGCAGACCTTTTCATATTAGTATATATGAATATACTTCATTATTCTTAGAATACTACCCTTTCTAGAATATTCTAACATATGACTATTTCCATAATTCATTTAATGACATTTCTACTGACTTACTAATAGGACAGGTTGTTTTCAGGTTTCAGAATTATGAACTCTGATGCAATGGACATTCTTGAAAATATATCTTTATACATGTGTATGGTTATTATACCTGTAAGAGAGATTCTGGAAATGCAATTGCTGGGTTAAAGGGTATGATTATTTTAAATGTTGATCCCTCCCAAAGGGCTGTGGTAGGCTTAATATTAGCCACCTCCCATCTCTTGCAAAAAAAAAAAAAGAAAGAAAAGCCAAAATCTGAATATATTACCATACATTGTAAAATACAGGACTTTGTAGATGTGACTGAGTTAAGAACCTTGAGATGGAGAGATTATCCTGGAATATCTGGGTGGGCCTGATGTAACTGCAAGGGTTCTTATAGGAGGGGACAGGAGGGTCAGGGCCAGAGTCAGAGGAGAAGGCCATGTGAGGACAGAAGCGCGGGGCAGGAAGAGTCCTTGGAGGTCACGTGGGTACCATGCTCATTTTAAAGATGGGAAAAACGAGGTCCAAGGTAGGAAAGCTAGCACTAGACCCAGGTCTCACAACTCCCAGGCCTGTGTACTCTTTGTCTGCATGTCCTTTGTCTGCAAGGGAGAAGGAAGGATAGGAAAATAATCCTGGGTCAGGCTGGGGTTTTGAAAACACCTCCAGTTATTAGAGAGGCCAGTTTTCTTAATTAATCAACACCAGGCAGTAAAGGCCTCCTCTGGGCTAGACTTCCCCAGTCCTGTGACTTAACTCTGGATCTTCTTGAGAGCCAAAGAGCCTGCCACAGAGGGACTGGGATGGGGAAAGAGGCCCTGCCTGCTTCCCTCTGGTTTTAAGGAACAACCCAATCTGACCCTCTGGCTGCCCGGGTTCCGTGACAGTCCCCTCCAACTGGTTTCTTCTTCTTCTTCATCTAGGCTTTTGGTTCTTGAATCCTTTGGGAAATAGCTTTGAATTGAATGGGGAGGGGGGGTGAGTAAGATCTTCCAAGATATACTTTGACCTTCCCTGGAGGGCCCTGAGTGGAAACCAGGTTGGAGAGAAAGAAACAGACCACATGGCCACGGAGGGAAAACCTGAGTGCTATGGGCTGGCCAAATCATCTTCCATGAGTCAGTCCCGGCTACTGAGTACCGACAATGTGCCAGGCGCTGTGCTAAGGCGGTTCATGCATACTATCATTCGATCCTTGCAGCAACTGGAGAAATAGGTATTATCATTATTAACTATTCTTATCAATAAGGATCCTGATGTTTAGAGAGATTAAGAACTTGCTAGTTCCTCGCAGAGCCCCATTCTTGGCTGAGAGGAGGGGAGGGTCCCAAGAGAGAGAAAATTGTTTCCACCACGAACTGCTCCCAGCAGGCTCTGCCTCCGTGAGATCCCCCCAAACCTCATGTCCACTCTTTACCCTGTTACTTTCGTGAATTTGCCCCTGTCCCTCCTGCCTCTATCTCACCCCTGGTCCCCTCTACCACCCTGTATAGTGAGTACAACCATAATGCTTACAGTTTAAAGCAGATAATTAGTCTTTTATTCTCTTCTCTTTTTTTTTTTTTTTTTATGACAGCTGATGTTTTAAGGCAGGCTAACATGCTGATAACAATTACATGGCAAGCTTTCTTGAGGGAGCAGGGCAGGGGATTGACTCATTCAGTAGATATACGTGGAACACTGTTGATGTGTCATGTGCTGTGAAAGGCACAGGCACTATGACGGCAAGCAAGACAGAGCAGTCCCCACATAAAAATATGTGGCCCCTAAGACAAGCAAGACAGAGCAGTCCCCACATAAAAATATGTGGCCCCTATTTGATGAACACACTCACGGCCTGTGTTCATCAAATAGTCCTACAACGCTGAATTATAATTGTGATAAATGGCAAGAAGGTCCAGTACAGAATGAGTGGAGAGCATTTAAAAGAACTACTGAGACCCAGGCTTCGGGAGGAAGGGGTATCTTAAGTGAGACTTGAAGGCTGATGGAAGGCCTTAGTCTGTGAGGAAAGGGA
>NW_006431919.1:7014639-7019931 GCF_000325575.1 Pteropus alecto | reverse complement strand
TAGGGGGAGGTGAGAGTGTCTGGAGGGCAATAGGATCCTGGGGTCCAGAATACACTGAAAAAGGCCAGAGTTGTTGTCGTTTAACCTCTACTATTTTCTGAGTCTGAGTCCTTAAGTATAAGATGCGGGTGCTGCAGACACACGTAAATTAGATGAGAATATCTGTAGCCGTGGATGGGCTGACCCCAGGCTGTCCCGTTGAGTCAGCCCCGTGCCCATTGCAGCCACCAATGAGTCCAATGAACTTCCTCCAGCACAGAGCTGGGCTCTTTGCCAGAAAGTGTTTAAGCTTCAATCAAGAGCTCTTTGATTCCCTCCTTTTCTGTTGGTCTGAAACTCCAGGAGGCAGAAATCCTTGGGTTTTACTCTGACTAATGAGAGTAGAGCTTAGGGGCCACATATTTTTAGCTCTGATAGCATCTCATAGCATATTTTCCCAGGGAAACCCTCCACTTTCCCCCATTCTGCCGGAAGCTCTGGACCAGCCAGACAGTGCAGCATCTGGGAACGGCTGGGGAAAGGCTGAGAAGGGAGCTCAGACCGAGGAAATCAGAGTAAATCAAACCAGATGGGGATGTGAGGACTGGCTTCGGGGGCTGGTTACTCTCCCCCTCGCCCGGCAAATGCGTCTTTGTTCCTTTCCTACCTCCAGATTTATTCTCTTTAGGGAAACTGAAGGCAGGATCAGCGCCAGGTCCCTCCACTGTCTGCAGGGTCTGGGGCAAAAGTAAAACATACCATATGTCTCTAAATAATTAAAAGTTTTAAATCACACTATTAAACTGTTATAAAATATGCTCTGCCTTCCTGATGACAAAATATACCTTTATAACACAAAAATAAGGCATATGTAAAGTCATAGGTTTTATGTGACTGCAAGTTGGCAAAAATACCAAAGATGACTGAATTTAATTATCATTGCATATTTCTGGGTGTTCTGTTGTTGGAGCCAGTGGTGTTTGGCTGGATAAAATAAAGCCATTTAATTCATAAATTAATATTTAACTTTTCTTGCCTTCATTTGGCAACATTACTATGTTCTTATAATCAAGATTCCACCCCCTCCCCTGCTCTCTTGAGATATAATTGACAAGTAAAAATTGTATATATCTAAGAGGTATCTCATAATGTTTTGATATACGTATTCACTGTGAAATGATCATCACAATCAAGTTAACACATTCATCACCTCACATAGCTACTTTTTTTTCTTTTTTCTTTTGGTGTGGTTAAGAACATTTAAGAGCTCTCTATAATCAAGATTTTTATATAATTTGACTTCTATTGTCAGTAATGCCTAATCAGACTAACTTTCCTGAGTCATTTTAACTCTTAGTTCTTAAAATTAATTTCGACTTGAAGAAATTCTGCTCTGATAAGGGGTAGCACTTGAAATTGTCAATAAGATTTTAAAAGCAATACTTAGATTTAGAAATAAACAGCATTTTACATATTACATTCAACTGCTCTAATGGGGGCATACATAATTATTATTACAGAAAATATTACAAAATAATTTTATTCAATTTACTTATATATGATATATAAAACCTGTTATATACAATTTATTATATGAATTGCATTATATAAATATCCTTTACATTGTAATAATCTCTTCCACGAAGTCTTCCCTGATACTGTCTTCATCCTCTCCATCTTACCCTAGCTGGAAGAACATTCCTTCTGAGCTTGAAAAACACTTGGTGTGGCTGTCCCCTGGAACCCCTTAGGATAGAGGCATTGGCGCAGTGCTTTGTTACATGCTTAGTGGTTAAGAGGTGGGACCTGGATCCAGACTTCTTGAACTTTTAGCTCCATCTCTTACTTTCTGAGACCAGTGCCTCAGTACCTTCCTCTGTAAAGTGGGGGTAAATAATAGTACCCACCTCCTACAAGTTGTGAGATTTAAGTGAAGAAAGTGCTTTTACTGAGGTCTGGCATGGAGAAAGCTCAATTAATGCTAGTAATGATTAGACTCGCCATATTCTGCTCCGCACTGTGGTTCACTCTATGCATGTTTTACCCCTCCCTCCTAGAATCTCACAAGTTCCTTTGGATGCATGGCCGGGATAGGTTTTTAATCTGCTACAGTCTTGAAAATAGTATGCAAGAACTGCTACTCAAAGCAATGGCATCGCAGCCTTCAAACAGTCCAGGGCCCCCAGAGACGGCACCTTCCCCAGATCTATCCTCCCTTTTCTCCAGTGTTATGGACTGAATTGTGACCCCTCCCCAAACCTACATGTTGAAGTCCTAACCCCTGATCACTCAGAGTGGAGAATGGGACTGTTTAACAAGGTAATTAAGGTAAAATGAGGTCACGTGAATGGGTCCTAATCCAACATGACTGGTGCCCTTAGAAGAAGAGGAGATTTGGACACAGACACAGGAGAGAGAGATGACACTGACAAGCAAGGAGAGAGGCCTTAGAAGAAACCAACATGCCGACGCCTTGATCTTGGACTGGTAGCCTCCAGTCCAAGTGAGGAAAACCAATTTCTGGTGCTTAAACCACCCAGTCTGTGGTATACTGTATGGCCGCCCTAGCAAACGAAAGGACCCCACCACTCTATTCTCTCTCACACGAATATGCTTCCCTCTTCCGTCTGAAATCCTTCCACCCTTTGCCAGCCCTGCTTCCCTAGTGGTGTCCAGGTGTCATGGCTGCCTGCGTGCCAGCGGTCTTTTTCCCGTGGATTTTTTTTTTCCCCCCCACATCTGAACATTTTTCAAGTGTGTTCCATGAGAGGATCATTAGTGTTGCAGGGAAGTGGGTCTCTGAGGTCATGGCCACTAGATGTGGTGTTAATCCAGGCTGATTAGGTTCTGCAGGACTCGGAGCACTGCGGAGCTTCAAGAGGGAAAGGTGCGTGGAGGTGTTTCTTTACTATTTGTTCATGGAATCTTCTTTTCACCGAGCATCTCTCAGGACTAACAGTCCTCCAACACCACTAGCTCAACTATACAACTCCTAGTGGTGATACTTGGAGGTGGAGACACACGGCTGAGAAAGATTTTGAGTTTGTGAAGTAGGCAGGCCCCCCTCCAACTACACCAGTGGGAAATAACCTAGAATCAGGATATCAGAGCTGGAAGGGCCTTGGATTATTCTGTCCCATGTGAAGATGAGGAAACTGAGTGATTAGAGGGCTGACCAAGGCCACAGCAGTGGGGGAGTCGCCAATGTCCTGGGACTCATCTCTGTGGATGGTCTTTAAGGAATCCAGGGTTGTGTAAAATGTGAGGCTTTGAAACACATCCTTCTCATGTCACCCTTTCTGACGAGTGTGAGAGGTTTCCAGGTCCCCAGCCATCACACTGGGCCCGCTCCTGCTGCCAGACTCGACTCAATCTTACTGATTCAAAGTCCCCAAAATTCCAGAGACCAAATCCTCAAGTCCGGTTTTTGGGTCTGGCATGATTGATCAGTTCATTTTGTATGACAGCAAAAGCCCAGACTTTGGAACTAGGTCCAAATCGCAGTTGTCACCCAGTAACTATGTGAAAATAAACACACTGTACACAGCTTTTCTGTCAAAAGTGAAATATAACACATAAAGTGACTATGGTTGATTTACAGGAATGGAGAAACAGGATTTAGCATAGTGGCCACACACATCAGGCCTTTTAAAATATGAGTTCCCATTCTTCTTCTTAAAACTAGGGATCTAGGGTAGAGTTACACTCAGCGAGACTATGAAATCCCTAAGGGCAGGAACTATCTCCTATGGCTTGCTCCCTGCAAATCAATTTGTAAAGAGGTAATTCTCTCAGTGAGAAAGCAAAACAAGCCACCAGTTTAAGGGTACGCTGACCTGCTGTGTGCCCTTATCTCCTTCTTAATCTTCTTCCACTCCATTCGGGTTTAACGTGGCTTTCCACAGATCAAGGACTGGAATTCAATCTGGAATCACGACCCAGATGCTAGTTTCACTAGTTTGGGAGCAGTTTTAATGAAGATGGAAATGTTTATCAACTCAACACAGGTACCCCAAAAATATAAAGCAAAATAGCATCTTCAGCTGCATAGCAAATATGATTTAAGAATTTAACATCATTATGTGATCACAAGCGTCAATAGAAGTCACCATAAATAAATGTAAATTCATTGTACAAAAACCCCCAACAACTCTTAATACAAATATGGTACATCTGACAGTTTCTGAAACAGATTTTTTTTTTAAAACTTTTTAAAACCTAAAATAGTTTTTTCCTGGTTCTCAGACACACATAAAATCAGAACGGGGACCAAGGAGGAAAGAATATTAAGCCTGTTCGGTGCTCATAGATAAATACTGCTGACAAGCTGTGGAAATGAAATGACTCTTCTGAAGGTGAAGACCTCCATTTACTGGAATCAAATCTCTGGAGGATAATGGGATTCCTCCCAGAGGGTCAAATTCAGGGTTATGAATGCAGAGCAGGAGGGGCAGATCGTCAAAATAGTGATGTCATCTAATGGATGATCCAAATCTCCACAAAGCAACAGTCAAGGATCTGAAATGCTCTCTAAGACTTGAAGGCTGGTTGTCTGTCTGAAGAGCTACTGTGCCTGGACAGGACTGAAGATTTAGAAGGCTTAGAGATTTTATGTGAGTTTTGAAGGAGTGTAGTTTCTATCGTGTAGTTCTATCATGTGGCGTAAACCTCTCTCTTTTGCCTTTGGGATATAGCTATGGTCAAGAGGCAAAAATAAGAAATCAGAATAGGAAGTAGCACCTCCAGACAGGAGGATCTGCTACCTTCCACCCTGAATCAACTTCCTTTCCTACAAATATTTTCTTTCATGGCTCAGAGGGAGCTCAAAACCCAAGGTTAGCAGTGGGGAGGGGTCTTCAGACGGAAAACTCAGAGAGCTAGTGCAAGAGCAGATCTCTCGACTTTATTCCCACAGATTCAGAATTGGTGGGTTTGAGGGAGAGCCCAGGAATTGGCATCAAATGTGCCAATCTCAGGAGGCCTTTGGACCACACTTGGTGAGCCCCTTCTCTCCTCCCATGAGTGTATCACAAACCTCTTGCTATGGACACAGCTCTGCTCGTTCCATGGGGTCGAAATAGCCCATGTGATTAATGGTAACCATTTCCTTTCATCTGTCCTGAGGCAGGGGATCATTACTGTTCTATTTTCTCTCTTTTCCTTTCCTTCCTGGGCTGGGGAGGTGGGGAGGTAGAGAAATAAATGTCTCACTTTGTATTTTCTTCCAAGCTCACGGGTCACAGACTCCCTTTGAAGATGCAGTGATCTGTAGTGAGACATTCACTTCCAAAGGCTCCCGTCCTTCTAAACAGT
>NW_006431919.1:6984879-7014562 GCF_000325575.1 Pteropus alecto | reverse complement strand
GCGGTGGAGGGCGGGGGGCGGGTGCGATTCTGCAAGGAATTTTGGTTCAGTCTGGGAAATGGAAATAGCTATGCCTCTGTGAGATGTGTCTCATACCTCAAAAATCTAAGTTAAGGAACATTGGGAAGTTGATAGCAAAAGATAAAATGTCTTCAGAATCTTTCCATTTCTAAGATAATGGAAGTCCTGATTCACTCAAACAAGAAACCATTTTGGCGGGAATATCTTGGTATCGAAGGCTCATTGACAAGTGTTATTTATACTCACCTGCCTACCCCAATATGTTTCTAGCTTCTGTTAAAATAACCCCTTCACATTTTCTTTCTCATGGGAGTTTTCCTTGATGAGAGAGTATGTAAAGAAATGGTCCCTAGTCTGGTTGCCTGCTAATGTTGTGGCAGGACACACCTGACTTGTTCAGCGTTGTACTTCCAGAGTCCATTGCCCTGTGTAGCTCAGTGTTCACCATTTCTTAAGGAATAAAGGAGCCATCACACCATCTAGCTGATGAGATGGTTTAATAGCTTTCTGTTTTGGGCTGTGTCATAAATACCTCTTCTGTACATCGGGCCTGACCACCTTCCTACCAAAATTCTGCCCAGTGGGACACAGCTGTGAATGCACTTCTGCATTCTCTCTGTGAGAGCCTGGAGAGGGGAGTCAGGACGTGGTCTGGGGAGTCTGTGGAAGGACAGAGCCAACACCATCTCCCATGGTGCCGATACCAGGAACCTCATCCCCTGTTCGCCATGGCTTTAAGCACCTGGTCCAGAGCAGAAGGAGCTACGACCTAGAAGAATAAGAGTGGGCAGGGAGCCAGAGGAGGTGAAGGAGCCAGTAGGTGGAGGCATGCCTGTCAGGCCGGGCTGACATCTTGGGGCATGGCCACACTTTTCTTGATCTTTGAACTTTAGTTCTGAGGTCACACCTAAGTACAAGGTAGGAGGTCGCCATCTTGGGAGGAGGTCCTGAGAAGCAACCATGGATGTGAGGTGAGCTGTGAGATGGAGAAACGGTGAAACTAGGGCTCAGCTGAGGGAAAAAGAAAAAAAAGCACATACTGCCCTGTTTTTTGTTTTGTTTTGTTTTGTTTTCATTTACACTAGGGAAAAACCACCACAGGGATGACATGGGAGAGCATGCACAGGCCCAGCCCTTGGGAGGTGCAGATGTGTTTGGGGAGGTTCTCATTTGCTTCCAGGTCCATTCATACATTGTCCAGTCAGACCCTGTTGCAGGGCTGGCCGTGGCTTTCTCTCTCCTGCTGCTTCCTCTCCTCCAGATTGAGGGTTTGCAGGACCTTCTGCCTAGCAGGTGGTGGCCAGGGACTGGTGGATGGGTGGCTGGAAGCAGCGCACATGCTCCACGGTCGAACTGTCTGTCTCCACGGACTTCATGTACTTGTTCAGGATGGCAAAAACCTCATTGTTCAAAATCTGGTACTTCCTGATCCTGTCTGCCATTTTCTTCAGGGGCTGCAAAGGATAGGGCCATGTAGGTTAGGGACGGGAGGAGAGGATTGAGAAATAAAGGGGGAGGGAGAGAAGAATTCAGTGAGGTTGGAGTCCAGGGTCCTGATGTGTCAAAGATCATGTCACATTTTTGTATTAAGGCCTTCTATGAGTTCCAAGGGCTTGCCAATCAAATGTTTACTTGGCTGTAAAGTCTTTTGTGAGTTTCAAAACTTATTACAAAGCTACAGTAATCAAAACAGTGTGGTACCAGCATGAAGAAAGACATATAGACCAATGGGATAGAGAGCCCAGAAATAAACTCTTCCACATATGGTCAAATGACTTCTGACGAGGGTGCCAAGACCACTCAATGGAGAAAAGATGGTGCTCAGAAAACTGGATATCCACATGCAGAAAAATGAAGATGGATTCTTATCTTATACCATATACAAAAAACTAGCTCAAAATGGATTAAAGACCTAAACACAAGAGTGAAAACTATAAAACTCTTAGAAGAAAATAGACAGGAAAAGCTTCATGGCATTGGATTTGGAAATGATTTCTTGGATGTGACATCAAAAGCACCGATAATAAAAGAAAAAATAAACTGGACTATATCAAAATTAAAAACTTACTTGCATCAAAGGACACTATTAGCAGAATGAAAGGGCAACCCATGGAATGGGAGAAAAGATTTGCAAATCATATATCCAATAAGGGATTAAAATCCAGAATATATAAAGAACTCATATAATTCAATAACAACAAAAAACAAACAACCCGATTAAAAAGTGAGTAAAGGATTTGAACAGACACTTCTCCAAAGAAGATAAACACATGAAAAAATGCTCGGCATCACTAATCATTAGGGAAACAAGAATCAAAACCACAACAAGATACCACTTCACATCCGTTAGGATGGCTGTTACCAATAAAACCCCAGAAAATAACAAGTGCTGGGAAGGATGTGGAGAAATTAGAGCTCTCGGGCATTGCTGGCGGGAATATAAAATGGTGCAGTCACTTTGTAAAAAAGTATGGCGGTTCCTCGAAAATTAAAAATAGAACTACCGTATGATCCAGCAATCCCACTGCTACGTATATACCCAAAAGGAATGAAAGCAGGGACTTCAACAGATACTTGTACACCCACAATCAAAGCAGCATTATTCACAATAGCCAGAAGGTGGAAGCAACTCAAGCGTTCTCTGACAGATGAATGAATAAACAAAATGTGGTATATTCATTCAATAAAATATTATTTGGCCTTAAAAAGGAAGGAAATTCTGACACATATTAAAATATGGTAAATCTTGACTACGTTATACTAAGTGAGGATTCCATGTACATGAAGTACCTAGAGTAGTCAAATTCATAGAGACAGAGAGTGAAAAGGTGGTTACCAGCGGCTGGGGCGGGGTCGGGGATGGCGAGTTAGTGTTTAATGGGCACAGAGTTTCAGTTTGAAAGGCTGAAAAAGTTCTGGAGACGGACGGCGGTGATGGTTGCACAGCACTGTGAGCACAGCTAATGCCGCTACGCTATACGCTTAAAATGGGTAAGTTTTACGTGATGTGTATTCTACCATGTGGGCAAAAAAACCCTGTATGAGGTGGCTCCTGCCTCTTTCTCCTCTCAACTAGTCCTGGAGACCCACTCTTTGCTCTGGCTTCATGCCTCTGTCTTTGCTCGAGCTGTTCCCTCTATCAGGAACATCCTGCCCCCCACTGCACCCTGCTTTCTGCCTGGCTATTTGCTGTCAGTCGTTCTGGACTTAGTCCAAGCACTACCTCCACGGGAAGCCTCCTCTGGCCCCCGTCCCCCCTCAGCCCTTCTTTTGCTGCCACAGCAGCCCTGCTTATCCATGATAGTCCTTCCCCCACCCCGCACCTGCACAGCTCTCGTGCTTAGTGAAAGTTTGTGAGGACGAGGAGCCAGCATCAGCAGTCTGACTGGCACAGGGAAGGTGCATGTCAGGTCTGGAGCCAGGCCCTGCCCTGCGGGTAACCTGATTCATCTCAGTGACTCATGCCTTCCTACGAGGAGATCCCCATCCCCAGCCACGGAGTGTCTTTGTACGTCCTGCAGTGTGGGGAGATGGCTCCATAAGCAGCTCACCCTCCCTTCCAGATGAAAGCCTGCTTGTCAGGCCCCAACGCCCAGGCCCCAGCCACGAGCCGCTTACCACATTCTTAATGATTTCGTCCTTCCCGTCCTGCCTCTGCACTTTCAGCAGGTGGTAACAGAAGTCGAACAGGTCGAAGCGACGCTGCTGGCCCAGCAGGACGATGATGGAGCAGCCAGCCCAGTTCAAGCCGTCGCCAAAGCATTGCCTAGAAGCAGGGAGAGGAAGCAGCTGGAGTGAGAGGCAGGGGAGCGGGGAGGAGGGGCCCTCATCTTGGACCAGGAGTACGGCCAGTGAGCAGGCCCGACTCTGGTCTCTTAGTCTGTAAAATGGGTACAAGGGAAGCAGTGAGCATGGATTTGCTTGTTCCAGGACTCTGGTTATATTACAAGCCTTTCTAACCACAAAGAGGTGTCAGCCTGTTGCCTCACTGATGTAAAAAAGAAGACAAATTTGCAAGAAAAAAAATCCAACCAGTCATTGAGACTTACGTGGCTGATTATTTTAGGCAAGTCAAAGAAGAATCTGTTTGGCTCCATATGTAAGCTGGGAACAAGCTGTGAGGGGAAGGGCCATTTCAAACCAGGAGATCAAGTGGCCACTGTGGGCTGAGGGGGCAGGGATGGGGCACGGTGTGTGTGTGAGCAGAGGCTGCTAGTGTGGGGCAGGGGCTATGGGTCTTCTTGGATCTGGTAAAACTCAGCCTGCGTGCTCCCAACTCTCAATGGCAATTTGGGAAGTCTGGGCGGCTGTGGGGTCACCTCTCTGCTGACTTTCCTGTCCTCATGCAGCAGCCGCAGCTCAGACTGGGCCGGTTTCCCTGCTTCCCCACCACAAAGGCCAGCCGGCAGCTGCTCTGGACAATCTTGCACCCAGCCCTAACACCACTTCCTCGGCAAAGCCTTCTCTGGCCCGCATGTGCCTTTTCTCTAGAGCGCTTGGCTCCTTGTCTGCCTTCTTCGCCACTCTGTTCTTGATGTGTAGTTGGGTAAGTGAAGGAAGAACTGGATTCTGCTTCTGTGTCCTCTGAGGACAGATTTGGGTGACTCTTGAAGGCCCCCCATTTTTCAGGAGTAAGGGGCCTCATGAGCCAGGCCGCCAGGAGCGGGAGGGCCTGATCTCTGTCAGGGAAGGCTTTCCTTGTTCTATGAACCCTGCGGTTTTTGGTGACTCTTGAAGGCCCCCCATTTTTCAGGAGTAGAGCCCTCATGAGCCAGGCCGCCAGGAGCAGGAGGGCCTGATCTCTGTCAGGGAAGGCTTTCCCTGTTCTATGAACCCTGCGGTTTAACGGGGGGTCTGGGGAGCAGTGAGGTTCTTCATGCCAAACCTTCACCAGGAGTCCCTCCTGACCATTCAATCAGCCCAGTCTTGGAAAGACAAGGCCCAAGAGGCCCTCAGCCTCTGGGGCACATCCAGGAGATGCACGCGCTTCATCTCTGCTTCTAGCCACTTGTGGCCCTTCCTGGAATGGTCCCTTCTCCCCTCTAAGATCTGAATCCCAGCAACGTTCAAGATTCAGTTCTAGTCTGAGAACTAAATTCCGATTACCCACTCCTCTCTCTTCTCCGGCGTCTGTCACCCTTCCTGCCCTTGCTGCAAAGCTGCCTTGTTTGATGTGCCACATCTCTCTCCATAGGCCCTATAATCCCCACGAGGCCAAGAACCGTCTACTTTTGCTTGGCACTGGTGTACGACCAGCACCTAACACAGCAGCCGACACAATATGTGCTGAATAAGCAGTCATTGGACAGCTCGCCCCTGTCCACCTTTCTGGCTGGGCTCTGGCAGCCTGATGCCTCTCGGAAAACACAAGCAGGTTAGGCATGACCCTGCTTTCCCTGGGGGTACTCACTCAGCTGTGAACTCGTTGGTCCCCACGGGGATGCAGTAGACAAACTGCATGGCACTCCACAGCCGGTGGAATTCCACGCACTCGTCAACGTGCATGACGCCGTTGGTGGGTGGCGGGCCCCGCCAGATGGGGTCCTGCAGGTAGCTTCGAATGCGGGTCAGGATGACCTCGAACATGGACAGGCCGCAGCACAGCCGCTCCTTGGTCAGCAGGTCACCCTCCCGAGCGATGGCGATTTGCTGGGAACAGAAGGGTATGTAAACCTCCTGTCTACCTCTCAGACCTCATCTTCCATCTCTCACCAGAGAGTCCGTAACCCTGGAGATACCTGCCTCTGGCAGTCATTCACCAGAACTGATGTCCCTCCCACAGCGGGGCACTAACTTTACAAATGTGAGTGAAGAGCAGAGACGTCGTGCGGTAAGTAAAGTCTAGGAACCATCGACAGGAATAATTTTTTAAAAATTTCTATCTACCCATGTGATGAATGAAAGGCTTGGTAGCCACTGAAAAGACTAGGCGATCCTACTACGAGTATTATCACTACTATTCTACTATTACTACTACTAACTCATACTCGCTGAGTGTGTGTAACGCACCAGGTCCTATTCTAAGAACTTGGTAAGTATTGACTCCATTTATTCCTTACAGCAACCCCACAAAGTAGGGGACATTATCATCCCCATTTTACAGATGAGGAAACTGAGGTTCAGAGAGGCTGCCAGTGAGCGGTAAAGTGGGGATCTGGATGCTGGTCGTCTAGACCTGTGGGTTAAATTGTTAAGTGAATAGAGCAAGTTGCAAAAAAGGATGTACACTACAATCCTACTAAAAGATGCCAACACGACACGATCCGCAGACAGACACGAACGCCTGTGTGTGGGGTGCATGGAAGACATTTTGGAAAGATGAACAGTTGTGGGAGCGGATGGGCTTGGAGAAGTGGGTGAGAGTTTTGCTTTTTACTTTAAATACTTTTGTCCAATTGAACATGTTAGAGAGCATATGCTACTTTTTAAAAATTTGCCACTGATTTTAGAGAATTATTTCCCTCAACGAGAAATCCTCCGACCACTATATATGATCTCCATTAATAATTTAAAATGGCTTCTCATCTGACTTCTGGTTATTGCATCTCTAATAACCAGTTGGCTAGACAAGCACATCAAAATGCATTACTGTCTGCATTACGAGTAAAAATGTCTAGAGGTAGAGGTCTCAAAAGCCGTGTGCAAAGTAAGACAGATAATAAAATCTAAGGTCCCAGTAAGGTCTCCAAAGCATGTTTTAATACATGTTGAGATAGTCACTCACCTAAAATAAAAAAAGGAATACTATTTCTACCGATCCGCCAATAACAAGGCTAATAAATAAACAGTGTGTATCAGTGCACATTGTAGAAAATTACAAAGCAAAAGAGGGCCGGCTTCTCAGACCAAGAGGTCCACAGAGCACTTGCGGGATGGGCTCCCCAGAAGAGGGTGGTCTCCCCAGAGAGCTCATTTTACCGGTGCCCATGAGGGAGCCTGCCTGGCTTCTCTCTGTAAGCTCTTGCCCTGAGCCCCCAGGAGAGGACAGCTTCTGAGTTAATCCACAGAGGGAAATAAATCAAGAAACACCACCAATGGAGCCAGTTAGGAATGTGGGCCGGGAGTGCAGTTGCCATGACGACTGTGAACTGAAAAAAGTCTAGGGAAAAAAGTGTGAATTGGGGAAGAAGAGTTTGACAACATGTTTCAAACAGGAAGGAGAGGGAACCCTGGTACACAGTGATGCATCTTGATTTCGTGAGCAGAGAAAGATAGCTCTTGAGCAGAGAAGGGACCACTCGAGTTGCCACAGTTAATGAGAAATAGCTCTTACAAAATCCTGAACCCTGTACTTGATTCCGTTCTCACCAGGCAATTCTACCAGGCTGGCATTTGGGCCTTCATTTCAAAGAGAGAGCGCCTGGAACAGTGAAGATGCTCAGTAAATAAAGGATCTATATTTGTTCTTGAGTCATGAATATTCTCCTTTATAAAATAATAGAGTTGTGGGTTATTAATTAATCTCCTGTGCATTTAGTTAGTTCGAATCAACCCTCAGGGCCTGACAGTCTAAGGGGATTAAACAGTTAAGGAGGGGTTTTATAAATCTGCTGAGGGACTTTAAATTCTGTGACTACACCCCACCTACTTATAGCCAAGCAAAGGGGCCTTGACTGAAATGGTTAAGAGCTTTGTCCTTCCCTTGAAAAAGTGTTTGCCTTACAGCTTTTCTTGTGAACTATGAAAGTAGTATTGTCACTGAGTAAAATCTGGAAAAAAAAAATTTTAAACGTTATATAAGAAAATAAAAATCTCCCAGAAACCCCATTATGAGCTTTCTTAAAATACTGAAGAGTAATTTGTTTGTGTTTACATATGTGAGCGTGTATATACATCGATATTTAACAAAATTTCAATAGTATTATCTGTATTGCTTTCCTCTCTTAAGATATCAGAAATCTAAAAAACCATTTCCTTCAATATTTTCAGTAACATAATTTTTCAATGGCTACATAAAGTGGCCATGGACATGCCATCAATCATTTAGTCTTCGGTTCTTGTTAGTTATTTTAAATTGTTTACAAATTTTCACTATCACAGACAATTTTTAAACAACCAACCTTATACGTAATACTTTTGTGAACTTATCTCTGGTGATCTCCTTAGGATAAAATCCTAGAAGTAGAACTACTCAGTTCGAGGGTATAAATATTTTAAAAGGCTTTCGCTCCGCAGTGGCAAAGCAGTCTCAAGAAAAGCTGAACCTCCGGCACCCATCGTGTGAAGGCTATATCCTTGCCATCGCCAATGCTGTTATCATTAGGAGCAGTTCTTTGCCAGCGTGAGAGATGAAAAGCTGTACTCTGTTCTTTTATTTTACATTTCATTGATTACTGGTAAAGCCGAACACTTTGTTTTAATGTTTGTCGGCATTCATATTTTTTATGTTGTCAGTTTTCCTTCATGTCCTTTTTTCTTTTGGTGTATATCTATCATTTTCTTTTTGCTCTGAAAAAGTATATTATAGGTTATTTGTTGCAAAAATCCCCAATTTGTAGATCGGTATATATATATATTGTGCGCGTGTTTAACATAAATTTTATCCATTTCTTTTCTATACCAGTCAGTGAGGGATTTTTCTTCTCTGCCATTCTTTTCTGAGTTAACAAAGGAATAGAAAAAGCATCTGTGAAAGCACGTGGAAACAAATTTCTCCACGGAATACTTAAGTTGATTACATCTAGTACCTCTGGAGGAGAATGATGTCTTAATACTCCTTCCTTACATAACTTTGTGTTTTTTGGAACTCTTTTACTTATTTATTCATTGTGACAATCATGTAAGGCAGCTCGACTAAGCAAGCAAAACAGCTATTAGCCCATTTTAAAGATGGAGAAACAATGACAGAGATATTAAATGTCTAGCACTAGGTTATGTGACAATTCAGAGGGGAAGTTGGGACAAGGACCCCTGTCTTTTGACCCTCTGCCACAGTGTAATTCCATGATAGCACTGGGCAACATATCAGGTCTTTTCAATTTGTCCCAGAAATAAATGCAAACGATGCAGTACTGTTAAAACCTCCTGACTTTTAATATGTAGCAGAATTTCCCTGTCACTGGCCTAGATGTTATACGAGTTCCTGAACTGCAGCTAGCTTGGAAGTTAATACTTTGTTAACTTTTCTTTGGTGTACTGGACGACTAAAATTTTGGACTATTCCTTGAGGGCTGGGAGAATTATAAAACCGGCATTTCCTCTCCTGCAGAACATCTAGGCTTTTGTTTGTTAAATACTCAGCATTTGACAAATTGGGAAGTCTATTGGTCCCAAGGAGATGGTGTTGACCAGAACAGGGAAGGAATTCACAGTCTTGTAAGTGGAAACACACGCCAAATCCTGGGTGCGAGGGGGAAGATTCCTGTAGAATGACACCAACCGTAGGGCAGACATTTGTGTGCTGCCGGCTCGGGGGATTTCTCCCTAAAAGGAAATCTTTAGCTGATCTCCTCTGTTCAGCCCCTGTAGGCCAGAAAGGAAAACGTGTGCCCTCCACAGCATCCGAATTCTCTCTGGGATGACTCAGAGAACCCAAACGCCACTGAACGTTTACTCATGTCGTCAGTAGGAGGTGGTGGCATGCAGGGGTCCAGCGAGGGTTGCTCATCGGCGTGACAGCTCGGCAGATCAGGCTCTGCAATGTGCTCCAGATACTTGTCATGCTCTTTGAGAGAAGAGGCTGCCTGCTGCCCTCTGCCAAGGATGTGAGTCCTTAGGCTCAAGCTTTTGTGGTAACAGGAGAGAGAACTATAGGAATGGAGGTGGATTCAAATCCTAAACCTTGTAAACAGGAAGCTTTGGTGAACAAAACAAACTTATCTCCCTGGGGTGCTCGGTTTCTCTTCTTCCTGAACGCTTCTCCTGTGTCCCCAGATATGAACATAAGCCCCCACATATGCACATTGGCCCCGAAATATGTATATTGCTAAAATCAGCTTGAAAGGTGACAGCACGTGTTTTTTTGTCCCTCACTCTTCCTATTTCTCTACCCTCCTGACCCCTGCACCGTCTGTGAGCTCTCTGAAGGCAGGGTCCTGTCTTACTCATCTCCATGTTCGTAGGGGCTGGTATGACTGCTGTGTAAAAATTAGTTTTAATTACAGAATTAACACATGAGATTATTTATCTTTGATTACATTAGAACATTATAGATAAAGCTGAGGTCTTCTTTGATACCCACCCCCATCTCTGTCTCTTTCATCTCTCTTTAGAGGCTACACTGTTATGAGCTGGTTGTGTGTGTCATTTTCTAGGAAGAGTTTTACTTACATGGTTTTGTTATGTGTTTAAAAACACATAAGTGTTTAAAAACGTATAGGTGGCATCATACTATACGAACTGTAGTGCAACTTGCTTTATTCATCGGACCCATGGCATCTGATTGACATTTAGGGTTTTTTCCAGTTTTTGCTTTAACAATGCAACGGTAAATATCTTATGTTTCTGTAAGATTTTTTTTTTTTTTTTGCAGAGATATCCAGAAGTGAACTAGTGACTCAAAGAGTGTGTAGAGTTTTAATTCAGAGAGATAACTTAGCAGAATTCTTGATATCTAACGAGGACATAATAGACACTCGTTTGATTTCTTTCTTTCTTGGCAGGATAGAGGATACAGGGTGTAGAATAAAGAACTCAGGCCTGAGAGTCAGCAAATCTCAATGCAGACTTGCCCCGGCCATTAACAGGCTTTATGAGGCTAGCCATTCTCTTCCTCTTTCTGGGCCTCAGTTTCCCTACCTATAAAATGAGGACCAAATGCTCTCCCTCCAAAGTTCCTTTTAGTTCTTAGAATCCATGATGGCAGCATCATACCTGAGGGGTCCCCAGCCGCTCTATCAGAGGGACCAGGTGAAGCGGGGCATACTTGGCTTCCAGGCGTTTCATCCGAACCTCCAAACGCTCCCCCTCTGTAATAAGAGCAGTAGGCAGAGGTTGGGATCCAGGGCACACCAGCAGGTACTGGGGAAGAAACAACACTCGGAGGACCTGGTGACCTATTTGTATTCCAACACTTGGATGGAGCATGTAGAACTATTCTCCTTGGTTCTGGCCAGTGTGATCAGAACTAGTTATAAGAGAAAACGTTCTATTATCTCAGTCCAACAATGGAATCATCTATTTCATGGGGTGATGAGTTCCCCATCACTTGAAGAATTTAATACAAGGCTAGACAGAGAGATGCTAGGGATGTCCTAGAAGGACCAAGGAATGAGATCTGGCATATCATTTCCAGTTCCACCATTCTGTGACTATTCAATAGCTTCCCACAACTTTAACTTTCACCCTTTCTGACTGCAGATCTGAGTGTATTGGGATTAAGTGAGTGTGAAGTTCAAATTCAAGATGGCTATCTAGCCGCTGTTTCTGGTTTCTTACCTTTGATGTAGACTCTTGGCAAGATATTTTGGAAGGGTGCAGCATGGAGCAAATCACAGACTTCCTCCTGAGACTGCAAACAGATATGGAGAGAAAGAAAGAAAAAAATTTTTTCATTTAATCCAGAAAGAATTTTCATTCTTAAAAACTTGAGCATTGGAGTCAGCCACACCTGAGTTCAAATTCTGGCTCTTCTACTTATTAGCTGTGGGATCTCAGGCAAGTTGCTTAACCTCTCTGAGCCCAATTATTTATCTGCAAAATGAAGATGAGAATAGTACCTATTTTAATGGGCTGTTGTGAGGATTAAGTGAGAGAATGCATAACCTCATAACCTCATAGCAAAGTCCCTGGCGCGTAATCAGTGTGCAATACATTTTCATTATAATCTTATAAGGAGTTTGTTGAAGAATCTGAATGAGTGACAGTGGGACTAAGCAGAAATGATGGGCTCCAGACTGCTTTTGTCTTGCTGGTTGTGAGGCCTTTGCATTCAAAGCAGGTGGCTGGGTCAACCCTCCAATCCACTAATCTGGAATGAATCTGTGTGAAGACCTGCGTCTGGCTGGTTTTCTCCACATCAGGTACTAACTAGTGAGAGAAGAGGGTCTAGAACTCAGGACAGACAGGTTTTGATGGTGACCTTATGTTTATGCATAAACGTAAGCTTAAAAGCAAACATATACTACGAAAGTTGGAGGGAAAAGTCTTGGGGAGAATAGGCTTGAAAGACTGGGTCTCCTGGGCCTACGGTCCCAGAACCAGATCATGGGGTTTGGAATGGCGAGTTGAGGACGGGGATCGAGAAGAGCCACCCTCCACTGGGTTTTGGTTTCTCTTTAAATTGTGGGGATTTGTATTAGGTAAGATCCAGGCTTCATTCAACTTTGACACTCTTGGATTCTAAGCATCAGAGAGAATCAGGATTGTGAGTGTCCTTGGCTTTCTTTACTCAGGAATTGGTGGAATAAGGCCATGCTGAAAATCTAGTAGGCCACCTGCTCGAGAAGGGAACCCCAAATCCCTCTGTTATTATAGATCCGTCCTTGAAACAAGAATAGCAGTGGGAGGACAAGTGAACTCTTCAGGGGACCTGCCTGATCTGAGGGTAATTCTCAGTTTCTTAGCCAGAGGAGAAACCTCCCTTTCTTAATTCAGCTGTTTCTCTCCTAACCAGGGGATCAAATAACCTGGTCTTCATTGCTATGTCTAAGCTTAGATCCTGTGATTCATCATATAATCTAAAAACATGGCTTATTGATCATTCAGGTTATTCTTTAATTTATTAATATGATGAGTCATATTGATTGATTTTTGAATGATGAACCAGCCTTGCATTCTTGGGAAAACTTCACTTGGCTGCGATGCATTATCCTTTTAAGTGCTGCTGGATTTTATTGGCTAATACTTTGCTGAAGATTTAACTCTATATTTATTGGGAACGATTTGCATTTTTCTTTTCAAATGTCTTTGGTTTTGGTATTAGGGTGATGTTGGCCTCATAAGATAAGTTGGGAAGAGGTCCCCCTCTTTTCTACTTTCTGGAAGAGATTGTGTAGAATTGGTATTACTTTTTCCCTAAATGTTTGATAGAATTCACAAGTGAAACCATATACATCTAGAATGTTCTTTGTTAGAAATTTTCTTTTTAAACTATGTATAAAATTTTTTTAGTAGATATAGGACAACTCGGGCTATTGAATTGTTTTTCTGAGTGAAGTTTGGGGGTTTGCGTCTCAAGGACTTGCTCCTTTTATCTAAGCTTAACATACAGATACAGAGTTGTTTGTTGTACACCTTTATTATCCTTTTGATGTCTGTGGGATCTACAGTGATGTGCCTATTTCATTCCTAATATGGGTAATTTGTGTCTTCTCTTTTTTTCTCTTGGTCAGCGTGCCTAGAGGCTTATCAATTTTACTGACTTTTTTCTTCAAAGAACCAGTTTTTAGTTTCGCTCATATTTCTCTATAGTTTTTCTGTTCTCAACGTTACTGATTTCTGTTCTTATCTTTAGTATATCTTTCCTTCTGCTTGCTTTTGGTTTACTTTGCTTTTCTTTCTCTAGTTTCTTTGGTAGAAGCCTAGATCACTGATTTAACACCTTATTCTTTTTTTAAATATAACATTCAGGCTATCTTTTGATACCTCCAGTAATCAAGAGCTCAGCCCTTCTGGAGGCAGCCCAACCCATTTTTGAAGAACTCTAACGGTGAGAAAGTTTGACTCTGTATTAAGCCACAGTGGCCTCCCAGTTGTTTCCAATCAAGATCCTTGCTCTGCGCTTTTAGAGTGTCACCGAATGCGTTTTTCTAGCCAGTCTCTTCAGCCACCCTTCTACCCCTCTCCTCCTTCCAGGACTGAACATCTTACAAGAGTTTTCTACACCTCTCTCGGTTTCCCAGTCTTTACTTTCCCCCACAACAAACATACGTGCAGCTATATCACAACACGGCAATGGCTCTAGCGAAGATGACTCTGTCAGCAAGTTCAGTGGCTATCTTTCAGTCCTCATCTCATGGCCTCTCTAATGTATTAGGCACTGTCCTCCCCCAGCTACTATGACAATAAGTTCTGCTGCTTTCCATTATTTTGGTTTCTCCTTTTTAGATTCTTTTGTAGGTGTGACTTCTAACCATCCCCTAAATGTTGGTTTTCTCCAAGGTCTGACTTTTTTTCTCTGTACTTTGTCCTAGCTGATTTGTCTCACCTACTCCCAGGACTACAAGCCTTGCCTTTGATTCATAAACTCTGTATTTCCAGCCAGACTTCTCTCTCAAGCTCCAAGATTCGGATATCCAACTCTTTGCTGGCTATCTCCATTTAGATATGCCACAGCTCAACATTTTTAAAGCTTTCTTCTCCCCTTGTCACCTGGGATTCCTTTGCTCAAAGAATGGCACCGTCATCTCCTCATCTGCCCAAGCCTAAAACCTGAGGCTCGTTCTCTCTCTCTCTTCTTCACCTCCCACGACCAACTGGTCTTTGATTCTCTCCACATCTCTCCACATTGGCCACAATCCTATGGTCTCCTCAAAGGCAGGGATGCTGTTTCTATTTTTGCTTCTTATTCCCAGTGCCTAGGACATAACAGTTTCTCAATAATTATTGGTTAAATGAATGAATATTTGTATACTATATATTTCTCAGATGAATAAACGAATGTATTTATCCACATGACTATCCCCCAAGTATGAGAATGCTATTACATAACATCCATCCCACAACTGTGTGTTGAGCACCAGGCACTGTTCCAGGCTTTGCAGATATGATGTTGAACAAGTTAGACTAGATCTTTGCACTCATGGTATTTACATTCTAGTTCATATAGACAGATAAGAACAAGTAAACAAATAAAAAAATTTCGAACAGTGATAAAACGCAATAGGGTAATAAGCTAGAGAGTGACCACAAATGGGGGAGGGGCTGTTTGACAGAGAGTAGTTAGGTAAAATCTTTTATGAGAGGAAGACATTTGAGTAGAGAACAGGATGAAGCGAGGGAGCCAGCCATGTGGATATGAGGCGAGAGCATTCTAGTGCCGAGGCCCTAGGGCAGAGAGTAAACTGGAGCGTAGTGATACAAGGAATCACAGTAGCGTGAGGCCAGGTAGGGCCGGACCAGATGATGTGTGGCCTCACAGGCCTGGTATGAAGCCTGGGTTTTATGTGCAGTGCAATGAGGAACTACTGAATTATTCCAGGCAGAGGACTGGTAAACACAGATCCACCAACAAGTTCTCTTATATTTCTTGTTTTCTTTTCTTCCAAAAATTTCAATTGCTCCTAGTAATCTCTTGGTTCTAGAAAAGCTGCCCATTGCATGAACGATCAACTTTCTATTTTGCTTATATGAGTAAAACTGATGCTGGGAGCCACTCAAGGGGATGGAGGAAGGGGGAGAAGGTGGTGGGTCTTCTACAACGAGGCAACGCTGCTGCGTTACTCATTTTACAGGAGGAGCTTCCACTTCAGATTTCTTTGGGGGAGACAAGAGTGTTCCATTAACACCTCCCCAAGTTTGCAAATGGAAGGACCCCCGCAGATTCTTTGGAGGATGCTTCCTGCTGGCATGCTTCCTCTGTGCATTCCACCTTGTAATTCCATTTGCTAATGAGGGTGAGGAAAGAGAAAAGGATGCAGTTTCTTTCCTAACAGAGGTGGGGCAGCATTTGCGAGCTCCCAGAGGATGAGTTACAGGGCCATTTGCATAATGAGGTGGCCACCTACAATGCAACACCTTTTGTGAAAAGTATTTGTTTGGCATTAGTTAGCTGAGGCCCTTGCAACTGATAGAAATGCCCAGTTCAGTTTGGAGAACACGAAGGCCTGGATCAGGAATCCAAACAAACTTCCATTGAGGGAGTCTACGCTAATTGCTGACCTCCCTCTTATCCAACCTCTGTCTTCAAGGATCCACAGTTGGCCTTCGTCTGCCCAGGAACCTATCAAGCTACTGGCCTGTGAAATGCAGAGAGTAGGTTTCTTCCCCACTAGCCCTCCCTGGCTCTTTCTGCTCCAGCAAGAGCAGATTTTTTTATTTGAATGAGCCATCTGTGCACCCATTAACAGAATTCCCACCCTCCCTCAGGAAGGCTCCCTAACCTAGCTCTTTTCTCCATGCCCTCTGCTTAGTAAATTCCAAGTCTACTTTCAAATCTCAATTCAAACATCATTCCTTCCAGGAGGACTTCCTTTACCCCCTCGAATACCTCCTTGCTAGTGTAGGTTCCTTTGTTTTATGTCTTTAATGAACCCAGAACTCTCCTTTTCTGCATCTGAACTCAACCTGTATTATATCCATGCATACGAGTCACTATTTGATTAATGTCTATCTCCCCCTACTGGAATGTAATCTTCATGAAGGTAGGGACAATCTTTTTTTTTTTTTCTTTACCATATTTTACTCCCAACACTGAGCATAGTACTCAATAGTATGTGGAATAAAAGTTGAATGTCTGTGGTATGTAAAGGAATAGAGACCTAGAAGAGAGTCTCCTATTTGGGGTTTCTTACATAGGCCTAGATCTTTCCCCTGATCATTACCTCTTCAACATTACAGACAAGCCTGTATGAACTGTGTGAAGCACTGTTAAGAAGTGCTCCATGTAGTGGGATTGTCGAATGTTTGTTTTTTATTTTCTATCCCTCTCTCCCTTCCTCCATGTTTCTTCCTACTTAGATGTATTTACTAGATTTTCTACATTGAACTTATATTACTTTAAAAATTAATTTGAAACAAACCTCTGGAAGTAACGAATTCTTCTTAACTTTAAAACAAAAAGCTTTGGGGGTCTTGCTGCTGGAAGCAGAGGAAGGAAGTGAATCCTAGCATGTCGCTTGGTCCGGCAAGAAACGATACTGTAAATAGCGTAGGTTTTAGTTTTGTTTTCTTTTTTTAGACTACACTTGATAAATCATAGGTGCAGGACAAAATACGAATGATACATAAAATATCAGCTGTGATGATATAAAGTAAAAGCATAGCTGACAGTAGGTAGGAGGTGGAAGTGTCACTTGCACAGAAAGAAATCAGGATACGAAATAATGTTACCAAAAGGAGCGATAGAGGTATATTACCTCTGATTACGAGGGAAAACAACGGAAGTAATAAATAACATAATCAAATACTGGGAGGAAGAGTTGGGAGAGATGTAAAGGAGCTAAAAGCTCATCTTTCCAACTGGAGAGTCAATAAGTATTGTCTAAAGTTGCTCATTAAAAAACGAGTCAGCCCCACATTATTAAGCATCATGGAGATAACTAGGAGAACATGAAATAGAGATGATGAGAACAGGTTGCCCTGGAGACTGGGATGCAGGTGGGCAGCGGTGCAGCGGAGCCAAGAAGGATGGTTTTTTAATCACAACCTCATCTAGATTATTTGATTTGTTATCGTGTGCAATTAAGAATAATTTTAAAGGAACAAAATGAAGAGGCTGGATTAAACAGTCTCTCAGGGTCCTTTCCTAGAACGGAGAGTCTGTAACAACAAAATCACCTTGTTCTTCAGGAAAGGAGATGTAGTGAGTCTCTCTGAGCACGAGGTGCCAAGTGCTTTGTACTCACGGCTGGGTTTAGGCCTCAGAACCTCCTGTGAGGTAGCTTTTAAGGTCCCCAACCTGTGGGCGAGGACATGGAAGCTCTCGGGCGGGGGGGGTGAGGTTCCCAAACGAGGTCCACACAGTGACAAGGAAGCAGTGGGGCTGACACGGAGACCTAGGGCCACCTCGCTTCCACACCCATTGCTCTTCTATAGCAGCCCATGCAGCCGAAGCCTTAGGAATGCTTGAAATATTTTCCCCCTAATTTTACATCTATGATATGAAAAAGAAGTATAATTATCGAAAATAGAAATAGGAGAAAATTACTCAAAATCTAACCATCTGAGAAACTTTTTAGCCTCACTCATATCTAATAGGATCACATCCTCTGTGGCCTTATTTGCTGGGTTTTTGGTCATAGATACTAGCATTCTTTAAACTTAAAAAATTGTGACATATATATGCAGTTTGAAGAAGAATGAAGCCTTGAGCCATCTTCTGGCCAAAGAAACAGGAAGTTACCGATACCTCTGTTCCCCAACCCCAGAGGTAACCTCTTTCTTGAATTTGTGTAAATGATTTCATTGCAGCCAACAAATATTTGAAGATCTGCCAGTGTGATTCCAAAGCAAATAACTGATCCACTTATGTGGTTCATTTACACCTATAAATTCCTCTAAAACCAAAAATTTCCACTCATTCTTATCCATTCCTCTAAGACTCATTCACATTTCACCTTCTAGGAGTCTCCCAAGCCCCTCCAATCTACAGTGGTTTCTTTTTAAAAACTGATCAGGGCCCTTATTCATTCAGGTCCCCTCCTCAAGCTGTCTGCAGGCTGAGCTGTAATCTAGCCCTCGTCCAGGGTCCTGAAGTCTGTGTTTCTGACAGAGAATCAGCGGTGTTCCATATCTCATGCAAATGACGATGAAAAGAGAGTCTTCTGGGAGGGACCAGCTCTACTTAGGACCTGCATTTTATCTGATATGAGAGGCCAACGGGAGCGATGTAGAGAACGTGAGCATAATATTATCTAGAGATCAAACAAGGAGGCACCAATTCTCACTAGGATATAGCCTGAGCAGAAATTAAGTCATTCATTCATTCACTTGTTCACTCAACCATTCAACAAACAGTAGACGTCTCTTACACACAAGTCTGTCTGCAAGGTGCTGCAGATACAATAGTGAGGCTGACCTGATGTGACGTGAGGAAGGAGTGGTAAGGAGGAGGCAGGTAGGAAGGGTCTTGTAAGCCTCGCCCTGGTGTTCAGATACTATCCTGATCGTTTTCAGCGGGGAAATGGCATGGTCAGATCTGCAATTTCACCTTCTGGCTCAAGTGAGACAGCAAGGATTGGGGGAGGGCAAAAGGGGTGTTGGAATAGTCCAAAGAAGAAGACATAGGGCCTGGAGTAGTGGCAAAGGAGTCGGAGAGGAGGGAGCAGTTGTGCGAGACCCAGTGCCAGACTGGATGTGAGAGCAGGCAGAGAAAAACGACACCCGGGCCGTGCCGACCAGCAGGGTTGTAGGCAGGAGGAAGTTGAGATCAGATCTGGGCAGTGTGGTTTTCTGATGTCTGGACATCCAAGAGAAGATGTCTAAAAGGCAACTAGACGTAAGGTCTGGGACTCCCCAGAGTCTGGGGAATGGATCTGAATTTGAGAATCATTAGCCCGAGGAGGAAAACTGAGCAGGGGAAGCGAATCCACAAGTGAGAGGGCAGGTGTGCTCCACGGGCCTGAGAGGGGCCTGCGCGGTGCAGGGAACAGGAGGACAGGTAAGTCTGGAAAGGCTAGATTTTAACGAAGTTTACAATCTAGTGCGGAAAGAGAGCCAAGGACACCTGTGACTGGGAAATGAAACAGAATGGGTTTTAGGTGCAAGAGAAGTTGCCAGCAACTCTCCAAGGGCTGTGGAGAGCTGGAGTCGGGAGACACGACACCAAGTTCCTCGCAGGGGAGAAGAGGCATTTGGTGAAGTGTGCTGGATACAGAACTGGGGGAATGAGGTAAGGATGGCTTTGAGACGACCCTGAGAGGGTGAGCAAGGATTTAAACTGGCAGGAAGATGCAATGCAGGCAGAGGAGGCAGAAGATCAAAGCTAAGATCGCTGAAGTCAACAGAGCGGGAAACCTTGTGAGAGCAGGGAGGCCGGGCGGGGCTGCAGGCAGGCAGGAGCCAGGCTCTGGAGTCTCAGGAGATTTATGGTAGGAAAAAGCTAAAAGGGAACCCCTGGTGACTGAAGGTCTGGTTATTAATCTCTGGTGACTTTATATTCATCACCCCAGTTCATATAAAGACTCTATGAAGTAGGTACTTAGCGCCAGCACTTCTGGGGTGTGAAAACTAAGGCTCAGAGGATTGCGTCACTTCCCCAGAGTCTCCTAACTACCAAGTATGGAAGCAAGACTGGAGTCCAGAATTTCTGAATCCAAAGATATGCCCTTTCCAGTGGAGCCCCTGGCAATCAACTTGAATTCCGGCTGAGGCAGCCCAGACGTAACTCAACCCTTGCCTCGCCTCCCAAAAAAGGTGATGCCTTTTTTGATATTATTCTGTAGAATGGTCTCTAGACTTTGGGACACCATATCTATAAGTGTAATGCACTTATTCTTTTGGATATAGGCATAATATAAGCAAATAGAGTAATACTTCTTATTAAATGAAGAAACGAGTGATAAGCTAGAGCTGAGACCTTATGGGTTTCTCTTGCTTATGGGTTCTCTCGTGATGCTTAAGTGCCCATGGGGCCAACAGGACAATCGTCTTTCTTAAAAATCAACCTTATCCACCTCTTTCATTCCGCAGCACTGTCAAGTTTTGCCTCGATGAGACATAGATTTTCTCGAGCAGGACAAAGGCATGAGGATTCTCCTGTGCTTGTAGCAAGTCTCGAGTTGGGAATGCTGAGAACATGCTGGGTGGTAAATGTCCCTTAATTGAGTCTCCCTGACTTGTCACGAGGCCCAGGGGACCCTGCACCCAGAACATGTCTCCTCTGGAACCACTGGCCTGCACACCCAAATGCTGAGTGTTAGGAGGGAGCGGCTGGGACTCCAAAGTGGCCAGTGCAACAGCAAAAGCCCCAGGGAACTATGTTCATTGCAAATCACTGGAATGTGAAATCAGCAAATTCATGGACCATAAAATTAAGCCTGAGTTTTAACTGCAACAACGACCTCGATCTTCCTTCCATCATGCTGCCCTGACATTGAAATAGCGGATTAGGTAATGACACCCAGTTAGTGTCCTACGCCTTGCTCGGCTGCCTTGCTGTGTTGGACTGTGCATCCGACCAAGGGGAGTGGGCATTTCTGTTGCCTCCCAGATGCCAAAGTAGGTCAGACTCCAGAGCTAGAATATCAAGATAACTGGGCAGTTTCCAGGGGTCTCAGCCTACTCTGCTTTCACTGGCAATAAGGATGCCTTCTTTTCAGAGTTTGTATTTATTTTGGGGGAGGACTGATCTATAGTGGAGATGACAAAATAGTATCATCAAGGTTGGAGAAGTAGGTGTGACTGAATTCTCCAAGCCTCATGTGTCAAAGTTGGGAGTCCCAATTTTAAGGACAGTGAACAACTACTAGTGAGTTTTAAGCAGGACAGTAACATGCTCTGATTTGTAACTGTATGCAATCCTTTTGCTACTACATGGAAAAGTGGCTCTGCCATTTTAGCCCCTAATGCTTTACCTCCTGGTAAATCCCTCCTTAGCAAGAATAGAAAGGCGGGGACCCTCAAAGAAGCTGGGTTTGAAACAGTCCACTTAAATGGAGCACAGAGAGAAGGCAGCGTTATTGTTTTTTCCAAAGAGTTGTGGAAGCAGCAGTAAGGTGTCCCACCGTGGTCCATGCCGACGGTGGCATTCTGGGTGTTCTCTTCGGGCCACTCACAAATCCTGTGTGGCCGCTCTCTAATTTGGACTGGCCAGCTTCCCTGGCTTCATTTGCCTTTCTATTTTCCTGAACTGATATTTCCTGCTAGTAAATCGAACAGTCAGGCAGCACCAGAGTCCTGGCTGCGTTCAGCACTAGCAGATGCCTCTATAAATTTAAAAAATGAGGTCAGAAGTACCTAAGGGCATATGTTACCAAGAATAAATCTTTCCAACTAGTGGAAGTAGCCAGGGGAAAAAAAAAAAAAACAAACCCTCATAACTTTCCTTTCTTCTCATACACTGTGACCTTGTCTGCATCATGGCCCTTTTTCTTCTTAAACTTTTAATATTCCATGATGTGGTTTCTCTCTCCCACTTCAAGTCTGTGAAAAATGTTGAACATATAAAACAGTTGCAAGAACAATAAATACCCTTATACCTTTGATATAGAGTCACAACGAACATTCTGCCATATCTGTTTTGGTTCTGTGTATGTTACTAAATCACTTGAGAGTAAATTAAAGCTCTTATACCACTCGGCCTTAAATACTTCATCAGCACACAACTCCTGAAAACAAGGACACTGTCCTACATAACCTCAGTATCGTCATCGCCCACATTAGAAACGTTCTTTTACAGCTTTTTCTGAACTGGGATCGAACCGTGATGAGTTTTCTAAAGTGTGAAGAAGTAGAAGCAATTGTTTTACAAAAAAGTACTTCAGTGATTCCCAATTTCCTTGTTTTGGAACTGCTGTGTGTTCCCTTTCCTGCAAAGGGTCCTCTCCGGGGTGAGCTAATGAGTGACAATTGCTGTTCAGGAACGTTGGCACTTACTAAGTGCCATGCTAATGTTTATTATTCCTAGTGCTTAGGACAACCACTAATGTATTATGGTTATGAGAGAAGTAATCACTAGATGATTAATACGAGCTTAGACCCAATGTAAATTGCTCTGTCAACAGAGCAAGTAAAAGTAAAGAGGTTTTTAGAGTTAGGATGCAAAAATATTTTATTGTAACCCACATCAAAATTCTTCAAGGGATGAGTATTTTATTTTGGCATTGCTTTCAGTCTGAAAATTTTCCTTTTGTTTCATACTTAATTTAAAACTGAGGGACCATGAGGGATTTCCATGAACTACTACAAAACCTCCAGTATTCCCAACTTACTCAGTCTATGAGGCTAACTGGGGACTGACTTCACTTGGCTCAAGGATAAAGATTCAAGATACATATTTTAAAAACAGAGTCAATGTGATCCCACACTTGTCACATCCATGTAGACCAACAACAGACTCTACCTTCAGGCTCTGTTTCTGGGTGAAAAACTATGTACTGATTTTTAGCTGATTTCATAAGGGAATCATCAATTTCAGAACAATATTTTCTTAAGTAATATTTTGCTCTGCGTTTTGAGGCAACAAAAAGACAAACAACACTAATATTAAGGTCATATGTTTTTGTCTTTGTCAAGTGAGTGTGGAGAAGTGAGCTGGAAAGCTGGAGGTTGAGCACCCCACTGGAACCCCTTACTCTGGTTTTCTGGCAGGAAAGGCATGGGGGATGGGGGCCTAACCAGAGAGCTCAGCGGTCTGTTCTAAACATTCCCTTATATGGACGCACATAGACAGTTAGTGTACTGTGGTTCCTGCATACTGATGTTAAGCCCCAAGAACACAGGGCCTGGGGAGTAGGCAAGAAATTCGGCTTCCCACATCCTCCAGGACCCTCCTTTGTACAGAAAGTACAAACTGCAGCTTCCAGGCCCTCATCTGGGGCTCCAGGTGCAGTGGAAAGCTCATGTGAGAAATGCTCCATCTGCTCTCCTGCTCTGTGGGCCCCCCACTTCCAGGAGCTCCCTGTAACCCTGGCTGAATAAATCAGTAATTTAATCTTATCTGATTTTGTGTGTTGCTACGTCTCACCGTTCCCCTTCCCCTTCTCTGGCAAATTATCAAAGGAAAAAAGAATTATAATTATCGATCAGAATCATGTCTGGTCAATTTTAACAGATCTACAGCTAAGAAAGTGGCCTAGAAAGCATCTTCCCCTCCTCCCGACAGGTCGTCTAAGGTTGCCAATTCCCAAACAGCTGCGAACTGGGGGTACAGGGAAATGGTATTTTGTGATAGTTAGTCACACAGTGAGAAAGTTACTTATTTTTCTGTTTCCTACCAAATTTTTCTGACACTTTAATGAGAAAGGCTCCACTTGGAACCAGTACATCTTAACACCTAACATTTGCTAATCTTTGTTTCTAACGTAGAGGGAAGGAGCAAGGCCACAGGTGCAGAGGCCTGGGCAGCCATCAGCTGGAATTATGCTACCTTGGGTGTTTGAAGATGCCCACTGTAAAATAACACCCAGTGAACAAATTGCACTTTGACCCCCAAACCCTCAGCTTCTAGACATTCTATCCACTGGAGTCTCCTCACAAAGAAGTCGTCAACACAGAATTGAATAACCAAGGCTCTGATTTCTTGGCAATTACTAATGAAATAAGTGTGGCATGTTTCAAAGACAGAGGTGGCTGTGGACGAAGGTGAATGACCACTTCTGTCTCAAACTGAATGGTGGTATCTTAATAATTTTAGAGCAGTGGTCCCCAAGCTTTTTGGCACCAGGGACCAATGCTCCTTTGAGAATCTAATGCCTGATGATCTGAGGAGGAGCTGAGGCGGTGATGCTAGCGCTGGGGAGCAGCTGCAAATATAGGTGAAGCTTCGCTCGCTAGCTGCCACTCACCTCGTGCTGTGCGGCCCGGTTCCTAACAGACCATGGACCAGTACTGGTCTACCTCTGGGGGTTGGGGACCCCTGTTTTAGAGGTAAAAAGGATTGCTTCTCTTTATCATCTATGACTGAGCTGAAACATCTCTTTCCTTATCATTTAGGCCGCAGTTAATGAGCCCTGTGTTAGGTGCTGAGCATACAAAATGACCCTCACCCGGAAAATCTCTCTACCACCTCATCCTCTCTGTTTCTTGTTTGATGCCACTTTTCACTCTGATTTGTGGTTCTCGACTGGTGGTCTCCAAACTTTTTTGACCACACACTTGCACTCTAAAATTTTAAGCAAGCACCTCAATTGCCACATACTTATTTTGTCGACTCCAGACGGCAGTCATTGTTGAATAGTGTGTTAATAAACAGGAGGGCTTAACATCTTTCCTATTTTATTAGTAAGTAGTTAAAGGATCTGAGATCATCCTGCGCATCCCCTGAGGGCCAGCCCTCCATGCTGAAGACTGAGGGTGTAGATGGTGAACGCTGTTGCTGGGGAAGGGATCGTGTCCAGTGATCTCTGTGCCCTGGAGTCTCGCATGGCCTGGCCCCTGGGGGCTCCCGGCCACCTCTGCAGAACCAAGGACTCTTACCTGTCAGACCATTTTTGCCAATTACCTGATATGCTGATGAGCCTAGCAAGTTTTGTTTTGTTTTTTCCCCCCAGATTAGGACATGTCTGAAAGGATATAAATATATATAAAAACTGTAAAGTCATGGAAAGGAAAGGTATTATTGGGAGTCCAGTTGCCTTTCCACAAAGCCTCGCTCATTTTTAATCAAGAACACCACTGGGCTCTGGGTCTGGGCTGAGGAAACACTTAGATAAAGGCCCAGGGACGCTGCCTGGCCGTGCCTGGGCAAAGAGACAGAACGCGTCCCCTGGGCAGCTGAGGACATCTTTTCTCGGGGGGATGGAAAAAATGATCTCGGATCGAGTACGGGTGGAAATATGGCGTGAGGGACTGAGATGGAGGTAGAGGCTGGGCTTTTACTTTTTACTTCCTACGCATCGGGACTGTGTATGTTTATTAAGTGTGCGAGTATTTCCTCTTAAGGGGAAAAAAGCAACAAATTCAAACGATAATTTAGAGTGTAAACTAAAAACTAAAAGAACCCTGTCTCCTACCCCCATACCCATCACAGCCCACAGAGGTAACCATTCCCCTTAGCTTGGTGACTAGTTTTATAACTAAACAAAGTAAAAACATATAGAGAAAAAATGTAATATTAATATATTGGATCATAAATATCCACAGGGACATCCTTCGGAATGTGAACAAAGGTTATCTTGGTGTAGCAATGTGGTTCTGTTTTCTCCTTTCTGCTTCTCTGGTTTTTCTAGCAATACATTTATTTCAGTTATGTAACAACGACAAACAACAAAGTTAAAGAGAAGGGACTATAAAGTGGAAGCAGGAGATAAGGAGCCAGAAGTGGAGCTGGAACCAAAACAAAAATAAAAAACAAAAACCAACAAAGCGATCTGCAGAGCGGCTCCCTGGCCCCGATTGTGCTAATTCATCGTAAAGATCCTGGGCTCCCACACTAGATGAAACCCTGGAGAGGCTGCCTCCCTCTCGGGCCGGGCCGCAGTTTCCTATCTGCAAAAGAGAGGACTGCACTGGATCAGTGGCTCTCAGCAGGGGGAGGTTTTGTTCTCCAAAGGAGTATGATGCAGGGTCTGGAGACACTTTCGGTGGTCACGCTGGGGAGGATGCTACGAGCAGCCAGTGGGTGGAACCCAGCCATGTTGCCCAGGCTCCTACAATGCACAGGACAGGCCCCTACAACAAAATATCCACGGTGCGGAGGTTGAGAGACCTGCCCTGGTGGCGTCTGATGGCCTTCGCAGATCCCGTGATGGGCCTAGACTGTCCTCGCCTCCTGACCAGAGTGTGACCGTGGCTCACGCAAGTTATAAGGAGGAGAGAAGTAAACCACAGCGTCCAAGGCAGGGAGCAGTCTCAAATAGTGGGTGGGAGGCCCTGCAGTAAAGGCAGACAGAAGGGCCGGCTCCTTCCCAGAGACGCAGGCCCTCCCTTGCTCACGTGAATGAACAGGGCCCCCGCCTGGTGTGTGTTGGCATAGCAATGGGCTGATGGCTAGGTAACCACACAAAATTGGAACAAAACAGAGGACTGGTGACTGGAGTATTTCCCTAATGATCACCTTATGATTTCTCAGGGTAGGAGAAACTAGAGGAAATACTCATCATTAATAATAGAATGTCCTTTAAAAACATAACAGGCTTATAAATAGATACTTAAGAAATACTGATTCATTTCAGATTAGACTTAACAAGAGTCCGCCATGACCAGACCTTCTGTGGACACTTGATAAAGACAGACATGGCGCCACCACCGCAGAGTGGGGAGAAGAAAGTCTTTCTAATCAGTGGTACTGGGACAGCTCGGCAAAAAGTGAAATTGGATTTCTGCTCACCACGAAACACCAACATCAGTTCCAGATAAATAACAGACTCAAAGGTGAGTTACACCTTGAAAGGCTAACTTCCAAAACTTTTAGAAGAAAATATATCTTCATGACTTTAAGGAAGTCTTTTTAAATAAGTCACAAGAGCACCAACCATACAGGAAACAAATTGATAAATATGCTGAACCTTATAAATTTCCGTTCATCAAAGGACAAGCTGCAGGAATACATGTGCAATACGGGTATCCACAATATATAAATAAGACTCAAAAATTAAAAAGAAAAAGATAACTCAATTTAAAAATAGGCAAAAAATACTGAACTTCAGCACTTCGCAGAAGAGGCCATCCAAATGGAAAGATGCTCAGCATCGTTAGTCAGCAGGGAAATAAGAACCATAAAGAGATGTCACAACACATCCACTGGAATGACTATGATCGAAAAGACAGACAAATCCAAGAGTTCATGAGAATGTAAAGAAATTAAAACTCTCATATTCTGCTGAATGGGAGAAGAGATTGGTACAACCACTTTGTAAAGCTGTTTGGCAGTATCTGCACTACTCGGCTGCTTCACTACTAGAAATGACAGCACACGTCCACCCAGAGACACGTACAAGGGTATCCATCACATCTTCATTCATAATAGTATCGAACTGTACATAATTCCAATGTCCATTCACAGTAAAATGGACTACTGAATTAGTCTATACAGTGAGAACACTGCCTGTTCCATGTACTGCTGTATATATGTTAGACCTTAGTTAAAAGCACCAAGCAAACACCCCATTCCACACAAAATTGGGTCTCTGTAGTAATATTACACGCTGAATTTTAAGAAACATTTACAAGTACCTCACTTAAAGAAGCAAATATACCTTCGTCTAAGTAATCATCTTTTCAATTGATATTTCCTCCATCTACAAATTAATGATACATTAATAATCTCTGTTAAAAAAACAAAAAAGGGAGCCACGGAATGAGAAAAGGCACTTGCAGAATATACACCAACATGGAACCCACGACCAGAAAGAACTCTGAAAATCTGTGAGAAAAAGACAATGGGCACAAAAGAAATATGGGCAAAAGGCTTCTCACTTTTCAGTGTCCTTCCAAGTTTTCTAAAATTATTATATACTGCTTCGATTTTTAAATTTTACTTTTAGTTCAATAATACTATGTGAATATACTTTCTTTGTAAAATACCAGACGCTCCAGATAAAGCTAAAGTCCCCTTTGACCTCTAAGCCTGCTTCCCGCCCTGGTACCTAGAGAAAATGATTGAACTATTTGGTATGCTTTTTTTCTAGTTTTACTTTTCAATGTGGTGTTCTTCTGTGGGCTTTATTATTTGGTTATTTATTTTACATGTGTGGCATCATACTGTGTCTTGTCCTGGGACTTGCGTTTTTTCCACTTAATATTATGCTTTCACTATTTTCAATGTTGGTATGCGCAAAGCTATTTTAGTATCTTAATTCTTTTTAAATGCTTCAGAGCCCTTCCCTTGTGGATGGCCATTGAGTCTCCTTCCTTCCTCTCTTCCTCCCTCCTATTTTTTTTGTTGTTAGTCCCCCTCTTTAATGAGAACAATTGATGTGTTATTTCAATATTTATGGAATTTCAGCTTCATAAAGTAAAAAGCTCCAAAAAGCTCATGCCTCATTCTAATCTCAGAAAGCATCATCTTAGCTTGGGGACGTCCCCAGTTGCCCAAGTAGAAAGCAGAGGCACAGCTTTGGGGAGCCCTGATCTGTGCTATGTGCCCGTCTCCAGTGCCCCCAGGACTGGGACCAGTCCTGGAAACCTAGGCTTTCGTTCCCCCGCCTCTGCTGCTGATGTGCTGTGTGACCTCAGGGGAGTTGCTCCCCTCCTCTGGTTCGCTATTTCCTTACTTACGAATAGAGAGGGTTGAAATATATATACTGTTGGGGTCTCTCTCAGCTCTGAAGATCTTTGATCCTCAGTGTCCTGTTGTCCTCAGTGATATATGTGAGGGACCACCCCTTCCTTGTAGCCCCACCGATAGTCTGCCCCTCAGGGGAAGCTTAATTGATTTCCTCATGTCGTACCTCCTCAAGAAGGAGGTGCTAACAGGGGAAGGCAGAAAAAAGGCTTTGGGGGACCCGCCTCCCCACCTAGGCTCCTCCTTGTGCCCCTATAGCGCATCTTCCCGAGGCCTTGACAAGGCCTTGTTTCCTACTTATCTCATCCCTGTGACTTCTGAAGGCTACGGTTTCCATAGCAACCCAGGCCTACTGAACCGTGTTAAAAACCTGTCACCATAACGAGGAACACGTAGCTGTCTCGAGAGTCCATTTAACGGGGAGCAGAGAGGCCATTACTCCTTATGGAGGAAGAGAAAAACTGTGCATTTCAGAGACTCTGCGGTGCAAAGGGTCCGAGACAGCAGCTGGTCCACGTCCTGCCGCGTACCCCTGAGGCGCGGAGTGAGCTGATTCACGCCAGGTCACAGAGACGACTGGAGGCGAGAATCCTCTCGGCTCTTTATTCCGAGCTCTTGCTATTACGGCTTCTTTCTCGCCTCCTCGCTTTTGTCCCACCTCCTACTGAATTTCCTCCTTTCCCCTCCCCGAACCATGCGCCTCCTGCCTTCAGGATGACCCCTGCCCTGGACAACAGCAAAGACCCTCGTCCTTCACTCACCTTCCAGCTGGTTCTTCTCCCAACAGATAAAGGGCCTTTAAAAAACGTAAATCAGACCCCGTCACTCTCCGTCTCACAGTGCCCCAGTGGCTTCCGACGGTGGCCCCCCAACCCTGGGACTGTGGCCGCCTGTCTCTCCCACCTCAGCTCCCATGTTGCTCCCTCTTCCTCTTCACTCCAGCTCACTCCGGGGGGTTCTTTCTGTTTCTTAAAGATGTCAAGCTCCATCCTCTCTGAAAACAGCACGCCCCTCCCAACATCCTCCACTCCGTCTATCCTCTTCCCCTATTTATTCCTTCACAGCAAGTACCACCATCTGCATTCACCTTTGCCTGTTTACTTCTTCAATCACCTCCCTTTCTGGAATAAAAATAGTAATGAATCTGTGTCTCTTGTTCGCGACCATTTACCCACCACCTACAGCTGTACCCGGCACCGAGCAAGCTATCAACACCCTTTCACTTTCACTGAAAGAGTG
>NW_006431919.1:6977061-6984861 GCF_000325575.1 Pteropus alecto | reverse complement strand
AGATGAGCGTGGGAATGGACACCGACACCCCTACTGCCTCCTGAGGATTATGCACCCCCAGAGCAACATCGCTCCCCATCTCCTTCCACTGCTCCAAGGGTGTCCGTTACCCAATACAGGTAGGGCTGGACCCACCTGTGAACACCACCCATGGAGAAGAGCAGAGATCAACTGACTTGCCCTGGAAAGAATGTGGAGAATGCAGCCTCCGTGATCACCCTCCAGGGCTGGGGGTCAGGTGGGAAAAAGAGTGGGCTGGTTCTGTGTGGTCCCGGGAGGTGGAAGCATAGGGAGGCGTGCTTTTGCTCATTATGGTAACTACAACCAATTATTAAGTTCTTACTGTATGCACCTTACATGCATGCCTTCCTTCCAGCCTTTACCTTCCCTGCAGGGTAGAATCACTGTCTCCCATCATGACACACTGAAGACCACACTGCGCGTTCTACCCGCAGCCTGGAACACTTGTCCCAGCTCTCCACCAGGCAAGTTCCTGGTCATTCCGCAGGTCCCCTCCTCATCGAGGAAGTCCTCCCTCACCCCCAAGGCCACACCAGGGTCTCGGTTGGTTTCATGTTCCCATTGGACCCTGCACTCGCCCCTTGTGGCTCTTGCTGTAATTGCAAACGGATCATTTCTGTGTGAACACTTGTTCAAAACCTCCTCGCTCCTGGGCGGGCCACAAGGCAGGGGACTGGCTACTGCTGCATCTCTGAGCGCAGCACCTGCCTTGTGGCAGCCAAGGAGTCGCTATTTGTTTAACGAGTGAATGGGAAACTAACACTCTGACGGGTGGCCAAGGTCTTGCGGTGAGTGACGGTGGAGCTGGGGCCTGTGCGTGGAGCTGTCTGAAGTGGAATGGAGAGGAGACCGAGGCCTGCACTGGACGAGCCTGAATCTGTGCTACAGACTCCCCTGGGCAGCCGTGGTAGAGGGCCCTCAGGTGTCTGGTTGGGGTGGGGTCTTTTCTGGCCTGGGATGCTCCAACCCCTCTGGGTTTAGGACTCACCAGGGCCTGCTCTATGAGCAGGCAGAACAGGATGGCGTTGCCCACTTCCCTCAGGCTCTGGAACACGTCTGTCTTGAGCTCCGCGTACTCGATGATGTCCTTCAGCTGGTGGTGGAAGAACTCCAGGATGCCTGGGGGCGAAGGGGCACGGTCAGCAGGGTGTATGGGAAGTGCCAGCGGAGCAGCAGCCCCAGACACGACCCTGGGACAGCAAAAAGCCAAACCTTTCCGGGCTCCGTAGGAGAGGAAGCTCAGGAGGCTGGCTCAGATCTTTTTGGTAAGAAAACAAAACACACATGAATTGAGGAGCCCTGGGTCTTTCCCAGTCCCTCTCCAAAAATACTTGAATTCTTGGTAATGGCAGGAATTAGTATTTATTTATAGGGGTTAGATATTATCTGCAATATCTCATTTAAAACTCAGAACACCCCTAGGAACTAGGCACTATTACCCTCGTTTTTGGATGAGGCTCAGAGAGGGTAAGTGTCATGCCAGAGTCACACAGTTAGTAAGTAAGACGGGCAGCTGACACTGAAAATCAGAGCTTTTGGCCCCAACCCTTTCTTATTTTGAATCACATTGACCCAGTCAGTACCTGGCATCTTTATTTTTAGAAAAAATACCAGGTGCCAAACTCTTGGTCTCTATCTTTCTGTATTCCCTAGGGCCCCAAATTCAGTCCTAGCTCCATTCACTCCAAGGGAAGGAAAGAATCATTCTTCTACCCAGAGGCTGTTTCCTGACTCACTTTAGAAATGCCACCTGGGGCACCAGCCTCCCAACTGGGCAAATGGAAGAAGGAATCCTAGAAGGCTGAGCTAATGAAGACCTTTACGAGTAAACCTTGCTATTTATTTTTTAGCTCTCACACTTGAGGTCCTCTTCCAGCTTCCCAGCAGCCCTGTGAGGCAGGCCTTGCAAGCATCATTTACTTTTGCTGACAGAGAGGACACTGTGGCTCAGAGGGATTAAAAATGGTTCAAAGCTACCTAGTCAGCCGCAGAGGGAAGATGCAAACCCAGAGCTCTGCCAGCTCACTGGCACGTCAGAGGAGCAAACAACCCGAGGCAGATGGCCGGAGCCCTTCCACTAAGGGATGGGCTTGGGTTATTTTCCTGTCACCGCCCCCTGTCTCTGGTTCCCCATCACCAACCTGGGGAGCCATACTCATGCCGGGGCAAGCGGCATATCTTGGGCATCACTTCGATCAGTGTTTTCACATACTGGAGAATGGTTCCTTGGAGCTGACAAGAGAGGAGCACAGACGAAATAATCCACCGTTGCCGCATATGTGTGTCTCTGGGCTGAATGCCGGGCTACTGGAGTGTACGGGGCGGCGGGGGGGTGGGAGGGGTGGTTCTACTGAGACCTGTGGGTAAGTGCTGTGAACTGAATGTGTCCCAAACTTACTTGTGGAACCCCCACTCCCTAATGTGATGGTATTAGGAGGTGGGGGCCTTTGGGAGGTGATCGGTCATGAGGGTAGAACCCTCACGAATGGGAGTGGTATTAGGAGGTGGGGCCTTTGGGAGGTGATCAGTCGTGAGTGTGGAACCCTCACGAATGGGATTAGGGCCCTTATAAAAGACGTGACAGAGGCGCTTTCTCTGCCGTGTGAGGACACAGCGAGAAGGCAGCCGTCCGTGAACTTGGAGGGGGCCCCCACCAGAACCCGACCACGCTGGCACTCTCTCTCGAATTTCCAGCCTCCAGAACTATGAGAAGTAATCATTTGTGGTTTAGGCCACCCAGTCTGTGAGGTATTTGCTATACCAGCCTGGGCTAAGACAGTAAGGCACTCTCCCTGAGAGCAGGCTCTCCCCTCAAAGTGGGGGACAGCCCCTTTGCCCTTTGAAAGGGACGATGGGCCTTTAGGAGACGGCAAAGGGAGCTCTCGCATTACCCGCCGGGGCTTACAGACTTTAAGGAGGGCAGTTTCTAGGCACGGTGTCCTTCCTGGGGTTGGGGAACTTCAATGAGATCCAGACTAAGAGCTAAAATAAAATGGGGCCGGGAGCTGTGGAGACCGAGACACATTATCTAATTTAAGCATGGAAAATACATAGCACATTTATCCCTGTCCAAGGGATAAATCTTTAACCAATTACCACATTTTTCCTGTTTAACTCTGGATTTAGCTTCGTAATCCATAACCATCCATGGCTCTACGAAGAAGCTGCTACCAGGGGACTTAAGTCAGCAGGTGAGTCCTGTTTGCCATGCCTGCTACAGTTATACATTATTGTTCTTTTGTTATTTCAAATTTTCAGGAAAATCTTGTTTTAAGTGTTTCAGCCTTGTTTCAGCAGTATGGTGGGGAATTAAATGAAGGTTCAGATGACCATATTTGCGGCGGAGACAGAATGGTGGTAAAGGGTTACAGAATTCCCTTGAGGCCAGTGCAGTATTAGTAGAAGTGGTTAGTGAGAAATCCCAAGGGGAAGAGGTGTGGTGATTAATCAGAGATGTCTGCAATGGGTATGGGAGGGGAACATGGTAGCACATGGGTCATGAGTTTGTCTTACTCTAATAGCACTGCACAGGCGGGGAGTACCAGCAGTCATTACTAGGCCCTAAGGGGGATTGGTCAGGATTGCTGAGTTCAGTCACCAAGTACAAGGAGTGAGCTCAGGGTCAGAAAACAAGAGGCACAGCCAGAAGTAGTCAGAAGCAGCACGGAAATGTAACAGAGTGACAGGTAACAGGAACCAAGGGATAAAGGCAAAGGATTCTCTGGCGATTCCTATAGATAGGGCTGTGACTTGATTTCCCGGGCCAGGTAAAAAGTGACAGCAGATCTTGTTCCCCTCAAGCCCACTGGAGTCATCCCAGGCCGCTGCGAGGCCCTTCCTTACCAAGCTCTTGACTATCTTCAGCAGCTCCTCCATGACCACGGCAATGCCCTGGTAACCCAGGAGTCTGCAGATGGTCTTGAAGTGAGGGGGCCCCACGAAGTTCCTGTAGGAGCTGTAGATGTGGCTGTAGGCGATGTTGAGAGGCTGCAATACAGGAATACAAAGTAAGTGGCTGGGCGCTGACTGGACGCCGGCCTGAGTCCTGGTGGGAGACGTTTCGCCGATAGAAAGGATGGAAACCCGATGTCATCTGCGTGCTCTCACTGGGGACCCCATGACTGTGTCTGAAGATGCTGGCCATGGAGAGAGGTGTGGCCAGTGGCCACAGGATGGAGCAAAGGTCACTAGAGGCAGCAGTGGTCCCCCAGCCGAAGAGGGAAAAGCACGTCTGGGTTCATATCTTTTTTATAGAGACTCTTGCTACCTATGAGTGTCCACACACAAACCAGGACTTTTACCCACTGAGCCATGGGGTAGGGGCAAAACGGATGATTTTCTTTCTGTAGAGACATTTTTAGTACTAGAAACTGGCAGAAAGAACCATGTGAAAACTCAGTGGCTGATTCAATGTCATCTTCTTCTACTGTCAGTTGCCTCCATCTCTAGCAGGGTGGGGTCTAGGCCTGGGGGACGAGAGACCTCTGCTGAGTGTGTGGGAAAACCAGTTTCTTCATCTATAAAAGGAGGGGGTTGGATTAAATCAGTGGTTTCCTAACTTTTCAAGTAGAGTCCAAAAAAGAAAAAAGCCATGACAGGAACTAGTATGTGATGTAGACCAAAGCAGAACTGCCCTGTGTGGGTGCCAGTTGGGGGCTCAGAGCCCTGGCCACTGACTGGCCACCTCCACTGTCCTCAGAACCTCTATGAGACACCTTCGATGAAAACAGGATCTTTTTAAGTGTGTCCGAGAATATATGACCAAAATATAGGTCCCTAACTTGGTCTCATTTGGTTGGTGAGACTGCAAAGTTATCGCTGACTTTGTTTTGAAATGCTGCCGCTTACAGAATGCCAGGCTTTGCGAAGCTCTCCACGTGCATTCTCATTTAATCCACACAATGAACATATGGTTATGGGCAATTCTCAGCCCCATTTCACAGATGAGGGAATTGAGGCTCAGGGTGGTAAGTAGCTTGCTCAAAGCCACACAGGGTAACTGAGCCCTGATCTGCATCCAGGTAGGTCATGTTCCAAAGCCCATGTCCTTAACCTCTACTTACAATGGTGGATCCTGGGAGCTGAATTCTATTATAAACCATAACTGGTTTTAAATAAGGCTTCACTTCAAAGCTTAGTTCTGAGTGTAATTTTCCTACCCAGAATTGTAAAATTCTTGAACACAAACCATGCAAATATCTGAAGACCACATCCAATATTCTATTAAGTGAAATTTTCTATTAGTTGGCTAATTAGAAACCTTACCTGAATTAAATAGGAACTGTAATGATACTTTTGGAGGGCTGCAAAAGTCTCAACTCCCTCTGGAGCCACCAAGGGAAAATTGAATTATGTTCAGTTTAGGTTTCTCGTTAAGTATGTTTTTGTATAGATGAGTTATTCTAAACTTTACAAAGCAAGCTTCATAATGATAGCAGCCCCTAATAACAAGGATACACGAAGAATGTAACTGGAGGACCCGCTCAAAGCAAGGATTTGCGAGGAATCAGAACACCCACTCCCCCAGCAGGCTGAATAATGGTTTGTTTGGTAAGCTAATGTCTGCACGTGGGGAGGCTCAGAATATGAGGAAGAGCAGGCTCGGCAGTTGGCACCGATGTGCTGTCACATGTCACAGTAAACTCTGCCTGAACCTGGCGCAGGGTTCCCTTATAGTGGTTACTAAAGGTTTCTAAATGTTACGGGGCAGGAATGGCTTGTGCAGGGAAGAAACTATAACTGATTTGGGAGCGTGATGTTCACTGAAGTCAATGTTCGGCAAATCCCCAAGTATGTGAGTTGGATTTAGCCAACCAGGGGCCAGGCCATGTCACTTCCTGTGTGTGCGTAAACCACTCCAGTGTCTTTGGAACAGGAACACCTATCAAACAGGGCAGAGCGAGCAAGGTGCTGAATGTTAGGAGGGGCTGACTCTCCTTGGTGGGTGCATCTCGGTTCCAGCCCGGGTACTAAAGCCCCGCTCTGTACCCCCGTCTCCCATCTGGGGATGAAGAATAGAGCCAACCGTGGTTTACTTCTGGTGAGAGAAGCGATTGACCAGAAAGGGGTGAGAGAACTTTCTAGGTGATGGAAATGCCCTACGTGTGGCTTGGGCTGTTGACTACACGGATGTACACACTGGTCAAAATGCATGAAACTAAGTATGTGTACACTTAACAAGGCTTTCTGCACACCAGGAAGTGGGCACCCACTGGACACCGGGTCTGCTGCTACCTGGATTTTGGACTTCCCATCTCCAGGTAATAAATTAAAGCTGTTTGAGCCACTCATCGACGGTATTCCCGTTATAGCAGCCTGAACTGAGTGCATTTTTTTTTACTAGATATGATTATATGTCAATATAAAAGTAAATTAAAAAACCCACTAAACTATATCATAGCCTAATTTACTTCCCAACATTTGTTTTCCAAGATTAAAAAACTCAAAGCTTTACTTTTCTTCTGAAGATGGCTGACGCTCAAGCCTGCACAGGCGGCGGGAAAGGTGATCTCTGTCATGCTCAGGGCCCCGAGGGGCATCTGACAGAGTACGCGGGCTGTTGGAACCTCCTTCCACCCCCCACCCATACCAGGCACTCCAGGCCTCCACTCCGAAGCCAGTAAAGCGCTGGGCACTTCTTCACCCCCTCTCAAATATCCCATGAAAGGCATTTCTGAGCAGCAGGGTACTTTCAGATGCATATCCCTGGAGGACACAGAAAGCAATCAGCTACTTTATTTTTTCCCTCTGATTCTATGATTTTTTTTTTCTTTTGCTTTGTCTGAGCCTTGAGTTATAAACTGGGGTGGGCACACCTGAGTTCAAACTCCAGGTCCATAAATTTACTAGCTAAATGATCAAATTAGCTAATTACTTAACCTCTCTTGAGCAAATTACTTAACCTCTCTTAGCTTCGGTTTTCCCTAAGGAAAGATAATAATACCAACTCCACAGGGTTGTCGGAGGTTTAAATGAGAACATATAGAAAGCGCCGAGTATGGTGCCTGGCACATCGGATGTAATCACTGCAATAACAGCTATTAATATTACTTTGTTTGATAAGTCGGTAAGTAAAGACTAAGGAAATACAGCTTCTTGGTCAAAATTTCCCCAGTAGACATGATTCTCTGCATGGAGAGACACATGTGGGGGTACACACATGGGGTACAGTTCTACACAAAACAGCGGATATCCCGTATGGGGATGTGACAGAGGATATAGCTGAACTAGCTGATGAAATGCACCCAAAATGCAGATTTTGCTCAATATTTACAGCATTATAAAATGGGAGCTGTCCAACAACAGACTGTGCTGGGGGTAGAGGCCTCCGCCGCTGCAAGCATCTGAGAGGAGGTTGAGAAACACAGCATGGGATTGCTAGAAGGAAACCTGCCTGGGGTTGAGGGTTGGAATAGAAGTGATTAATGCTTCCTTCAGAGGTGCACGCTCCACTGTGATCTTCCTGGATGCTCATTCTCATTAGCAGTCTTCTTAACCCTCACTCCCACCCAAGAAGCTTCTAGGCCTCCGCCGCTGCAAGCATCTGAGAGGAGGTTGAGAAACACAGCATGGGATTGCTAGAAGGAAACCTGCCTGGGGTTGAGGGTTGGAATAGAAGTGATTAATGCTTCCTTCAGAGGTGCACGCTCCACTGTGATCTTCCTGGATGCTCATTCTCATTAGCAGTCTTCTTAACCCTCACTCCCACCCAAGAAGCTTCTGGTATCAAGTTTCCTTCAGCACTTCCCGGCAAGCACAAATAAAAATATATAGGGTTCA
>NW_006431919.1:6957344-6976088 GCF_000325575.1 Pteropus alecto | reverse complement strand
TCAGCAGCCCTCCCCAATTCCCCTTCTAGGCAGAAGAGAACAATTCTGGAATTGTTTTACTACACACTAGGGTTTAAAAAGTCCGCCTTATAGACCTACTCAATGCACGTAGGTGGCCTCTTGTTGATGTTTCTCTATCAGTTTTGGAATCTGGTCTAGACCAGAATTTTAGGCCTCAGTTGATGGCCCAAGCACAGGCAGAACCAGCATGAATTGAGCAGAATTCAAATCCTTCTAGATGAACAAGCACCCCTCCCTCTCCCTCTGCCCCAATACACCACACCCATGCAGGAGAAAACACACACACATGCTGAAAAGTACACACCCCCGAGGGCACCCATCTACCTGCTGGCTCAGTAGGAGGCTGGGCCCTATTGAGAAAATGTGGGAATATGGGAGCCTGGGCATTTTCTGAGGTCAGGCAAAGAAAAACAGGAATGTAACATGACTTGAGACATTAGAAACATGCTATAAATTTCTTACACTGAAATAGTCCTGCTAACTGACTCAAATACAACCCAGGGGCCTGCCTTAGAAACCAAGTACATTTAAAATGGCTCACTCAAAACTGAGCTAAACAAGCTTGCACAATCCATAATGCACAAAATAGATGATTTTATGAGATCTCAAGAAATAAACATTCTTGATTCAGGAATAAGAGCCTTATTAATGTGTGACATAGATGTGCATTTTTTGAAAAAGGCAAAATAATATTTTGGGAGAAAAAATATGGTGACTTTGATCTGGCAGATCTTGGGCACTGCAATATTATCTGTATATAGACTTTTTAAAAAAATTGTGATAAAATACACATAACATAAAAGCTACCATTTAAACCATTTTTAAGTGTTGTGTATGGGCTATTAGTCATAAGGCCTCTATCTTTTACCAGATGGTCAGCGCAGTCCAGCCATTCCAAACAATGAGACGTATTTATTTGGCAAACTGAATTTGCAAGCAATTTGCATCTCTGCTTTCTGGAATCACAACTGCTGTTTTCAGAGATCCCAAGAGGAATTAAAACTGTTTCTAATTTCCTGTTTTAGTTACAATTTCTCTAATTTTCCAGAGCAATGTGAATACCATCAGCCCCACCAACACAAATCCGGCTCTCCAATTCAGGTCCAAGAGGGAGCTGCAGCTTAACGCTCTGAAACCACAGGTGAACTAATAAAACAGCAGTATCAGGAAAGATCACAGGGTAAGATAGGATAAAGGACTGATAATTCCTGAGTTACAGGTTCAAATCCATTGCTAGGGCGTGGAAAAAACTGCTGATGTGTCTGTCCATCCCTTCGTGACATCTGGCGAGCTAGAGGGCTGGGTCTCGATCATCTGGGTTTCTTCTTAGTCTTCTCAGCTCAGAGGCTGAAAGATTCAAGGCAGCTGTTGTGGAGCCCTCAAGAAATGATGCTCTTCCTTTCTTGTCTTATGAATTAAGTCCTTCGGAGAAGGCAAGAGGGAGAACAGGAACCAAAACTTCCTGTTCAGAGATACCCTATCCACACTGTAGTACTTAGCGATGTCGAAGTTTTGAAGGAAACCAATGTCATCACTTTTAAAATAACCTAATAATAAAGATGATACACAAGTGTATAATGCTTCTCTGCTGATGAACTTTTTTCATGTAATGATTCCTTCATAACTGCCCAGGGACAATCCTTTTCTGTAGCCGATGTAACAAATGGCCACAAACCTGGTGGCTTACAACAACGGAAACTTATTCTCTCATAGTTCTGAAGCCACAGATAATTTTGTGAGATCTCAAGAAATCAGTATCACTGGGCCAAGATCAGGTCAGCAGGGCCATACTCCTTCCAGGGGCTCAAGGGGAGAATGTGTCCCTTGCATCTTTCAGCTTCTGGCGGCAGCCAGCATTTCTTGGGTTGCGGTTGCCTCCCTCCCATCTTCAAATGTCTCTGCTGAAGTCTGGTCTTTTCCTCTGTATGTGAGTAACCTCCTCTGCCTCCTCTTATTAAGGACATTTGTGATGGCATTTAGGACCCACCCTGATAATCCAGGACAATCTTCCTATTTTAAGATCCTTCACTTAGTCACCTCTGCAAAGCCCTTTTTCCACATTGAGTAACATTTCCAGTTTTCAGGATCAGGACCTAGCACCTTTGGGGGCCATTATCATCCTACCGCACCAGGTAAGGCAGGGACAATCATCCCCATTTGGCGGAGGAGGAATCTAAGTACAGTGACTTGCCTGAGGTGAAATACAAGATGATATCTTGCCGTAGGTACCAACTACCAAAATAACAGAATTCTCCAGACTGGGGGAAGGACCCTTCAGATACGAGAACAGGGATGTCGGCAGGGATGTCAGCAGTGAAGTGGGTGGCACTGCTGGTGCTGTTGCCGGCAGGGCTGAGGCAGACTCCCCTAGCCAGGCCACTGGGGAAGAGCTGGCACCCAGGTATGGACCCGGCTGGGATGTACCCAGCTTGCTACAGCAAAGCACCTAAGGACCATGACTTACAGGGAAGGTATCGCAGGCGTTTAATGAATTTCCCTGAGGTCAAATCACAGCTTAGATGGGTTCATCATCTAGCTAGTGGTGACCACACCAACAACTTCTAAAGACTGAAAATTTACTGGGAAATTATCGGTACAACTGAAAGAATGATCTGTGCCACAATCTATATTGCTTGGAAGGCAGTTGCCTGATAGACTCTATGTAATTTACTTTACTTAGAGAATGTATTTTTAAAGTTTTGACTTCTGTACTAATTTTGATTCCTGAACTAGCTGTTAAAGGTTTTCTACATTTCACATCACCCCTTACCTGACGTGACAGAGCTCTTAGGCAGGTGTACCTGGACTCCAGACTCCTGACTCCAGAAGATAAAACATGTCTTGACAGAATTTCTCCAAATGCGTTTGATGTTTTCACTGCTTCGGTAAGCTACATTAAGATGGCTGGCTTCCCTCTGAGGTCTTTTAGTTCCTTGCCTGTTCCCATCACTCTAGAACCCACTACGCTGTGAAGCCCTGTCTCGACCTCTCAGGAGAAGAGAGCCACGAGGCAGAGCTCGTGTTCGGTACTGCTGGCTGCAGAAGGGGAGAAGCTGAGTGGCAGTGCATCGAAGGACCTGCTTGGAGCTCTGGCTCCGGGGACCCACACACCTAGGCTTAGGGCGCTGCTCTGCCACAGCCTCACTGTGTTAATAACCCCTCTGAGCCTCAGCTTCCCACCTTTGTGCAATGGCAATAAGAGAGCCTACCTTGAAGAGCTGTTGCAAGGGTAAAATGAGGAAACACATGCAAAATGCACCAAAATGTTCTCAATGGTGATTTCTGAGTTGTATGGTTTGACTACTGTCTTTGAGCTTTTCTGTATTCTTTCATTTGTGTACAATAAGCCTATACATTGTTTTACAAAAAGGAAGAATCATATATGGGTGCAAACCTTGTCCATTACAGCCTTTGGACGAGGCTATGACCAACTCAGGAAATGGTTCTGACCCACTGACCTTTTCTTCTTAATAGTCACAGCTGCTATTCCTGCAGAGATGGCCTCATCTCATTGCCCCGGCGCGACAGCGCGGGTATTACTGATATCTGCCTTTTACGGAAGAGTTAACCAATCGAGAAGAGTGAGGGAATTTGTCCAAGGCCACACAGGCAGGATGTGAACCCAGCCTGGGGTTTTTCGGGGCCTGCACTCTGAACCCTGGGTGCCGATCAGCTTTGGGACTGAGGGGAGCCCTCACTCTGTCCCTTTGCTGATGTCCTCTGGCAGTCTTTTACTCCTGGTGCAAACCAGCCAGGCACCACCCGGCCTGACAGCTACAACTTGGACACACTGCAGAGGGGCCTCCTGGAAGGTACAGAGAGAGCGAGCTTGGATGGGGTGTGATCTCCCAAGGCGAGTGTCCCCGGATGATTGATCGCATTCGCCGATCACTGCGCTGGATCTTTCTGGGTGCTGCTGGTGATGGCGATGGTCCAGAGCAGTGGGACGAGCCCTGGCAGGGACCTGCTCTCCACTCCTGGCTCTGCCGCTAGTCAGGGGCCCGGCCTGAGGAATGGCGTCCCTTCTCTCAGGATCTGTGAAGCCAGAGCACGTCTAGGCCTCACATTCTCTGAGTGTCTCAAGTTCTCACATAAAAAGCTCAGTGTCAAAAATGGCATCCAGGGGCATGAAAAACAGATTCCCATTTTCCATGGCAAAGGCTTGACTTCTATCTCATCACTCCACAGGCTCCCTAACTCTAGTATTTTTATTTTCCTCGAAATAACATTTTCAAAAGGCACCAGCGAACGACCACACTGGCCTTCCTGTGCAGAGGATGCTTTCATGCTCTGCAGGAAGTCATCATTAGCTCGCATCACCGCAGACTTTAGACGGGCCCTGGGAAGACGAAATGCCACGGGAAAGCCACATCTAATCAAGGGTCCGGACATCCCGACTCACAGAGACCCTTGGCCAGACAGGGTCTGTGACTCCCCAGGCAACTCTTCGTGACTCTTCGATTATTGCTAATATGAATCACAAGGAGGCCTTCAGGGGCTCACTTGGATACTTTGGCCAAGAACCAAGAAGAAAAAAAAGCTGACTTAAAAAAAACCACGTTTTGTGTAAAATAACTCAGGTCTGAATCTATCTGAACTAGGGCTGTTGTAATAAATTACCTCAAACTTGGTGGTTTAAGATGACAGGACCTCATCCTCTATTTCAAACATGCCCTGTGACATCCCCAACAGAATGGTGGCAATGTATTCTTTTAAGGTCAAAGGGAACAGGAAGGGCGAAAGCTCAGAGGCCCAGACACCTTTGTGGGAGAGAGAAATGGGCAAGGAAGCAAAGTCGGGATTCTTGAAAGAAAAGAAACTTGGGGGATCATCCAGCCTGGGAACAGTAAACAGTTTCTATTTCTGGTGTCAACTCTAACTGATCGATTGATGAGCAGTTTTTTGGGATGCTCGTCTTGAGAAGGACTCTGAGGCTGTGTTTCTGAGGCCAACGAGGAGTGCTGTATTAGTTTCCTGTGGCTGCTATAACAAATTACCACAAATGTGGTGGCTTAAAACAATAGAAATTTAATCTCTCATAATTACGGAGGCCAGAAGCTTGAAATCAAGGTACTGGCAGGGCCGCACTCCCTCCGAAAGCTCTAGGGAGAACCATTTCTTGCATCCCCCAGGTCCTGGTGCCCCTAGCATTCCTTGATTTATGGTGGCATCACTCCCATCTCTGCCTGTCTTCATGTGGCTTCTCCCTTTGTGTCTCTCTGTGGGTATAGCTCCCTCTTCTTTCTCTTATAAAGGTACCAGCCATTGGACTGAGTGCTCCTTCTAAATCCAGCATAAGATCGTTTTGAGATCCTTAACTAGCTAATTCTACAAAGACCCTATTTCCAAATGAGGTCACATTCTGAGGTTCTGGGTAGACCTGAACTTTGGGGGGATACTCAAAACATCCTAGTACAAGTACCATGATGGTTTAGCAAGCCTAACGTGGGTTCAGGAATGGACAGGGGTAGCACCCATCTCTTCTGTCTGCCACCTGATCTAGCCCAAGCCCACAGCTTTACGGATGATGATGGAATCGAGGCCTGGAGAATAAAAGAGTCTTGACCAATATCATATACCTGGTAATGCCACAGGAGACAGGGATAAAGAAAGAAGAGAATATAGAGGTGGGGTAGGAGGTGGGGTGGGGGTGTGGGATGGGAGGGGATAGAGATGAAATTACTGTTCTCATTGTGGGGTAACTGAGAAAGGCATCTTTACATTTGAAACCATTGTCCAAAGAGAGTCTAGACGGGGCAAAAAATAATAACAATAATTAGCCAATTAGAGAGAAAATTTAGGAGCCCTGGAAGAATCAGTACTACTCTGAGGATCAGTCTGCAGCAGACTGTCAGCCTTTTTTCCCCCCAAATAAACGAGAGCTCCTCTCACTGGGCAAAAGCCTTTCCAGGCTGGTCCCTGAAAGCATCGTGAGTACAGATGCCTGCTGGTTGCCATGGTGAATGATGCTGATCTGAAGAAATGAATAATGTGAGCATTGGGGGCGACAGCGGGATTACTCAGACGGTGGCAAGAGAGACATCAAGGAGAGCCCGGAGCAGAGGAGGGAAGACACCATTCTCTCAGCTTGCATCCACTCTGCCTCCGAAGGCTACGCTCTCCAACCAAATCCTCCGCAAGCATCAGGTAAGGGACATAAATGGCTCTTCTTGGACATGGAAATGGCTTTTCTTTTCACACTCTGCTTGGAGGAGGGCCAGGCAATCGTAATATGCATAACTACAAATAGGGGGAATTTCAAAATAGAAGCAGAGGAAGAAATATAAATACGGGAAACTGATTTGGTCTAAAAGCTGAGGATGCTGCTAATGTCTTGACAGAAAGCTCTTAAAAATATCTGCTGCTGGGAACTCAGTCCATAAAGGCGGCCAGTAGCAGATGTGAGGCAAACAGGAGAAAAGATTCATGACAAGTAACGGGATTCGCGATCACTCTCGATGGAAGGGTTATACGAAAGCCGTTGCCTCTATATCATTAGTAATGAATTAAGCTCTTTTCACTGTGGTGGGAAGTGTATTTATAGGGATGTGTGGGGTCGTGGGGTGGAGTGGATGGGTATGTATAAGGAGACAAACATTTTAGTATCCTTCGCAATGACTTCCCTTGGAGGAATCTGAGCACACCTGTCTCGTCCCCTTGCATTCCCCATTTTTCTGAGAGAAAATTTCCAGCTTAAGAGAAAGGAACTGTTCCCCTTCTTGAGCATTTTAGTTCCTTAGAGAAGAAAATCAAGGACTGAAAAATCACTCAGTGCCATACGTCTCTCTGCAGCTCACCTCTTGGTCTAGGCATACGAGAATGAAAACAGAGGCTGGAGGGAAACAGGGAGGAGAGCGAGCAGCTTGAAATAGTCATCGGTTTGGCTTAATATCCAATTCTGGTTAAAATCTGATCGACTACTTCTCACTGTGTCATTGCAATCTAAAACAAAACCTTCTATGCTTCGCATGAGAGGAGGGGCAGAGAACTGAGCTGGGTGAGACTTATATGTGAACACACACAGCTCGAATATGGCTGACCCTGAATTTTAGATTAGGGAAATTCAGTGATAGGGAGAGAGAATTAAAAAGAAACAAACAGGCTTGAAGATGGTGCTCTCTTACCAAAGCAAGAGGGCTGGAAATCTGAAGAGGGCTCATTCGATTTGTCTGGAAAAACAGCAGTGGGTCTTAGTACCAGCACCTCATTTCGCAGTAACATTCTATTACTAAACCTAGCAGCCTTGCATTTGGATATCCAGCGGTTAAGTGGCTCTGAGTCTCGTACGTATTAGCTGAGTCACCGCAGATCATTCATCTGTAAAACAGGGACCTAGCTCAGAGGGCGTGATGGAGAATAAAGGAAATTTATTATTGCATGTTGAAAACCTAGCGACACAGCAGCTGCTTGCTAACCGTTGGCGGTTATTACCGGTATTAACATCTACGGCACCCATGGTATTCAAAATAGCAGTTACGCTGGTAGTAGGAGCTGATTTCTTGACCTATGAAACTAATTTCCTGAGTGTCTTGGCTTTGAGAACACAAATAAACAAAACAAGAGCAGAGGCTTTGCGGGGAAATCAGCTGCCAGTGAGTGATGAAGCAAGTCCCTCTCGCCTTGGGCGAAAGAACTGAGAGGCTGAAAAAGCAGTGGGCAGAATGTTCTAGATGGCTGAGCTCACAGCACTTGCAGCAGATGCAGAAGGTCCAGAAGGGAAATTTAGGTAAAACACTTGCTTCACTCGGTGCTCACAGATCTATGGTGACTAACTTAGGGACGCTGAGGTTGTCCTGATTTCTCCTTTTATTGCCCTTTTTTCTTCTTCTTTAAAGGTTGGGAACAACGTTACATTTAAAAGATCTGAGCCAGGGTGGGATGAGGCTGAGGAATGTGGGTGCATCTTTTTTAGGCCTGAAGGCCACCAGCTTTGGCATGAGGCAGCCCTGATTTGGACTTCCGTTCTGCCATTGTTTAGCTATACATGTCCAGCTGAATGACGTCACCTCTTGGCCTCCATTTCTTTGTCTGTAAAATGGGGGTGATAGTAGTCTCCATCTCGAATGCTCAGTAAGTGATGGCTATGATGATCATTAATAAATACTTAAACAAGGAGAAGTCACTCTTCGCTTTGATTCTGGTTCCAGAATCAGGATGAACATCGAGGTTGGGAACGTTTCTTACACGGGAGCCATCATTTCCTGGTCGTCCTCGGAGCCCTGCCTGGAGGACTATTACCATATTATGTACAGGCCCAACTGGAACAGCATCTTCTCTGGCTATCTTCGCTACAGCTTCCACCACGAGGAGAAGGTGCCTCGAACAATCAGCTCGGTGGTGCTGGAGCACCTTGCCCCTTCCACTCTCTACTTCCTGTGCATCAGCTGCAAGAAGGTTGCCTGTCCCTACAGGCATTACTGCACCATGTTCCACACTCTGGATAAGAGTCCGCTGGCTGCTGGAAGCTCCCTGGTAGACCCCCAGATCTCCCTGTGGGTGCTGATGGCTATTCTGCTGGCCTGCTTCACAGCCGTCTTAGCTTTCATCTGCCTCCAGTTCTGGTGCATCCGCTGCCATGAGCCTCGTTGGTCTTACAGAGCTGGCCACATGGAGGAAGCCAATGGGTTGGTGAGATGGCCAGAGGAGGCCCCGGCTCTTGGTCAGAGGGAGGAAGACCTGCAGGGGCTCCCCCTGGTGGAAATGCCACGCAAGGATTCTAGAGCTGGAGTAGAACAGGAAGCTGAAGCAGAAGGCAACCATGATGCACCCATGGGTGCCTTCCACAGGGAGGGTGGCGATCGACCTGCCATTCTGCCTCATTTTGGGGAATGAGAGGTGGGGAGGAAGCAGCCCATGTTGTGTAGCTTAAAGCCCTCCACACAGTAGGTCTTTGGTAAAAATGTGTCTGTAGACTATCCACTTGTCTCCCTTCAAATGTCAGTGTCTTCGTAGATCACCTAGGTTTGATGAATGCCCTGTGACAAAGCCTCTCATGCTGGAAGACATATACTCCTGTGATGTGCCAAGGGAGGGTCATGGCATCTCTTAGGAGTGTCCATCAAGGCGGGGAGGCAGTTAGGAATTAAAAACGTTATCTTAATATTAAAACAAACACGAATATATTATAATGTAGAAAGTGAAATCTGCATGACTTAAAACACAATACTTAAGGAACTTTTTGAGTTGAAGATGGGCTCTTTGGGTTATGCTTTCGGTCAGCGGAGGCAGGTAGATGTCAAATCTCCTCTGCTATTGGGCAGGTTATTTTGGAAAGGTGTGAGAGGCTTCTCTAGAGTGTTTTCCAACTTTCAGGCAATGACGTATCACTTCATACCCCATCCCCATTGTTTTTAAATCATAGATTATCTTTACTATTATTAACAATATATTTTCTTTAAATCGACTCATTTTTAAACTTAAACTTATTTTAAAAGATAGCCTTATATTACTCCAAAAATGAAAAACTAGCACCTTCCTGCCATAAATAGAAGGGAAGAGACATAAGAAGAAATAGAGCGAAAACAAAATACTATTAAATTTGACGTAGGTATTATTGCCTACTAAAGGCTCTGAGCTTAAGGCCTGTTTTCTCATCTTTGATAAAAAGAGAGAGCTGCAGGAGTTGGAGAGGTATTAAAGGCACAGTAGCACCAACATACATCTTTCTCCTTGATAAAATCCACGAGGTTTGAAAGAGAATTGAAAAGGGAGATGTTTTCATTTTGTGAGTCACTAGTATTTGATGCCCTGTCTGTAAACTATCTAAGATGCTCTCTGTAAGCATCCTCTGATTTGAGAAAGTTGCCTTGACCAGACTGGTTGTCCTGAAAAAGATACCTGCACTCTCCCGGAATCACCTAAGACCTTGGAAGCCCCTCCTGGAGGCTCGGTTGGTGGAGATGCATCTTGGCTCATCACACTTCCCAACCCAGGGCTCCCCGACTTACAAGAGTACATTTCCTAACAAGATTATGTCTACCCGGTCAGTTTCTCTTCTAAGTCCATCTGTGATGACCTTTGAAAATAGGGTCAAAGGTAGACATTTTTATTCTATCACAAAGAACAATACTGGCGTGTCACCCTTTCAGTGGCATTTTTTAGTCCTCTCGTAAAAACCTCCAAAGTACAAAATGAATGTCACGGCATTGATGAGATTTTACAAACGTTGTTTCCTCGTCGCCTCCACCGGTGTGGAGACAGAACTTGAGGAAGGGGCAGAGATGATGTCTATTTTAATCTCTAATATATTCCCCCCATGAAAAATCTAGTCCAGTGTCTGGCCTATACCGGGTGCTTCATAAATGTCTGTTTAGTGACTGGCAGAGGACTGAAGATCTAGAACAGGGTACCATTTGAGATGTTTAGTTCATGTCAGGATGGGTGCATGTGAACAGAGCAACACAGAGACAGGAGAAGACCTGTCTCCAGCTCTAGCGCCAGTCAACTGGATTTCCTTCAAAACGTCACCTTCCCAACTGCTTCTTGTCTGCAGAGCCCTAATGTTTATGAAGCGCAAATCCCAGGATGACAGGAAGATACCTCAATGAATCCTCTGAGACACGGGAGGAGACGGAATGCCACGATGAGAAGCCCCGTGCACCCATGTCCCCACTCACCTCCCCAAACACTTCCCGTGCGGGATCCCATGCAGGATCCAGCCCCTGGCCTGACCTCGCCCCCATCCTTGCTAGTCGTGAACAAAATAAAGATGAATACACTCGCTGTCGCTTCCACCTGCATCTGACTGCCGCCTCGTCATCTCCACACCTTCTTGCTTTTCTGATTTGGGGATCACTTTTCTGTTTGCTTTTGCTCACTAGCTGTCTCAGAAGTAGGACACAGGTTAAGACTACTCACCTTGGACCCATAGAGGTAATAAGGCTGGACGTTGGCAGGTTTATCTCTTTGCGGTTCTTGAGTGAAAGGAATGGCAGTCCGGACAAAACTAGCAGAAGAAAAGAGATGGGGCAGGAGTTAACTGGGTCCTAATGTTATTCTTCAGGAGACACGACATAGTGGGGGCCCTTCCTGACCAGGGGCGACCACACTGTTCCTTAGGCGGTTGCCTATAAAGGCGCCAAACTCCTCTGACATACTCCCATTCGGCTACTGTCTCTCTTCCAGATTCACAGCCTTGGCTCAGTGTTGGCAGCTGCTCAGGACAGTAGGCCAGAAAGTGAGAGGAGCCGGGCCTGCGAATGGCCTTTGCCAGGGCTCCACCTCTCCACCCCCAGGTTTGCTTCTCAAGAGCAGATTTCTGCAAACTCTTTCTGTAAAGGCCCAGATAGCAAATATTCTCGGTTTTGCCAGCCAGATGGTCTCAGTCACAATCGCTCAGCTCTGCTGGTAGCATGAAAGCACCCATAAACAATAGTAAACACATGAGCATGGCTGCGTTCCATTAAAACTTTATGAATTTCAAATAATTTCCACATGTCGACAAAGTAGAATTTTTCTTTGGATTTTTTTTTTTCCCCAACCATTAAAAAATGTCAAGACTATTCTTAGTTCATGGGCTGTACAAAAATAGTGGGGAATGAGAGATGGCTTGTGGACCAGGGTTTACAGACTTCTGCTCAAGAGGGTTGAAAGTCCCAAATCTTTCGAGAATAGGAAGCGCTTCTTGGTAAGTGCGTGGATTCAGGCACATTTGAGGATTCCTCCCAGACCTTTCCACACATTCAATACAAACGTATTTAATACCAGCCCTGGGGATACTGAGAAGACCTGTAAAGACATACATTTTGCTCACTCCTAGGCACTTGTTTTGCATGTATGTCTCACCTCTTCCATCAGCTTTTGAATCACTGTGGAGATAAGGGATTAGGTCTTGATTCTACCTTCATTTCTGGCCCAGGGCTGTGCGCAGCCTGCAGGAGACATGTTCTAGTTTGTCATGCATGTGTGTGCTCTGCACGTCCATTTGTGTTTGTGTTTGCATGCGTGCACTCCCATATGTGGATGTCCTCTTAAAAGTACCATCGGATAATGTCACTCCCCTTCCTTAAACTCTTGCAAGGTTCATAAATGCCTGATCCGAACGTGGGCTGTGAAGTCGCACATGGTCTAGTTCTGCTTCCTCCTGCATCCTACAGGATCTTTCACGGTGCCATTCACCACCCCATCTGCTCCACCCTCACCAGACTCAGCTCCTTACAACTTTGCCTAGAATATTCTTTTTGTATTATCTATTCCTACTCATCCTTCACGTCTCAACGCGACCACGTTTCCTCAGAGGAGGAAGCCTCTCTTGGGGTTTGTATTGCTTCCCTCCTGTCATTCTCTCTCAGGGCTCTGCAGGCTTTCTTCTATTTCTAAGTTCATGGCTTTTAACAGTACATTTTCGTGTGATTGTTTTATCACCTGCATTCTCCTCTGGCCTGAAGGCTCCAAGAGGCAGGAAGCCATCTGCTTGCTCACCGTGGCATCCTCGGCTCCAGCACAGAGCCGCACCCAGGAGGGGCTCTGTGAGATGCCTGTTGCAAGATCGAACTGACACCTATGCCTGTCCTCATTTGGAGAAGGCAGATGGCTGTTTCCCCGGCCCACCCCGCCCCAGCCTCTCTGCACAGGGCTTCCCTTACCGGTTGGTGGACCCATTGTAGCAGTAGTTGGGGAGGAAGTCGAAGTTCAGCTCCCAGAAGACGTGCAGGGTGATGCGGCCGTAGGGGGCGGACACGTTGTGGTTGGCCTCCCGGAACATGGCGTCGAAGCTGTCCAGGGTCATGTGCTTACACAGCAGCCGGTGCGTGAGCCGGTTGATCTCCAGCAGCCACTCCAGCTCCTGGCCAGAGAGAACAAGCGGCTGCTGAGGACTGGCACTCACCTCACAGTAGGCGTGAGCCCCACGGGCAACCTCACAACTGCCGACATGGGGACCGGAAGCCCCACGGGGGCATGTGACAACGTTCCCTTCCTCTGAGGAGTGGAAGGAATGGCTGAGAGAGGTTGGTTGCATGCCTGCCCCAGCACGGGGACCACTGACTACACCTGCACCCCTCTGAGTAGAACGCATGCCTATTTGTTTTCCCATTTCCATATTGTGAGAAAAAGATTGTCGTCCTTCAGTGTCACATGTCAAGTAAAAGGAAGTGGGGACCGGCTATCACAGAGCCTCTATTTCTGCCCTGCAGAAAGTAATCATAAGAGCTACCGCCCACTAGGTGCTTACTATTAGGTCAGAACTCATGAAACTACTAATTTTTTAGGTTAAAAACAATTGAACATTAGTAACTTCACACGGTTCAACCTAATATGTGCCAAATACGTTGCGTTAACTCATTTAGCTCAAAAAACCCTATAAAGTTAGTATGACTGCTGTCTTGACTTTACACATACAGAAACTGAGGCTTTGAGAAGTAACTTGGCTTCAATCCAGGAAGTTGGGCTCCAAAATCCACATTCTTATCCACTGTATAACACCTATAGCAATTTTTTAAAAAGCTGGAGGTAGAACATCCCTCCTCTGGACTGTAGGCCCCTCAGTCACACAAGGTCATACTGGTAGAGGTGTGGCTGTAAGCCACTGGCAAGCAGTCTGTCATCCACCCACAACAACCAGGGACCCGGGTGAGCTGTGGACCCTGACTGTTGGAATCCCACCTTCAGGCAGAGAATAGGAGCAGGGTGGAGACTATCCAGATGCCCAGAACACTGCCTTTTGCTGGGGATTAAAAGTGGGGGTCAAACACTCTGGGCTCACTTTAGTCCCTTATCACACTGCTGTCAAAAAGAAACAGAGCACAGTCTTGTGCAGGGAGAGAAGGCAGCCCTCTTCGAGATGCTTTAGGACATTCCTATGCTGTGGTGGTTAAGCTGTCTTTTGAGATGGGCACAACCGACCGTTTCATAGAGGGGAAAACTGAGGCTTGGTGGGTTAGATAACTTGTCCAAGGTCACACAGGGGACACGTAACAGGGCTTAGGTAGTGAATCCAGGTCTTCTGATCAACATCATGTGTGTCTGGCCCCTGTGACACAGCTGTCTGGAGTAAGGAAGCAATTGCTGAGAAGGCCTTTTGAAAAATAAAGCTGGTTTTACAGCATAAAAGCAAAAAAACACCAAAAAACAAAAAAACACATCGAAAGGTCAGTTCACCAGAACATGGCCAGGAGGTGGGACAGCTAGAGAGACTGCTTTAACGGCTGGAACCTGGAGCTCAGTTGTCTACAGTCACAGCCTCATATCAGGAATTCAGTTTTATTCTCATCAGTCACAAGGCCCCCTAATCCTGGTTGGGGTCCCAAGCGTGGTCAGGTACAGGCCCCAGGCCACACTTCCAATCTTTGCTGCTTTACTGCTCCGAAACTCAGATTCTAAGGCTCTAAATTGGGATTTTAGAACTGGATTCAAGCTTGCAAATTTAAATTGGCTGTAGAGGCCAGACAGGCCAGGTGAGTGAGACACGCTGGGGCGGGAGGCAGTCAGGGGGCCGGGTTGTCGGTGGCACACGGGAGAGGCTCTGAGCAGAGAACGGCAGGGCTGCTAGTAACTCCATCCGATGGTTGCCACTTCAGGATGGGGCTTAGTGATGGCAGATCCTGCCATTTTTAAAAAGAAGGTCAAAGTCTGGATTCCAATTCTGGAATGGCAGCTGGAAGAATAACATTCCAATCATTGTATGCCATGCAGTAGAGAAGGGCAGATATATGGAATCAGCTCTCTGCTTGTCTCTTGAGGCCTAGCTAGCTGGACCGTTTGTTATCTTTGCTCCCATTCGCTTAGGATGAGTAAAAAATAAACAAACAAACAAATAAAAAAAATAATAATAAAAGAAATAAATGCTAACGAGTTTATTTCTAAGATCGCTGAGGGACTGTGTTACCTGGAAGATAACCACAGATGAGAAATCAGGGAACAATTTCTGTTCTAATGTTCTGTGTGTCAGTGTCGACAGGGAAGACGGAGGGAGAGCGTTCGTTAACTCTGCCGACTGCGGGCAGTGCGGCTCCTGCCACATGACGGCACAGGGCTGTTTGTTACGTGTCCGAACTGTGCTTTTGCATCAGCTGCGTTCCTCCCACCTCCCGCATCAGGAGGGCCCTTGCCTGCGAGATGCAGGACTCAGCGCATCGAGGTGCAGAGGGTTTGAAAGGCCATGTGAGTGGTTCAGGTGCCTTCTCAGCATTCTACAGTAAAGTCGACTCGCTGAGGAAATTAAGATACTTATATGGACAACTTCTGAGAAGCAGCGGGAAGAACTCTTCAATGGCAACCAGAAAACCTGAGTGTCAGCCACATGTGACTGTTAACCAGCTCTGTGGTGCTAGGTCGGTGAGAAGATCAGGGCTCTCACGTGACTGAAGTGTGCCAGTGGGGCTTGTGGCGAACCAAAGAGAGCACACCCAGCCCGGCTGACCGCGGGACGTCTAGTCATCGTTAGGCAATTGCTGCCATCTGGGAAGGTTGGTCTGGTGCTGCCAGAGCTTCTGCAGTTTTACGCAAATTCTTCCAAATGTTAAATGTTGGCTGGAAATTTCGAATATGCTCTGCAGCCTAAACAAAACACAATCTGCGGGCTGCCTGCTCTAAACTTCAGCACCAGATCTGGAGAATCTATTCGCTCAGCTGTGTAGGAGGAGGGTGACTGACAAGAAATCTCTGCAACCCTTCCCAACTTGGCATCAAGCTGCCTCCCCATCTCAGAATGGAGTTTCCACGGTGGAGGGAAGGGCTGAGGGGAGCACATTCCTTGGTTCGTTTTTTCAGAAGAGGCAGAAGCTTCTCAGCAGAGGTGAGGCGGGGCCTCCTGACCCCACAGCAAAAAGCGCCCCTGGGGTCTCCTCTGCAAGGGCTTCGCAGAAGTGGCCACTCTCCTGGGGGCCATTGTCCTCACCTGATAAACAAGGGCTTGCACTGCTGTTTTGATTTTGTTCTTCACTGAAAGAACACTGAGTGCCTTTAAGGGGCGAGGAGAGGTCACGGACACTCACACGCACCTCGAACCCGTTTTTTCCCTAAGATATGCTCATTCATATTACTGGAAAACTAGAAAATACAGCTAAACAAAAAATGGAAACAAAAATCCCACCACTTGGAGATAATCGCTGCTAACATTTTGGCATAAACAAAGAAAAATCTATTTCTTAAAATAGATCTCCCAGAAGAACGTGTACTATATTACAGTCTCTTAGAGTACGTGACCCAGGTCTTAGGTAGGCAGATGGGTCATGTCCTCTCACTAAGTATTGCTGAAAATTCACTCTGAGAATGTTTCACTGCAGCCCCAAACTTCTATGTTCCTCTCATTTTTTTCTCTATAAGCTATTATTTATTAAGTGCAAGAAACGAGGCGAAGCTCTTTCCCGGCGGTATCTCATCTTATCCTTATGACGACGCTATGAGGTGAATTCCAACATTTCTTCCATTGTGTGGATGGAGAAACAGGCTTAGAGAAGATGAATAACTTGGCCAAGGTCACCTAGCTGTAAGTGGCAGGGCCAGGCTGGGGCTGCAGGTCCTTCTGACGCTAGAGCCCTAGTTCTTAAGCACTTTTTTTTTTTATTTTGTCTACTTAAAAAAAAAAAATACAAAACCTTTTCATTAGAAAGAATTTTAGACTTACATATAAGGAAAAGCAGCAGAGTTCCTGAATATCCTTGACCCAGGTTAACCAATGTTAACATCCCACATAACCACAGCATAATGATCAAAAGTAGTAAGTTAACATTGGTTCAATACTATGAACCAAATGGCAGACCTAATTTGAATGTTACCCGTTTTTCCACAAAGGCCTTTTTTTCTGTTCTAGCTTTCAGTCCAGGATCCCACATTGCATTTAGTGTCTTCTAGTCTTTTCCAATTGCTAACAGTTTTTAGTCTTTCTTTATCTATATGATCGGGATGCTTTTGGAAAGTATTGTTCACTTTAAAAAAAAAAATGTCATTTAAGATTATGCATTTTGGCAAGAATACCACAGAAGAATACATGTCAGGGGATACATTAATATATCTTATTACTGCTAATATTAACCTTTGATTCTTGGTTAAGATGGCATCTGCCAGGTTTCCCCTGGGTAAAGTTACTATTTCCCTCTTTGTAGTTAATAAATATCTTGAAGAAGATCATTTGAGACTATGCAAATATCCTTTGATTTACTTAAAGTCTGATCAATCAAGTTTATTCTAATTCTTGGAGAGAGAATTATCAGAGAGAAGTTCAAATTGCTGTTCGATAGGAAGCAGGCCTGTTCCATGCTTGTGCATTTGGGCCAATTCTATAATTTGCGGGTCTCAGTACAAAATGAAAATGTGGGGGCCCCTTGTTAAAAAATTATGAAGAATTTCAAGATGGTGACTGCAGAGCATTAAACTGAGCACAAAGCCCTTCCTGGCCCCGTACTACTGCATACTCATAGGGTGACGCTATTGTGCAACCTTCCCTAGCTTCATTGGACCACCCACCTACTTACTAGGATCTGTACAATCCTAAAGGACAAGGAGCTATACCCCAAGGCGGGCCATCTCTAAAGATTTCAAGATCCTTTTTTGCCTACTCTATTCAGACAGGAAAGAGACTGCACTTCTCTTTAACTGGCCCAGTACTAGGCTCATAACAACCCCCAGCTAGGCTTCTATCAGAGGAGTCCCAGGGAGGAACACCCAAGGGCCCTAGTCTCTTACCACAATGGAGGTCAGGTCCTCACTCTCAAAGCGGCTGATGGCCTGGTCCAAGGATTTATACATGGCAGCAGAGATGCGCTGGGTAATGAGTCTGTTCAAGTCAATCGATCTACCCAGGAGCTGGATGGAAGAGAGAGAGAGAAGAGCTACTTAAGGTTCGCAAAGACACATGACAACTAAATGCAACGCACTGATAAGAAATTGGGTTGAAAGTATAAAAGGCATTACTAGGATAAATAGGGACTCTCTGTAGAAAACAGTATCATTAAATTTCCTGAGTGTGACAATTTTATTTTGATTAAGAGAGAATGGCCCTGTTCTTGGGAGATACATGCTGAGGTATTCAGGGCTGAAGTGTCACGACTGCAACTTACTCTCAAATGGCTAAGAAAAAAGTATACATTTGAAAAATATATTTTTCACAGGTTATTTATATATTCTAAAACTATGTATATTTACAGTATATTTACTGTAAATATAAGAGAGAAAAACATATACGCGAGAAAGAGAAAGTGGAGCAAATGTGGCAAAACAATAATCGCGACCTGTCTGTAGAGTACATGTGTGTTCGCTGTATTATTCTTTCAACTTTTCTGCAGTTTTGAAATAGAAAACGTCAAGGGAAGATACAAGTCATTCAGACTGTAATAAGAGGCTCAGGACAGGCTCTGGCATCCCGTGCAATGCTGACATCCTAAATTTAGCCCTGACGTTCTTCCCGCATCTGTCCTGTGCCCCAATTCAGAGTCACCGGGAAATAGCAGCCCCCTCAGCAAGGGCCTACCGCGTGCCTATATGGGGATGGATTTAAAAGCAAGAGGGTGAAGGGCTGGTTACAGGATGGAAAATATAGCTTACAACAGTTTCTACTGGGGTACACATGGGCATTACCGCAGATGCTATGTAGATAGCAATAAACATTTATTGAGTACCTGCCGTGTGCACTGCGCTTTGCTAGGTAGGTGCCCAAAGGTTATTCTTAACTGTTTTATTTTTTCTAATTGCTTTTTGGGGTGTATTTTCTACCACTGACTAGGGCCCCTTATAACCACCTTTCACCTAAATAAAGTCCTCAGTACTTAATATCCTGTGGCCTATTCC
>NW_006431919.1:6948372-6955450 GCF_000325575.1 Pteropus alecto | reverse complement strand
TTTTACCTCTTCGATAATTTTTAATTGTTACATATGTTGAAATTATAGTATTTTGGATATATTGGACTACAAAAAAGTATATCCTTAAAATTAATTTTACCTGTTTCTTTTTCCTTTTTAAAATATGGCTACTAAATTTTTTTTAAATTACATTTGTGCCTCGCATTTATAATTGCATTATATTTCTAATGGACAGCACTGATCTAGATCATTCTTTCCCTCCTGTGCTTTCTCCAACTCTTCCAACCTCTCTCCAGCTTTGTCATGAAGCCTGCCCCCTCTTGTGGTCTGTGAAGAGAGACATTTACAGGTACTAATCATATTCGTCTTCTGAATGACCCTAACAGGTAGGCATGCTATTATTATTACTATTATTAAACTTTTCAAATAATACATACAAAATATTAGTTTCAGGTAAACAACATAGTGATTTGACATTTATATTCCTTATGAAATGATCATAATGAGAAGTCTAGTAATCACCTGTCACTATACAATGTTGTTATAAAATCACTATATTCCTTATGCTGTACACTACATCTCTGTGGCTTATTTATTTTATGACTGGGAAGTCTGTGCCTCTTGTTAAAACTTCACCCTTTTTGCCCATCCCCTCGCACCCTCGTCTCTGGCAATGACCAGCTTTTTCTCCATGTCTATGAATTTGTTTCTCTTTGTTTTGTTTGTTCCTGTGTTTTGTTTTTCAGATTCCACATATAAGTGACACCACAGGGTATTTGGTATGCTATTATTATTATACTTCTGCCACAGGGACTTTGCACAAGTAGTTCCTTTTGCCTACAATTTCCTGTCCCACCTTTCACCTACTTTTACTTCTATCAATTTGAAAAATGAAATGTTACTTTCTCAGGGGCGTCCGGGGAGCCCTTCCGGTTCCCCAGCCCAAAGACTAGTTCAGGTTTAACTATTATATATTCCCATATTCCCATGAACTTTTCCTTTATGGGGAGTACATAACCTCTCTTGTCACTGTACATTCATTAGTTTTTATTAATTCCTGTCTTCCCCACTGGACAGTAAGCTCCAGGAGGCCCAGCACCATATCTGCCTATTTTCCTTTCTCCTATCAAGTCCAGGCCCATGGTCTCCCTCAGATTTCCTTTCAGTGCTAAAGAAGGGAGGCTTTGTAACAAAAATCCCTGGGCTCTTATACCTGCCAGCCATGGCTTTGTAGTAAGCAAAGATCTGGTCTGCCAGCTTGTAGACAAACTGATCGAAACACAGGTTCACCTGGCGAAGAAGAAGCAGAAAATGTCAATGGCGTCTGTCCAGCTTTATTACAGAAACTCAGGCAACTCAAAGTGGGCAGTCGAGCAGGCCTGCCCAGAGTGTGCTGCGGGGGAAGATGCTTTAAAGGAAAAAAAAAAAGATTCTATGGCCAAGAAATCTGGGAAGTCTGGTCCCTTGCTCTCAAGGTCTTCTGTCAGGCACAGAGAAAGCAAAGTTTAAAAAGCTGTTGAGGAATCACCATCCCTGCTGGTCCCCCCCTCTTGTAAAAAGGGGCCTGCCCAAGGGAATTGCCACAGATAGGTCTTCATATCCTGTAATGACCCGTATCAGCCTCCCCAGGCTACCTCTCGCTATTGACTTTCTTATCTTTTCCTTTCATCTTCCCTTATCTTGCTTTGCAAATAAAGAAGCGAGGGTCTTAGAAATTTAAAAACTGAAGAAATATATTCTTTAAAAATTTTTGATTTTTAATGAACAAGGGACTATCTTGTCATTTCAGTGTTACATCACATTGATGACAGATTGTGATGCGTGAGTGAGAAGCGAGTTCACATCAGACACAGAGGATCAAAACCAAACCCTCCAACATGGCAGGAACAGGAAATAGCAGAGGGTGGGACCTCAGAGATCAGGCTGTGGTAGAAGCAGGTTGTAAGAATAGCTTCAAAGGAAACAGACTGTTATTTAGGTGGTTAATCTTCGATTCCTTTCTCACCAAATTCACAGCTCCATAAAATTATCACTTTTATTCAAAGGGCTTTCATGTCTCTTATTTTACACCCTAGGTGCTATACCCTTAACACAAAAACACAGTGGTATGTACAGTGGTGTCCTCATCTGCAGGTAAGCAAAGCCTCTGCCCTGGACTTTGAACTTCAAGGGCATGGGGCCTCCTCTAGGTAAGAGCCTGCAGGGTCCTGGTTGCGGTGGCCACTCATACCCCACTTTCCTCTTCTAGAACCAGCTTTGCATATCCTTGCCCAAATGGCCCGAGCCGCTTTCAAGCCCTGGGTGCTCTTTCCCCTGGGTTCATCCCCAAGAGTGAACTACACTGCAGGTATGTGGAACCCTAGGGGCCGGGTGGGCCAAGGGGCCACTGTTTGCGGGCAGGGGGGTAGACAAAGCTTGGATATCCACATACGTACTCATGAGGCCCTTCATGATGCAGAACAGAATTCGGGGTTGGAAGGAGAGAGGGGGCAGGAGAGCAGGGAACAGATTTGTATTGGGGTCCATCAAGATTTTCAGCTCCCGTAGAAATCAGAAGATTTAGAAAGAAAGCAGCATCTCCACTAGCTTTTCTTTGATATACATAAACTTTCAAAAAAATTTGGTGGTGATGCTTACCGTAAAACATTCATGTCTTCCCTTTATAATGAGAACGCCTTAAATTTATAAAAAAATTTTACCTAATTGGCCTCATTCTACGTTTATATTACCCCACGTACTTTAGAGCAGAGACTATCATTCCAATTTCCAAAAAGCGAAGATGAGATATTTTGGTTGTCACTAGCGCCACTGACCTCATGTTTCTGGTCCTTGGTGGCCATGGTAGGTCTGCACTTCCTGGCTTCTCTTTGAAAGGAGGTACAGCCATGTGACTTGCTTTGACCAATGGCATGTTGTCACTTTCAGATGGAAGCTTTAAGTATCAGAATGTAATTCGCCCTAACCCTTCCCCCTGCCATGGCAACCAGTAAATGTTCCAGATGGGTCCCAGATTAAAGATTACATGGAACAGAGCCCCAAGCGAACCCATAAAGGAAAAATAAACCTTTGGTTTTAAGCTACTAAATATTTGGAGTTGTTTGTTACTGCAGCATAACCTAGGATATCCTGACCATTACAGAATAAAGCCATTGAGTGACTGTTTATTACATAGCTTAATAATTGAGAAGATGGCTATTTCAGTCCCACCAGTACTAGACAGAGACTCTGTAAGCTGTGTGACCTTGGAGTAATGACACTTTATCACTTTAAGTCTCAGATTTTAAAGTAAAATAGGAGCAATTCTTTAAATTGTTGTAAAGGTTATTGTAAATGCTTATAGAGTATTTAGCACTGTGCCTGGCAAATGGTAAATATATAATAATTGATAGGTGGTATTACTGTTGTTATTATAACCAGGTAATCAAACCAAAAAAGATACATTAGAAAAATAATTTTACCTAGGCAGTTCAATCATCTGCCATCCCTTCGACAGTCGAAAAAGAGAGATTGTCATCCTGCTCTCGGTCCTTATCTATCTATCTATCTATCTATCTATCTATCTATCTATCTATCTATCTATTTACTTTTTCTCCCTCTTTAATCCCCCCATCACCACTTCCACCCCCGATGTTGGATGCTGCCATCTCCCTTTTTTTAAGAACTGGATCTCTGAAGGTGGGGCGTCTCCTCCCACGTGCTCGTGGCACGCACCCTTGGCACATTCGGGGGGCGTTGGGGTCCTGGCACACCCGGGGCCTGGCGCACCCAGGGGGCCCAGCGCACCTGGGGCACCTGAAGTATGGTCCCTGGCTCCACCTGGGGCGCGAACCCAGGACCTTATGCGTATAAAGCAGACATGCTAACCACTGCGCTATGGAGTCCTCCCCTCTCGGTCCTTTTTGATGCTCACAAAGATCACTCTCCAGAACAAGTCATTGACCCCCTATGATATGCCTCCCAAAATGAATAGGTTGAGAGCCTAACCCCCAAAAGTGAATGGTATTAGAAGGTGGGGCCTTTGGGAAGTGATTAGGTCACGAGGGTGGAGCTCTCGTGAACAGAATTAGTGCCACTATAAAAGAGGCCCCCGAGAGCTCCTTCAAATAGGAGAAATTCTTTAAATTGTAAAGGTTATTCTAAATGCTTATAGAGTATTTAGCACTGTGCCTGGCAAATGGTAAATATATAATAAATGATAGGTGGTATTACTGTTGCTATTATAACCAGGTAATCAAACCAAAAAAGATACTTTAGAAAAATAATTTTACCTATTTCTTGGACTTACAGCCTCCAGAATTGTGAGAAATAAATGTCTTTTGTTTATAAGCTGCCCAGTCTGTGGTATTTCGTTATAGAAGCTTGAATGGACTAAGATACCCTGCTTTGTGCCAATAGCTAAAAATCTGAAAAGTCCAGACTCTCAAAACAAGATTTTGGGAACAAAAGGAGAAATGCGTCACTTGCCTCGGCTTCGATCTCATCATACAGGAACTGCTTTTTAAACTTGGTCAGAGCATAGTAGGCGCTGTCATTGTACAGATCCAACGGGTAGAGCACGTACCTGAAGAGGGAAAAACAACAGCCAGCAGCTTACTAATCATCTCTGTGAAGGTAGGTAGATTTATACCTGCTTGGGAAATGTGAAGTGTTGGGTGAAGAGATGAGCAAAAGAGAACCTTCCAGCACTCTGATGTTTCCAGCCTCCCCCTGGGAATGACTTCCTCTACAGTTTGTGCACAGAAGTCAAAAGTCCATGATGCTGATAAATCCAAGGCCTGAAAAAATTAGCCTGGGACTAAAAGGTATTGGTGGCAGTTAAAGATATTAGCTTCCTGATCCCCAGAGATGACCATTTTTCCCAGCATGGCTGTTAGGAGACCGACAAAGCACAGGCAGGGCAGACGGGCTGGTGGACTTCCGAATCTATCTGCAAGGCTGGGTCAAATTTGGTGTGACCCGATCCTTGGCTGGGCACGATGCCTCATCTGGGAAGTTCAGGAAAGAACAGAGCTCACTGGCAAACCACCCATCACCTGCACCCCAGGAACCTTCTTGCTAGCCCAGGCCTGCCTCTTACTCCATCATGGAAGGTTCTTTGGTTTCCAGGATATGGTCTGTGAGAATCCAGGGCATGGACATCTCGATAGGGAACTGGATTCGCCGGCCCATGGTTAACTCCAGGAAGAATTCTCGGAACCAGAGCTGGGAGAGGTCACAACACTGCTGCAGGGCTTCTAAAAAGCATGAGAGAGGGAGCCTCGGGTTACACAGAAACAGCACCAGGAGATCTTAGGCATTACTGTTTCTATTAATTTTCATTATGACTGTGCTAGGTACACAAGAGGTCCTCGTGAGTATCACTTGCTCGGCAGATGCAGCTCTCTTGTACCTGAAGGCCAGGCTACGTCTAATTAGAAGACAGGGCTTATTGAGTTTCATAGACAGTGGCAGTGCATGGGGGAGGGCAGCAGAGATGTTTTAGAGCTTAGATGTCCCCACAATTTCCATCGCCCTCCTACAAAGCCATCCTGAAAACACAGTCTAAGAGTAAAAGCGTGCTTGCTCTACAAACAGTGTCAGGATGGGTCTCCAGGTGCCTGCTTTTAATCGGCCTGCAGCCCTGTGTCCCTGTGTGCGAGGTCCTGCTGGACTCCCTGCCGCCCAGAGGCCTCGAAGGCCCTTCCCGGGCTGCTGTCTATGGAGACTCTGGACCACTGGTTAACACCGCTCTCCAGTACCGAGCGATGCCTTACCACTCTCCCGACCCTAGGGTGCTGCTGTGTCTCCCTCCCTCTGCCCTGTCGCGTGTGTTACCATTGTTGAGCCCTCTCTACTAAGGGCTTCATGACAAATCAGCCACAAATGTCTACCAGAGAGATATTCCCAGCTAAACCGGAAGAGCTGCTCTGAGGCCTGGCCTCCCGGAGTCCACCAGAATGTGCGTGTTCCTTCCTTGCTGGCAAAATAGGCCGCTGTGGGTCAACGATCGTGTCTCTTTGCCACTTCTGGCCCAACGGCCTTGGCGGCTCTGGGACCCAGGAGCCCCCTCCCCTCCCCAGAGGCGGAGGCTCACCGCTGATGTTGAGCAGGTGTGTGAAGAAGAAGGACTGCTTGTGGAAGTCCTCGATGGCGAGGACGATGGGGCCATCCAGGCTGCTCCTCAGGGTCTTCTTGGAGCCGCTCTTGTCTGCGATGAGCGACTCGAGCATGGTCCGCACCATGTACAGCTTGAGAGAGAAAATACGACGGGAGGGTCAGGGGCCGGCACTCCACCCGCGGGAGAGGCTGCTTTGCGCTGCATTTATATATACATACACATATTTTTTTTTCTGCAGATATCTGCCCTTTAAAAAGCTTTGTCTTAAGGAAGCACCAGTTTAGGGTTGGAGAAGTGAATTTGGAAACATGTAGGCTTTCGAGAGGGAGACTAGCCAGCCCGGGAAGGCAGCTCTGCCCAGAGCCGGCGGCAGTCCTGGGTGGGTGGGCCTGGTAATACCAAGAAGTTCAAGGCCCAGGTTCCCGCCTGCTCTGCTCCGCTAAGGGTGTGGGCTTCGGAGGCGAACCTCGTTCCACGTCACCCTGGAGTCACTCTCTGTTTTCCTGGACGGCCACGGTGGCACCATGGGTGGAGCACTGGACTGAGAGTCAAAAGACTGGGGTTTTAAGGCCGGGTACTGCTGCTGACTTGCTGTGTAACCTTGGGCGACAAAGTCCCACTCTGGGTCTCAGTTTTCTTATCTGCTAACATAAGGGGATCCTACCAGATGCTTTCCCAGAACAGTCCCTTTCAGCTCTAACATTCCAAGAAACTGTGAAACAGATATGACCAGAACAAACCCCTCCCCCACCTCGAGTTTCTGATTCTCAGCGTTTGATTCCACTGCTGAGGAATTTCGCCCTCTGTTGGCACCGGCTGCATTGCACAGCCTGCCGAAATCCTGCGTGGAAAGCGGGTGAAGCTTGGTACTTACACAGGAGGCCTACTACACAATTAACTCCCACTTAGAGAGGACCTTAAGTGCAAAGGGTACAAGTGCTAATCTAGATCTTTCCACATCATTTGTCTTTGAATCTTAGGGCTGGAAGGGGTCTTGAGCAGCCAGGCTAGTCCATTCCT
>NW_006431919.1:6941885-6948108 GCF_000325575.1 Pteropus alecto | reverse complement strand
TGCCTGGCCCTGGGCGGGGCGTAGGCCACAGAAGGAGTGGCACGCTGTCCCTACCGTATGGTACAGGCACCACCGTGGTTGCCAGTTGATCAGATAGTTCGCCCTCTGCAACCCTGTCGGTGGGCGTGTCTGTCGCCCCTAAGAATCAAGAAGCATGTTCTAATGATGGCCTTTGGAGTCCTCAAAGAAAGGATTCTTCGAGTCCAATCCATGTGGGTGTTGACTGATTTGTATTAAACTCTAACTATTTGAAAATCTATTTTGTCCATTCGAGGAGAATTCTTTTCCCACCTATACTGCTACTGAACAGAGCATTCAATTCACCGGAACAGTCAACATCCCAGCTACGCTAGATGCCCGTGTCCACTATGCTCCGAGGGCCCTAACGGAGCCCTGGGGTGGGAGTCAGGAGACCTGGTTCTTGTCCCACCTCAACCTGTGACTCACCTGGTGGCTGGGACAAGTCACTTCCCCTCTCTGGACCTCAGTTACCCCATCTGTAAAATAGGGGGAGGGGACTGGGACTAGTTTGTCTCTAAGGGCTCATCCAGCCTAGTCTAGGAGCCTAGTAAATGCACCTGTGCCACGTAACATGACTCAGTGGTGCTGGGGGGACTAACTGTTGGTGACATTCACCTTTCACTTGTCTATAGGAACACTCCCTCCTCTCTTCTCTCCACCCTCCCCCACCAACCTCTCTCTCTCTGCCAGCTGCCCTCTCTCATTCTCCTGCTTTCCAGGTTCTCTTTTGCCTTGTCTGTCTTTCCCTCACTCATGTCTGAGGACTTATGGAAACGCCTGACAGCTCTGCTCAGCCCCTCCAGGGCATTCTGGGCTGGAAAGGTCTCTGGCCCGTAACACTACACGGAACTGTTTGTAGAAGCTTCCGTGGGATGTCCCACAACCAGCAGGCAAGATTGGTGCAAACTGGCCCACGGACTGTGAAGCCAGGGGAAGTGACGATGACAGTGCGAGAACACTTCTCACCTCTCCGTGCCCCTGCCCAGATACAGACACACACACAATGAGAAGGGTCGGGGTGGGCCTCAGATGGCTCATCTCAGATGATTCATGGACTCAGGACGTCAGGTAGGAGAGAGGCTTAAAGGTCATGTGAGATGGGAGTTCCCAGCCTGGGGCTTCTGGGGCCTGTAAGACCTTTAAAAGCCACAGTGGATCCATATGCTTTTCCCCAATACCTCAGAAAGCCTACCAGGAACTACTCATCTTTAAGCAGATAAAGATTTAACTAAAATGCCCAGATTCTTTACTTGTTTTCCCTGTAAGTTTACAGATGATAAGCCTGTTGTTCAGGAGCTCTAGTTGGCAACTCTGAATCTCTCTGGTTCCTAGACTTTCTCTAAGGGGTTAGGGGCTTTCAGTTCTTGTGCTTTAGGGGGCTGTGGAGATTATTTTTTCAGTAACATAATCTCATCCAAAGTTATCATTTAATGGAGACGTTCAGAGCTCGGACAGGTCAAGGTACTTTCCCAAGATCACACAGCAAGTCAGAGACAGAACTTGTGAATTTCCAAGCTAGGATGTCACTGTAGGGGAAGGGGCCAGGATTCATTAAAGAGGGACAGAATAGATGCATATAGATTCCACTTTAAACTCCTCCTACGCTTTGGAACCAGTCCTGGTATTACCCCCATTTGCCAGATTAGACAACCGAGGCACAAAGAGATTGTGTAAATGTACCCCAGGTCACACAGGTATCTAGGACTAGAATCCAGGTCTCCTGAATCTTAAGCCAGTGGTCCTCCCTCTTATGTCAAAACAAGATGGCAGGATAAGACTAGAACAGCTGCTTGACCCTGCCCCTCCTGCCTGAGGACCCCCCCACCGCATCATGCCCAGCCAGGACGACCGGCCACGGCCTGGCTGGCCTCCACTCAGCAGAGCTGGCCTGTGTTTAGGGCTGCTTACCTGTGTGCTGGAGGGCCCCACAGCACGCCGAGGCACCTTGATGTCAAATCCGCCTTTGGGATCCTTCTCCCCTCTCAAGCATGGGTCATTGGGGGGCTCTCGACCCCCCTCCCAGTCACAGATGGTTTTTCGAATGGCCTGCAGGACACTGGGAAAGAAAGGCCTGAGGCTCAGACCAAGTTTCACCATTGGAAGGGGGTAAACAATACAAGCCTGTTTCTAGAGTCTGTGGTGTCCCAGCAGCACTTGTGAAATGTGCTCATCCCCGGCCCCACCCCCAGAGATGCAGGTTGAAGAGACAGGTGGTGTCATCTAGAAGTCTACATTTTACAACTTGCATTTTACACCCCGGGTGATTCTGACACCCACTGGCTCTCTGAGAACTCAGCTCCGAGCCTGCACAGTGGGGCAGAAGTTGAGTGAGGCAGGACAGATAGTTCTCCTTTTGGTTATCAGAGAGTCTCAGTCCTATTTAAACTCTTTATACTTAAAGTTCTAATAATCATTTACATTTATCGTTTACTTACTCCATGCTGCTGTGTGCCTAGGTGTACACATGGATTATCTCATTTTATCATCCCAACAGCCTGTGGAGTAGGTGCCATTGTCATCCACATTTTACAAATAAAATTGAGGTTCAAAGAGGGTAAGTAATTTGACTAAGTTCGCATAGCTAGACAGTGGTGGATACGGGCTTCAAACCCAGAGACTGAGGACGAATTTATCTCAAACGCCCAATCTCCTACGGCCTCCTAAATCTTGCTGCACCTTGCTGGGAGGGTCCGTGTGTTCAGAGGCTGCCCTGGAAGCCGCCTGGACAGGGAACTTCCTCTGTGGCCTGTACCTCGCACCCCCGATTTTTGATATGTCCCTGAAAAGGGCCACCGAAAACCCACCTGATAAGGACGTTCTTCTTCTTCCGCACCGCCTGCCGCAAGGGCTCACGCAGTGTCACCTGAGCGAAGTCCTGCAGAGCCGCGTAGATGGTGTTCCTTATGGCCTGGTTGAAGACGCTCTCCATCCTGCCCATGAGCACCTGCAGGCCTTTGATCATGGCGATCACCTGGCCAAGCACAGATCCAGGTCAGGTTCATCATGCCCTCTCGGCTCACCTGTCTGTCCAGCACCCTTCACCACATCACAGGGAGGGTGCCGTGTGAGGCGTCCAGAAGCACAAGGCTAACCAGTGCCACTCAAAATGCCAGTTCACAGCGAGATAAGCAACGTGTGCCAGAACAGAAATCAGCACCCTGCTTCCTTCAGCGAGAAAGTCCCGCCACAAAGCAAAGGTGCCAGCCGAACTGAACAGCACCCTTGGTGCAGTTGAGTTTTCACTCCAGCACCAGCTCCCTGTCTTGTCGCTGACTGATGACAAATGGCAACCGGTCCGTGGACTACGTTTGGAGTACCAGTCTGACCTCTGCAGGCCTCTCCACATAGCATGCATCTACAGACCATAGCAAATAGAACCTTTTCCTATAAGAAGTTTGAAAGAATTTTTACAATCTTTGCTTTTGAAATAATTTGGCTAGTTGCTACTTAAGTCCATAAAATAGGATTCCTGTAGAGGTCATGGGTGGCATCTGCCCCTCTAGCTGCCTCCTCCCCCACCCCTCAACTCACTTGTCTGTCTGCAGAGGTGAGGAGACAAGTGTCTGTGATGCGTATAGCCTGACCTCAGCATTCTATCTTGGGATCTGTCTGCCTGCGGGACGTGCGCCTTCTCCACTGGGTTCCCGTCTTCTCTTAATCATCCCCTCCCCATCCCCAGCAAGGGAGGCATGTATTTCTGCAGCTGCTCTGCCTGTTTCCCAGCAGGTAGGTTGAATGGGATGGGGGAGAAGGAGGAAGTCTCGTGTGGCCTTGGGTGGAAGCCACATTCTCTGGCCCAGCTGTACCAGCAACAAACCTGATCGTTTGACCTCCATCAGCCTCCAGTGCTAATTCCTAGATTGGTTCAGAATTCACGAGGGAAAGCATGGGCCACATCAGCTTCCTAGCAACTGCCACGCCCATCTGACGTGTTCGACTTTTTCCCCGCTGCACCAGACTGTAGGCACTTCAGGGGCACAGCTCAGCCATGCTGCGCGCACCTCATGCCCAGGGCCTGGGCCCATGGTGGGTCATCGAGAAATTTTTGTTGAAATTGGCAGTTACAAAATAGGCATGGAGATACAAAGCATAGCATAAGGACTATGGCCAATAATATTGTAATAACTATGTATGGTATCAGAGGGGTACTAGATTTATTGGGGTGATCACTTTGTGAGTTATATAGATGTCTAATCACTATGCTGTGCACCTGAAACTAATATAATATTGTATGCCACAACTATAACTGAAAAACGAAATAAAATATTATTTAAAAAAAGAAATTTTTGTTGAAAGGGAATGAATAAATAAACAAATGAGCTGAGGTAATAAGCCTTGTCCTTTCTCTAAACCTTGAAGGACGAAAAAGAACATTTGAGGTAGGGAAAATGGTAAGAACATAGTTTAAGACGTGAGGATTTTCACTGGAACCTACAAGTATAATGGTTTTGTTGGAGAGAAGCTTTAGTGTAGAGAAATACATAACAGGACAGAAGCCTTAAAGGAACATTACATCATAAAAGAATCTGAGCTCCAGGCTAGAGATGTAACCAGGAAATAATGAACCAGAGGAAGGAATAGATAATGAAGATGTTTCAGAATAACTCTAAACGTAGTAAACTGATGTTAGATCTAGGGGAAAATCTCTGCAACTTTGGGCCAGGCAGAGATTTCTTAGCTAGAACACAAAAATCTCAAGCCACAAAATAACTGATAAGTAGGATTCTATCAAAATTAAAAACAGTTGCTCTTCAAAAGGCACCCCCAAGAAAATGAAAGGGCCAAGTCACCAATTAGGAAAAATATTTGCAACATATAGATGACTAAGGACTTGTATCTAGAATATATAAAGAATTCTCACAACTGTTAGCTCTACCAAAAACAAAAGTTGTACAAAAAATGTGTTCACATTAGACTAGGTGATTCAGCAATAAACAATAGGTACTTGGTTACAATAGCATAGAGCAATTATTAATTTAACCAAAAAGTATGAAATTACCACTTTGGGAAGATGGAGGAAGGAAACTGGGTTTTCTTTTTTCTTTTTGGGGGGGCGGGGGAGAGTAGAGATGAGAGAGCTAAATTGCTATCTCCCAAAGTAGGAAATAATAGAAAATGCCCCAAACCAAAAACTCTATAGAAGACACAGCTCATCAGGGTGAAAGGTGTTCTCCTATTTTGGGATTCAGGGAGGAGTGTGGTGATACAAGTCACTTGTAAAATGCCACATAGAACTCTTTTTCTAAAAAAATTTTTTTATGTCTTACTGATAAAATAAAAATGATCCTCTCCATGCAAAGCAAAGTAAGACCAGAAGGAAATATAGAAAATGGTGGTCATCTTTGGATGATCTGATGAGGCTGTGGGAGGTGAGGGTAAAGGTGGGGTTGGGAGGGGCATTTATAAATGACCCACAGTGCATATGTGTTCCTTTTATTCAGGAAAGGTGTGAGCAGTTTTACAAAGTTGCATATCCCCTCCGACTGTAAGTCTCATTTTACACAGGCTTGCAGAGGACTTTCTCTTCCAGTGATGAAGACTGGGAGACGGTCTTCCAAGCTGATTATTAGCAGTGGAAGTGCCCGAGGCCAGGGGAGCACTCAGCACAACGCCAAAAGTGAGGACAATTGGTCTCTTGCCTGAAATTACACCCCTGAGCCTGGGTGTTTTAAAGTGCAGCCTGGAGATCCACTAAAGAACAACTTGAACCCCTGTACGTGTCTGACCCTTTGCAGCCTTCACAGCTCACTGATGCCATTATCTTCTTTGACGATTACTGTCTGATTCTCAACAATAACCCTGGGACTGAAGTAGGTAGAGATTACCAGCTCTGCTTCACAGAGAAGGAAGCTGAGGCTCAGAGAGAAGAAGTGGCCTTGGGCCCAAGTTCAGTATCCAGGCCTCTCTGACTTGTAGGCTTCAGAATGGCATGTTAAGAGGTAGCTGTCACTCATGACTTAGTGTGAAGGAGTTTCCCCTCCCCCAAAAGAGAAATATCTTTTTGTAATGAAACAAACTAACAACAGCAGCAATAGTAAGTTATAAAGCAGGAAGTAAGAGTCTCTTCTCCAGAAATTACCACTGTTAATGGTTGTGAATATGTCAATATAAGTACTTATGTTCTTTAGTTTTGAGCAAATACTCAAAAGTATATTAATTTTAATCTAAATGGAATAATTTTACATGTTGTTTTAATCTTTTT
>NW_006431919.1:6914544-6941871 GCF_000325575.1 Pteropus alecto | reverse complement strand
TTTTTAACTTAACAACATACTGTGCTTAGCTTTCCATGTCAGGACATGCATTTTGGTGGCTGCATAATAGTCGTGACGTTAGCCATACCTTTGTTTTTTCTGCCTAGTCTCATACTGAGGGTGATCTCAGTCGTTTCACATACTTTGGTATTAAAAACGCTACTGTGATACCTACATGCATATGTCTCTGCACAGTTGGCTTCTTTCCCTGGGACAGACTCCCAGAAGAAAATGCCTGGGCAAAGGGTACACACATTAAAAATCTGAATACCTACAATCAGATCGCCTTCATACAAAGCCTGTAAAATGTAGATGGGCCCAAGTATCTGAGAAGGTCTATTTCCCACACTTCAACCAGCAGCAGGCATCATCAATCTCCCAAGTCCTCACCATCCTGACTGGTCAACACTCTACTGCATCCTCGTTTCAATCTGTAGCTCTCTCTGTCATGAATGAGTTCTCTCTGAGCGCTCAGCAATTTGGGCATTTTTCTTCTCTCTCTTAGTCACTTGTTTTCCTCTGTTTCTTCTATTGGTTTCCTTCTGCCCATTTTTCTACTGAGTGAACACACTTCCCTTTGGACTTTTAAGAACAGAATGAGTTTCTAATTGTTTCTGAATAACCTGACAGAGATGAATTCGGGTCGGAAACAGGGAGACAAAAAAGTGTATGCACGTGAGGGGAACCGAGGCTGCCGTCTCGCTCAGAACCACCCTGGAACCACCTCACCACCTCGATGGACCCTGAGCAGCAGCCTCGGGGTGGAGCGGACGCAGGGGGTCAGCCCTCACCTCCACGAAGGCGAACTTCTCCTCGCTGGTGTAGTTGTAGCGCGTGGCCCTCTCGTACTCCTCCGCCGTGCCAGGGCAGTCCTTGTTACAGAACTTGTCCGTGGGGTGAACCAGCTTCCAGGAGTACTGGGGAGAGCGTGAACAACCCACATGTCCCTCAAGGAGGAATGCGCAGACAAAACCAGGGGTGTCCATGCAATGGAAGACTGCTCGGCCACAAATAGGAATGAATTGCTGATTCGTGCTACAACACGGTTGGACCTTGAAATCATACAAAGTGCAACGAGCCAGCCACAAAAGACCACATGTGATAGGATTCTACTTATAGGAAACATCCAGAATTGGAAAAGAGGCAGGAAGTAGACTGGGGATGGGGGGACAGGGACTGGGGAGGTGGTCATGTGGGGTTTCTTTTTGAGGTGATAAAAATGTACTAAATTTGACTGTGGTTGTGCAACTCTGTAAATATACTGAAAACCAACAAATCTATGTTTAAAATGGGTGAATGGTATGCTGTGGAAATTATATCTCAATGCGGCTATTTAAAAAAGAGTGCTGGGAGAGGCAGAGGCAGACAGAGTCCTAGTGAAGGAGGCGGGGAGGGACAGGCCTCCGGCCTGGGACACCTACCACCTCCATGACATGGGCGCTCCACTTGGATAAAAGCTGCAGGCCCCGCAGGGCCAGGTCGAAGAGCTCACGGTACTCCTCATCCGACTTCTGGCTGTCCAGCCCGGAGCCTGTCACCACCTGGAGAACACTGGCCGTCAGCCTCACTGATGCTTTTATACTTTATTTCACTCAAAAACACACCATATGAGAGGTGCTGTTATTAAACCCCCTTGACGAAGAAACTGAGGTATAGACAAGTAAGCGCCTTGCCGAGGCCGCACGGCTTGTGAATGGCTGAGGGTTCACACTCAGATGCTGTGATGCCAGTGCCCCACTCACAACCACCCCGGGATGTCACAGAGCAGCGGTCTCAAACTTTGTGAGTGCAATTTACAGGAGGAAATGCATACTATAGATTCAGGAACACATTCTTACCTAGAGATAGTAAATATATCCAGACATTTGTCACAAGGCAATTTGACTCTGAATACGCTGATTTCGCAACTCATTAATTAGGCATGACTCACTGATTGAAAAGCCCCAGTGAAGACAAACATCTACTTGATTGTGTGATGTTCCACAATGAAATATAACATGTATGTTTTCCTGTGCGTATGCATAGACATAATACATATATGTGTATATACATGTATGCATGCACACACACAAAAATATAGAGAGCAAGTCTTCATTATTTGTGGATTCTGTGTGAATTCGCCTACTCACTAAAATTTATTTATAACCTCAAAATCAATACTCCCAGCACCTTCACAGTCATTCATAGACATATGCAGAATGGTGAAAAATCTGGGTCACATTCTCAGCTGAGGGCGAACACCGTGATGCCCTGCCTTCTTGTTTCAGCTTTCATACTGCAAGCAACTGACCTCTTTGTGGTTTATTTAGTACCACATTTTTCATACTTTTGTACTTTTTACTGCTGATTTCCCTATTTAAAATGGCCCCAAGCCTAGTGTTCTGTCTCGTGTTCCTAATGCAAGAAGGCTACGAAGTGCCTTATGGAGAACACGTTTTAGATAAGGTTTGTGAGTTATAGTATCTTTAGCTGTGAGTTCAATGCTAATGAATCAACAATATATATGACATAAGATGTCTTTAAACAGAAAAGCACATAAAGCAAGGTTATGCACTGATCAGATGAAAAAAATGTTGTGACAGAGGCTCACAGGAACCTAACCCAGGAGTAATGGTTCAGTATTTGCTAAATCAGTGTTTGTGGCCACTTTACAGAACATAACTACTAAAAATAACGAGGGCTGTCTGTATATACACAGACTAAAGTGTACAATTTAAAAATAACTTTGAGCCAGACTCATTCTCAGACCAAAACTTGACAAAGAATAAAGGGGGCCTCTGCACTTAAATTACTCCCATAGCTTTAGTTCAATTGATTGGCACATATGATTTATAAAGCCACAAGCTTGATGCTTGACGCCTGTCTATGTCCACTGACCTAAAGACCACATCACCTGCATTTGTCTGATTGTCCTCATTTCAAATATGTTGCCCTTTGTTCAAAGGCATTTCTGAGCTTGGGTCTGGAAAGCATGAGCACTACCGCCACCAGCCACATAGTGGAAGCACTGAGCAAACACGGTAGCGTGCAGTCATCCAGGAGCGCCAGGTAATAAAGGAATTCAGAGGGCCTGTGTTAGTAACCCAACACACATATTTATTGGAAGGGTTCATATGGGAAGAGATTCAGAAGGACAGACACACCCAAATATTAATCACAGTTGGTCCCGGGTGGTAGGATTTTATGTGATTGATTTCTACTCTTTGTGCATATATGCATTTTTTCTAAGGTTTGAAAATTAATTCTGTCCCTAGCTATATTTTCTGGCTTGTTCAACAATCACTCGTTATTGTGCAGTTTAACAATATTTAGATGGTGTTTATGAGTATGAGTGTTCAGAACTCTGTTTCTCTTGCTATCGAGGGTAGAGACGGTTTGGATCACGTGCAGACAATTCTTAGTCTATTACCATCTGCTAGGTACCATATGGGTCAGAGATTGTTTAATCCTCTCAATGAACCTTTCTGGGTACTATTATTCTCATTTATCAGAGGAGGAAACCAAGGCATAGAGATGTTGAATAAGTTGCGATGGTCCAAGCGGAACCAGAATCAAACCCAGTTGTTCTTGGCCATCCTGTCCTCCTGCCTCCGATGTGTATTCCTCCCTCGCTCTTGCTCTCCATTATCCCTGTGATCGTTTCTTTCCTGGCGGGTCCCTGCCCCTTCTCACTCTGGGCCCACGTGGGCCTCCGTCCCAGCAGCCCGAGCAAGCTCACCTCACTGTTGCTGTAGCGAGCGAGTTCAGAGATGAAGCGGATGTGGTCATCCCGGATCTGAACCATCTGCTCGCAGATGTTGTACTGAGGGCTGATACTGCTCTGGGTGCACGTCCACCTGGGCAGAAAATCATAGGGTCGGAGAGGGTCCTGGCCTTGGGCGCCTGGTGGGACAGGCTCCTTCCACTTACTAGTTGCTCCTGGTGCCTAGACAAGGCGGCCAATCCCCTGGGTGGAACCAAGCGGTAACCCAGCCTGCTCACCCCATGCTGTGGGGACCGCAGGCTCAGTGGAAGAGCCCTTCCTCCTCCTCTAAGACCCACGCGCAGGCCTTTCCAGAGGTCTGATGTCCACAGTACTTACCAGTTAGAACGAGTGAGGAAGAACTGACAGCCTCTCGAGGGCTACAAAGGGCTGGAATTCGAGTAAAGAAAAAGCAAAATGGGCAGCCTCCCAAAATCTGTCTACTGACCCACTACACTGACACTCTGTGGTTGGAGCTGGCTTTGAAGGAGCCATGGGGAGGGACTGGGGAAACCTGAAGGGACAGTGCCTCTCCTCCAGCAGTGACCTGGCAACAGGGAAGCACTCCGTGGAGAGGGACGCCATGGGCACCCTGAGGGGCGCTGCGGGTTCACTTCCTTTCCACCCCTCTTCTTCCTCCCTCTTCCTTCCTTGTTTCTTGTCACTCTTTTTTGAAAGATATCAAAAAAGATGAAAAATCATCCTACACTAGAGAGGAAATGAACGAAAATCTTCATCCTCCTTCCCTAAGAGACAAAAGACAGCCTCTTTCTTTCACCCTCTTCTGCTCCCCAATTTAGGTGACCTGGTAGACAGACTAGAAACATGGCCACCACATAAGGCAGATAGCTGCTTGGGCAAGAACTGAATATTTTAAAAAGAGCGCTGACGCGGCCTTCATGAGAATACTCAGAAAGGTTATCGACTTCCTCATGCTTATACTTTGGCATCAGTTTTCAGTTAACTGTGTAGGCTTGGGGACGAGATCACTTGAAACTGACACCCCGCCCTGGCCATGTTACCACTCCCAACCAGCTTCAGGTGGTCAAGAAGTCATGCATAAAATGTGAGGAAATGAGCACAGTGTTCAACTCTACGGATTTCTGAGAAAATCTCTCTTACACGCCAGCAGCCACTGGGGTACGAAGGGACTAACCCAGCTTTCCTTGGCGAGACTCAGTCACAGGGGCTCAAGGCTGGTGAAGTTCAAGGACATTGTTTATGCATTTTTAAGACCTCACTCATGACTAAAGGATGGTCCAGCCCGCCCCACACTGCTATATGGAAAGGTCAAAGTCACTCAGCTTTGGGAGAGAAGCAGGCAGAAGAAACCTCCTAACAACTCCCGAGAGAAAGGCTGTTCCTGGATGTCCCCCAATTCCCATGAGGCACTAACACCCCAGATCTTAGCACAGATTCCCTAGGATGGTGGTTTCTAGGTGAGGCTGTCAACCCACTTCACGGTTGGAACTGCCCGAACCACACACTCCATGACGTGCTTACTGCACGGACATGAAACCTGAAGAGAGAATCAGGGCGATGAAGCAGGACACCATCTCGCTCCACCTGACCACGGAGGGCCAGCCCTTCCTCCCGCTTCTCAAGGAAGGGGGACTCCTGCTGTCCCGCTGTGGGCAGCGTGGCTCACGGCTGGGACGGAGAAGGGGCGTGGCCGTGCTCTGAGCACTTTTGAACCTTGGCGGCAAAGGGCAGATGCAAAAGGGCTCAGAGCGCCCGCCGCTGCTCCCCTCTGGAATCCACCTGCCCAGGGCTCTGGGGAGGGAGGAGGGGCTGAAGTGGCCCCTCAGCCCCCTGCCCGGGCTGGGCGTCCTCGTGGGAGCCGAGAGACATTACGGCAGGCACTCACTTGGACTTGTTCTCTTCATAGTGAGCACTGGTCTTAATGTATCTGGCCAGCTCTATCTGCATGTCGCCGAAAAGGGGCACCACCTGCAGCTGCTGCAAAGGAAGCAAACACAGCGCGTGAGAAGCCGAGGGGGACCTGGGCAGCGGCCTCCACGTGCCTCTGGGCCGACCCCCAGTTCTTGCTTCCGATGATGCTTCTGTGTGACCTTGGAACTGAGAAGAGCTCCAGCCAGCATACAGGTCCCCTGTCTTCCAGCAACTGAGCCCAGAGAGGCAAAGTGACTTGTCCAAGGTCACCCAGCAGGAAGATAGATAAAGGATGAGGAGCCGAGGGCTTGCCTCCCAGGGCAAGGTCCTCTTTGCTCTAATTTTCCTCCCATAAGAGGATCCTCGCTGCTTGGAACTCTGGACAAGGAGTGGGCACCTGGATGCTGCTAGCCGAGTGTGGCATTCCCGAGAAACTCCATGTGACATCATTGAAATCATTATACCTAACACCAGAGGGCAGACAAGTCCCAGCTGAAGACCAGGACCAATGCCTGAGGGGAAGCTGGCATTTCCTGCCCGCTTCTGATGCGCTCGGCACCGAGTGAGGCACTTCAGAACCAGAGGATTTTTAGGGCAGTGAAAGAAACTACTCTGTATAATGCCGTACGGAAGATACGCGTCATTCTACATTTGTCAAAACCCACAGAATGTACAAGGTCGTGAGTGATCCCTATCGTAAACTATGGACTTTGCGTGACGATGATGTGTCAGTGCAGGTTCATCCATTTTAACAAATGCACCCCTCTGCTGGGGGTGCTGATAATGGGAGAGACTATGCACAGAGTTGGGGGGGCAGGGAGCATGTGGGAAATCTCTGTGCTTTCTGCTCACGTTTGCTGTGAATCTAAAACTTCCTTAAAAAAAAAAAGTCTTAAAGAAAACAAAAAAATAGTATCTCAACCCATCCAATAACCCTGGGAGGTCAAGTCACTCCCATTTCACAGATGAAGAAAACGAAGCTTAGACAGCGTAACTGATTTCTTTTCACGAAGTAACACTGGCTAGAAGTCAAGGAGCCAGGCATATAAGCCTGACTCACCTGTGTGATCTCACCGAACTCTCAGGGGAACCCCATAGAGTAGATACAATGAGCATTCATATGAGGCTGGGGAACTCGGTTTCACAGGTGTTGTGACTGTCCCAGTTATCCAGCTACTAAGTGGCAGGGCCAGTCTAAGACCCAGGCCCCTCTGAAGTGAGGCAGTGTTCTTCCGCTTCACCCCATCTCATCATGCTGATGAAGGCAGAAGCAGATTTTACAAGGTTCTCCTTGTTTTCATTTGGGGCAGCTCTGAAGAAAAGTGAGAGTTTCAGCCTTGAAAAGAAGCCAAGCCACAGGATGTCTTTTGGTGACTTATTTCCCTTTAACCTCAAAGAGTTGGTGAGACCCAGGCCCAGTCTCGTGTCCCCCACGCCATACTTTTGAGGGAGTCCACTTTTAATGTTAAGCTTGGCTTCTCCACATCTGACTTCCCAGGCTCACTCCAGGCCTGCAGTGCCCAACTCTAGAATCAACTGACAACATGGAATTCAACTCCAAAGTAGGAAAGTCCTTGGCAAAAACCTCAAAGGCTTAACTTAACTGCAAGGTTTTATTTTGAAAGATTTGGGGCCAGAAGATGAAATGTCTGGGGCACATGGATGCCATGAACCATTCTGCCCAGACGCAGACACCAGCTGAAGTGGCCTCTGGTGGGCTGGGCTGGAGGCAGTGATTTTGCAAAAGTCAGTCATTTTAAAATCCAGTCTTTAATCCTTCTGCTTCTGTGAGCTCTCATTTACACTAAAAATTAAAGCAGGCACTGTCTTCTAGGATGTGCCTCTTCCTTTAGATGGCAAGGGATTTCAGGAAAGGGAAAAGGCAGTATGCAAAAAGAATCATAAGGCCTCCCAGCTGAATCTGGAGAGTAGGGAGCATGTTTGCTTTTCACAGGGCTGCCTTCTGCCAAGGTGGCTGGAGGCCCTGCCACTCTAGTCCCCCTGCTCCTCCTCTGGGTCTCTAGAGCTACACCCCAATCAACAAGGCCCACATGTGCTGGCTAACTTCATTCCTGTCTCCTGAGAGACCATCCCAGCCCCTGGCCCCTGTCCAGCCCCAGCCCCAGCCTCAGACGCTGACCTTAAAGAATTTATCGATTTTGCTGAGGTTGATTCTCTTCTTGGCATCCAGTTTGTAAATGTTACTGACATTTCCATCCATCAGGTAGAGACCAAAACCCATTACCTGGAGTGAGAAGGGTCAGAGCACAGAAGCCAGTGACATCCATTGGAAAAGTTTCAAAAAACCAAAAAAAAAGTAGGTCAGTGGGCATGCATGCATGCATACGTGCACACACACACACACACCCTGTAGCTGCACAGTCTATTACAAAAACTCATATATCTTCAAATAAAGAAAGAACACATACGTCTAATTTCAACCAAAAATTGGATTTCTATAAAGAAATACAGATGGCCCTTTAGCAAATTACAGCGGCCACTTATTACTATGGGCTCATCTGTGTTTAGGGCTTTAAAAAAATTATCCATAATTCTCACAACAATCTTATAAGTCAAGTTCTATACAATATCTTTACTCTATAGAGGAGGAACTGGAGACACAGAGAGGTTAGACAGCTTGCCAGTACCACACAGCTAGTGAGCTGCAGACAGAATCTGAACTTGGATCTGATAATATCATCGTTGATGCATTTAGATCCCTCTAGGGAGAAAGGACTGAGCTGTGCTATTGCTGCACCCCTGGGATCTAGCACATTACAGGCACCTGATGAATACTTGCTAAATGCTGAACAAATGTAAAACTATTCACCTCTTTCCTAAGTAAAGATTCGGGAGGAGCCATCGGAGACTCTTTAAAAAAATACATTTTTTTTTTTTTGCCTGACAGTGCCCGATAAGCAGGTCGACAGGCTCATAATTCTTGATGTTCCAGTCCATTTAATAGTTTCCTGAATGCTGGCTTGTTTTGCTCCTTTAGTCGAACGTACAGGGAGCCTGAACAACGAGGCTGAAAGCAGCTTTCCTTGGCTCACAGCTGCTATGTGACCATGAGTAAATCACATCTGACATATAAGGAAGTGAACTCGAGGACTGTTAAGGTCACTTCTTTAGTTGCATTTTGTGGTTCTGCAGCATGTGTGCCAGACTTTTCTGATAAGAGTGAACACCACCCCCTGGTGGCCTCTGCATTCACTAACACAAACTGCGGAGACATGAAATCGCAGAAGAGTGCTGGGGCCAGACTGAAGCTGAGGTGTCTAAGGGTGAAAGGCAGGTGAGAGAAAAGGCGGGCCCGAGAATCTGATGGCAGCCTCGAGGATGCCTGGTGGACTGGAAACTGGCAACCTAGTCGCTGAAGCAGCGATTCTGGGGAGAGTCACAATAATTGCCCGGGCACAGCACTGGGGGTGAGAGGCTGCTGGACGCAGGGCGACTTCTCTGGATTTCTGACTGTGCAGAGGAAGCCAGAGTGAACAAGTCACAAGGCCACACCGCCCTGCAAACGCCATTGAGGTGCTATGGAAGTGTAAAGACCGGGACACAAACAGGGCCGGGATGCTCAGAATAACAAGTGACTTGGAGGAGAGATGGAGAAAAAGTAGAACCACCAGGAGCACTTTGAAAGGTGAGATGCTGGGGAAGGAAGAATCAAAAGGGGCTACGCAGTGTGGATATAAAGAACGTGCAGAAAGCTGTTCATCTCAGTGCTACAGCCGTTAGAGAGAAGTCATCAACGTCCTAAGCAGCTAACAGGAGAATAATGGCTCAAAAAATGAAAGCTCATCCATACGACATTATTTAACAGCTGCATAATATTCCAATACATTTAATGAAATGGGGTAAAAGTCACACGCACATAATTTATGTGTATTGTATATGTTGACTATATAAGCAGAGAAAAAAATGAGACAGAAATACATCAAATGCTAAAAGGGTTATTCTGAATGGAGTTTTAGAGATTAAATTTTTTGGTGCCTTTCTGTATATTTCAGATCTTCTACAATAATAAATATTACTTGACAATTTAAAGGTGAAACTTGTAAACTGATGAATCAAATGTGACCATTTTGGCAAAACAGAGCAAAAGCTTGAAGATTTTGCCTTCCCTTTGAGTCAGCAACTTCTCGCCCAGGAAGTTTGACTTGCTAAGAGTATGTACACAAAGGCTGTGCTGCAGGAATATTCAGTGCAGGTTAGCAAATATCCAACAATAGGGGATCCGTTAAATAACACTGTCCCCATACAATGGACGACAGAGCAGTCATTAAAAATGACATCGCAGAAATACCCTTAATGATGTCTGGAAAGATGTGTATGACATAGTCAAGGAAAAAAAAAATAAGTTGCAAAACATTGCAGGCAGGAAGATCTGTATCAATTTTTAAGTAAGAAAAAGAAATACTGCTCTTTATAAATGGTTTTAAATGAGAAGGAGGTGACTGTGGGAGCTGTACCTTGAGGAGCATGTGCTTCTCACTGGGGGTCAGATACATCTTGTTCTCATAGTAATCCACGCAGATGTTGACAATGTCGGCCAGCAGCTCCTCGTAGCCGGGGATCACTTCCAGTTGCTGATGGAGACACTAAACAGCCCCGCCCTCCGGTCAGCCCCTCTCCCGCACCCTTCTCACCCATACCCCGAGGAAGGCCCGCAGCTAGGCGGCAGGCTGTGTGCACCTCCCACCTCCCCCGGGACCACTGGGGGACACAGAGCCCATGTCATCGCCTCAGTGTCCCCATGGTGGTTGGTCAGAGCTCCTGTACCTCTCCCATGGCAGGGAATTCCCTCCCCGCGGCAGTTCTGATGGTTAGAAAATGCTTTCAGCTCTACAACTGGCCTACAGTCAGCTCGGCGTGGTTCTGAGGGTGTGGACTTAGCCAAGCCAGCTCCGCAGAGGCGGTGGGAAGCCCCAGCCTGGTGGTGGAGAGCTGGGCCGGCAGGCATCTCCTTCCCAGCAGGAAAGAGCAGCATGGAAACACTCCCGTAAAAGAGGGTCTGAGGTCTCCGCCTCAGGCCCTTTCTCTCCAAAGAGACAAATTGCCCCCTGATGGGCATCCAGTGGAAGGCATCATTGGTGCTTTCCACTGACAGCATGGGCTGCGTCTCCCTCCGGGAAAGAAACCTGGAACCTCAAGGCTGACAGCCTTTTGCGTCGAACAGAGAGCAGGGAGGGCCCCGTGAAACCCGCAGCGTCCCTCAGGGGTGTGAACCTAAAAACGCTTCAAAGGTCGAGGGCCCCTCTCAGCCTGGGTCTTGCTGACTTTCTTGCTGGTGCCTGTTTAGGTCGAATTGACGAATGAGCAAGACGAGTTATCTTAAGTCAGGCAGAGCAAGAGATCCACAGCCGAATGGGGGCGCCCTGGCCAAGCGGTGGCAGCAGGAACAGCGACAGCTTCTTATGCCCTTGCCGTTTGTCGGGCTCTGTGTACCGAGGGCTTTTTATACAGTGTCTCATTTATCTCTCACAACAGTCCTATGAAATAGATTCTCATAATATTCTCAAAATAACAGCCTTATTCTACAGACGAGGAAACTGAGGTTTAGACCTTGCCCAACGTCTCACAATGGGTCAGTGGAGGCTCCAGGATTAGAAAAGAAAGGCATCTGACCCCGGAACCCATGCTCTGAGTCTATGCCAATGCTGGGACAGAATACTGGCTGAGGAGGCTTTCAGGGAACAAAATCTGGGGAGAGTGAAAGGGTCCTCTGTGCTTGGGACGGGGGGACTTAAGTCTGCAGCTTAATTCTTGAGTAGGGCAGTGGGGGTGTTAGATCTGGACTAAGATCCTATGCTCAAGTCCACCTGCCTGTGGCCCTCTAGACCTGGGACGCCGAGCAGAGACCAACGAGGAGTTTGCCATCACCTGGGTGATCCTGTTGTGGTTGGCCAGGAACATGGAAAGGTTCTGTGACTCCTGGATAGACTGGGGATCCGCCATCTTCCTTAAGAACTGTGCGGCCCTGAAATACAGGTGTTGCAGAGAGAAACGCTCAAGCACAGTAGCCCAAACCAGGCCCCGTGGGCTCCCGCTGCCCCCCACCGAGTCACACTGTCTCCTATCACAGGTGACTCCAACGTCAAGGGAGAGTATGTTCTGGAGTCATTTCATCTGGAGCTGTTTAGACCCTTGTGACAAGGGCACCTGAAATTAAGAGGCAAGAATGCACCGAAGCTCAATCTCCAAGTTCAAGGGCAGCTAGCATCGTCTGGACCAGCCAGAGGTGGTAAGATAGAGTGAAACAAGCATCCTTGGGCCTCCCAGTGACCTCCAGTGAAACCGCACATGGAGACGTCATGGAGAAGAACCACAGGCAGGCTATTATGTTCTTTATAGAAAAACTTCAATGTTTCTAAAGCAAAGCATCGCACAGAAAAGAAAAGTCTTGTTATTTAACAGGTGAAGGAACAATGGGCTTGAGGAACCCATGCGGGACTTGAAGGGAAAAAACTCCGGGGGCCCAGATTTTCCAGCCTGACCTGGTAGCAATGCAGCCTTTGTCATGACTATGACGACACAGACGAGACACCTGCCTTATTCATGACCCTAGCCGGTCCATCTTGGTTGCGACCACAATGGAAGGAGTTGGCCAAACTGGGGAGAAACTGGGGGAAGATATATTATGGGCTGTCTGTGACATCTTTGTGAAAGGTGCCATTTCTAATTCAGGCGTGAGATGGGGCTCTGGCTGCTGGGCACCCCCAGATTTCACACTTCATTCAGGTGGATAATATTTTGAGAATCAGTCTCTTGTCTGCTTTCTCTGGTTACCTCGGAGCCCCAGGACAAGGTGGTTCAAGGAGGAGGGGCCCTTGCATCAGTGACACAGAAAATCCTTCCCAAGATGTGTGTCCAGACAACACAGAGGAAATCTGTTGATTTTGACTGCCCTCCTCACACCCCACTAGGAGTGGCTACACCCTAATTTCTGGAGAGGAATGACCCCTTCCCACTCTCAGTCCTTCTTTTTGACACTGACCGCCCACAAGTGAGCACCTGTCCAATCGGAGTCCTCACCCACCACAGTGACTGATGGAAGAGTTAGCACATGACCAAGTTGGAGCGATGACAACCCTCCTGGGGACTTCTGCAAAAGCGTCTGCAAGGAGGAGCATCCCTTCCCTCATTTGGGGTGGGGGTGGCTGCGCTGGCTGGAGGGAAGCTGAAAGCTGCTGGAGCCCGCACGGGGCACGCGCCCACCTGAGAACGAGCTGCTATCGAGGCAAGTTGAGCTGAGAGGTAGACAGAACCAGACCAATATCACCTGAGTACCTGGATTCAGGTACATGGGGACCTTCCAGTTCTAGGAGCCAGTCCAGCTCCTTCTTTCCCAGAAGCAGTCGGAGTTGGCTTTACTTCTTACAGATGACTAATGTGACCATTTTATGATATCTTACTGGTCCCATACTGCATGGGACGACAGAAAATGCTGCTGCTCCATGGGTAGGGGAAATGAGGATTTAACTCTATCGTGAGACAGAAAACCCTGCACAGACCCAGTTCTCCAAAGACCCAGCTTTGCATCACGTCATATTCCTCAAACCACAAAGACAGATAGATCCAGGCCCATTCCCTGTGTGCTTGGGGAGTGGCTACTTTGGCTCTGGGGAAGGAGCCTGTTAGAAGGTCTCCACCCTCGTTTTCCCCTTGGCTGGCTACCCAGGAAGAGGGGAGCGGGGAAGGGCGCCTGACCTCTTGTAGGCAGAGTGGTCGTTCTTGACGCTGCACTTCATATTCTTCAGCTCGTCCAAGACTGCGAACATGTTGATGAACTTGCCCAGGGTCAGGAGGTAGGCCTCAGAGACGAAGTCCTTCCTACGCTCAGCATGGCACAGCCGCTTCACCTCACTGCAGAACCGCTCGATGGCCTTGCGCTGCAGGCAGAGGGGTGGCGAGTCAGGATGTGGCAGCCCGGTAGGGCAGCTCACTGCAACGCTCAGGTGGGGAGCAAGGTTGACATCCCCTGGGGCCCTGCTCAGAGCCTGGACATTCAGAGAAAGGCCAATCTGCCAGGAGGTCTCTCCCAAAGGTGTCCCTAAACCCAAAGCTGACTTCTGGAGGGAAGCCTGGGACCTTCCCCCATGGGAGTCAGACCAATGAATTCATTCACCACGCCTTTGCTGAGAAACATGTGTTATTCACTCTCACATCCGGGCACCTGGGATAGTGCCAGGTACCACACCACTAGGTGTAGAGACCCAGAGACAGAGACAGGAGCAGGGAGAGGAGGAGAGGAGGGGAGAGATATTACTCCTTATACGAGCTCCAACCACGCCTGCGGCCCGGGAAGCCCAACTCGCCAGTCATTTGTCTCCTTCAAAGACCAGACCGAGCCAGGCTTCCTTCTTCTGGGGTCTAAATCCAACAAAGCTTTTGGCGATGGTGGAGATGTTCTACGTGTGCACCATCCAGGACGAGAGCCACCTGTCACATGTGGCTACTGAGCACCTAAAATGGCTAGTGCAACAGAGGGACTGAATTTTAAATTTCATTTAATCTTACTTAACGTAAATACCCGCATGGGGCTACTGTGCTGGATAGCATAATTCTAGATAATTCCAGATCCTCCATTCTCACCAGGAGGCCCTCAAGTCAGCACTTAATCAGCTTCTGGATAGGTTTTCTCTCTTGGATCTGCCTTCCCAAGAGATTTTAGGCTCCCTGAAGGCAGGTCCGCGATGCTAGTGACAGCAGATTAATGTGGTAAACCCACTCTGTGACTAGGACTCTACCTGGCTCTTTACAGACAGACCTCATTTATCCTCCCCACTAAAGGTGTCCGAGATGCTCTGTAACTCGCAGGCATGCAGTTACAATGCGGCAGGACTGTGGGTTTCTCTGCCCCTGATGCAGGTGCTCCTGCCCTGGGCTGCATGCATTGCCTGCTCCTGGAGGCCAGCGCACAGCAGGCCGCAGGGCGGACATTGGGCCAGTGCCTGGAAGTCTTATTTATGAAGCTCCGCTCTCCAGGGGAGCTCATGGGGGACAGAGGATGTGGCATGACTCCCACGCAGGGGTGAGAGCTGGTCTTAAAGTGTTCAACCTGTATTCCTGAACAGCTTCCGACATAAGCGTGATAATCCACCGGTTTGCGTGACTTTTTTTTTTGTCATTTCTATTTAACCTGCTTGCCCACTTATCTTCCGCTCACCGAAGCCCTTGGCTGTCTTTTCTCTTTTCCTCCTTTAAACGATCACTCTTCCTGGCATCCCAACTGGTCTCTCTGCTGTCACTTCCTCCCTGCCCCCCACTTCACATCTCTACTGCCCCCACCTCCCATCCGTTTTCCACAGATGTTGTTGTAAAACCTCAAATCAGACCGCATCGCTAAAACCTTCAGTGGCTTCTATGGAGCTTGAATAAAAGCCACGTATTCTTTTCGTGACCTACTTCATGGCCTACAGTACCCTACCTTACTAGGTCCCTGGGTCCCTCTCGAAACTCAGCTTTCATCGTCCCCCTCCTCATTCTGCAGCCCCCCCCCGTCTTCATTGTTTCTTAAACACGTCGTGCCCCTTCGGGGCTCAGGGCCTTCGTCTCTGCAGCTCCTTCTGGCCGAAAGGCTCTTCCTCCAAATCCTCACATGCCAGCCTCTTTCTCATCATACAGATCTCGGCTCAAAAGTCACCTCCTAAGAGGCCGTCCCTAAAGTTGCACCCATGTCACAGACACCCTCCATCCCAGAGATTTTTGAAATTTATTTTACTCACGGGACATATTATGCCCTGAAAACTGTTGCGTGTTGCTTATTGTCAGTCTCTCCTCCTTCCCAGAACATACTCATACGCTCATTAGGTGCAAACTACGTGGAGGGAGGGGGCCTTTTCCGTCTTGCTCACTCAGGGGTCTGTGAGGGGCACTCAAAAAGTATTTGCCAAATGAATAAACATGACTCAAAAATCCAGACTCCGGTGTCTAGAAGAGCGGGGGCCTCCTCAAGCTCCTGACCCCTCACCTGAAAGTACATGAACTTCATGAGCTTGGTGACCTCTGGCTCCAGCACCTCCACCGTCTTCTCATAGATCTCCACACGGTTGGGCTGCTCGTTGCATTTCACCTGTGGGGAGAGGGGGTTTTGGACATCCCGACTTGCCCAGGCAGTCCTGGTTCACGCCTGTTGTCTTATTATTAATAGGACCCCTTTTCACATCTAGGATGATAAATGATACGGTCACCCTAGTGAGAGGAGGTGGGGGCAGCCCCATCCGACGGGTCTAACTGGGGGCAGAACTGCTCCTAAGACATTGGCTGCAGGAAAGAAACCAGGTGGTCCCAAGAACAGAACCGTCCTCCCCTTCAGTCTGCTCTGGGCCCTGACCAGGAGTTGATCTGCAAGGTCTCGCTCCCTCAGCTTTTCCCCCACTCCAACTCCAGGAGGGCCCTGTCAGATTCTAAGCAGAGAAAAATGCTCTGTCCACTGCTCTGGATGCACTTGGGGTAAAGTTCCCTGGCCATATTCGGGTCCATTAAGAAACCCATTTTCTCTGCCCGGTGGGTTTCAGCCCATCAGAATCATATGGCAGATATTTTCACAGCATGCACACTTAAGACTGCTAACAGGGTTACTGAAACTGACGAGTAAGAGAAGGGTAAGCACAACGACATTCTTCACGCTGTTGGTCAGGAATTCTTAAAACAGTAGTAACAAGATCGATGTCCACCAGCCCACGGTTAAACGGATAAAATATGATGCATTCCTTCAACATCGTTACATCACTGTTAGAGGGAATGGGACATGGGAAGTGCCATGGAGAGACTGCTACTGTAAACTGACAGATGGAAACAACTGGAGGACGATAAGTGTAATTTAATCCCATTTTTGTTAAACAAAACACAGAACAAACCTGTGTGTGTTTGTATATCTGTATACAACACAGGCAGAGAAAATCTGAAAGGATACAGACCAAACTGTTAAGTCGTTACTTCTGGGGGCTAGGATTAGAGGAAGGGAGAGGAACGGTTTCTCTTTATATATCTGTTTCTCTTTATACATTTTCTAAAATGGGACTCATGAATTACAGCATGATGATGGTGATGGGAATATAATATTTCTATGTGTCAACATGGAAAAATGTCAGTAATAAAGACTAAAGTGTAAAAAAAACAAGTAGCAGAATATAAATAAGAAACACTACACTTTTATAAACAGTAATAATTTACAAAATCATCATCATAGGAATATTCATGATATTCAAGGAAAAAGATCCAAACGAATAGGCAGCAAAATGTCTACAGAGATTACGTTCTGTTGGGAAGTGGGTTTGGGCGCTGGGGGTGAGGAGGTAGGGATGCTTCGCTTTGTACTTTATGCCTTTCTGCAGTGGTTTGGGTGTTGTCTACAGTTATATACTGCCTTTGAAATAAAACACATCGGACAAATATTTGTTAAGTTGGTGTCAGTTTTATGGAAAGCTCTCCGAATGTCTTCAGCATGTCCCCTTGGATAAGAGGCCTCACTCATGCCCTGTCCCCTGGGAGGGCTCAGCTCTAAGGATGAGGGCGAAGTGGAAGCTGTCAGTCCCAGGAGGCAGGAGAGCCACCCGGCAAGCACAGTCTCACCTGGGGGATGGCCCGGGAACAGCTGCGCCAGGTGTACAGCATAACTGCATACTCGTGTCCTTCCTCTAGCATTTCATTCTGAAAAGCAAAACACGCACATCAGGGAGACTGCTCTGGTGCCACAAGGCTTCTCAATAGCACCAGAATCCTCACTACTCCATGTGGTCTGTGAACCAGCAGCATCACCATCACCTGCGGGGCTCATTAGAAACGCAGAGTCTCGGGCCCCTCCTTGGCCTAGGGAATTAGAATCTGCATTTCAATAACATTCCCAGGTGACTCACACTCCCAGGCGCACAATAAGTTTGACTGACACCCAAGGGCTCTCTGTATAAACAGGACACATTTTACAAAGATGGATGGCCACCTTAGAAAGGAGGCAGATCTATTTGTTCCAACAGCAAAAGTTGTCCCAGATATACTGTCTGTAAGAAAACAAGCAAGTAATAAAACAGTATGTACAGCAGATCAGTTACAAAACCAAACAAGGAGTAATAATTATAAAAGTATATTATGTCTATTGAAAAATATTTGGGTGGAATATGTACCATGCTATGACTAGAAGCAATCTGTGGAGCTGGATGAACAGGAGCTTTCACTTTTCCTATCATATAGTATGACAGTCTGCACTTTTTATAAGAGCCTATGTTACTATTTCATAAGCAGGAAAATGATGAAGATCAATTTTTAAAAATAATACAGAGCAGATGGCAAAACCAACAATAGCATGGAAAATGAATCTGAAAAATCCAGTGATGACTCACCTCACCTCGCTACTCACAGTGCTACTGTGGACAGTCCTAAACCCGGGGTCCAAATATCGGGCTCGAATCTCAGCTTTGCCTACCCTTGGCCTTTTGGCCTTTGGGAAATCACTGAACTTAAGGTTCTCCATTTAGTGACAATGACAATAATGACCTCAGATAATTTCGTGAGAACTAAATGGAATATATACACACACACTCCAGGTAACCTATCAAGGGAGTTAAGAGTCTTACTAGGAAAAAGATAGGCCGGAAGTCTCTCAAAAAGGTAAACACAGAGTTACCATAGGACCCAGCAATTCCACTCCTACGGGGATAAGCCCGAGAGAAATGAAAATGTGGGTCCACACAGAAACATATACACTCGATCACAGCAGTTATTATTCTAATAGCCAAAAAGTAGAAACAACCCAAATGCTCACCAGCTGATGAACAGATAAATCATTGCGGTCTAGCCATCCAACGGAATCGTATTCATCTATAAAAGGAATGACTTGCTGACACGTGTTACAACATGGATGAACTTTGAAAACATGATGCCAAGTGAAAGAAGCCAGATACAAAAGGCCATATACTGTAGGATCCACTTAAATGACATGTTCAGAATCAACAAATCCACGGAAACAGGAAGTAGATTAGTGTTTTCCAGGAGATGGGAAGAGAGAGGACTCGGGAGTGACTGCTAACAGATTTGGGGTCTCTTTCTGTGGTGACGAATATTAGATAGTGGTGATGGTTGCCTAACACTGTGAATGTGTTAAAAACAAAACACTGAAGTGTGTGCTTTAAATGATGAGTTTTATGTTATATGAAGGATATTTCAAAAATACAGTAAAAAAGAGTATTACTAGACCATCTCTTTTGTAAATGTTTGTACTGATTCAAAAATGCATCTTTACTGATTTATTTTTTATTCCACATAACATCTATTTCATAATAACTTCCTAGTACAAGATCAAATTTAATTCGAAGTTTATTCCGTTTTACAGTTTTCAGCAGCAAATGCCACTGACTAGCTGCACTTTCAATCAATACTTTTTAAATCAGTAACAAGGTGTCCTTGAGATGACAGAGAACTGGAATGAAGCCTGTGGGTCTCCTGCTGCTGCTGCTTCAGAACACATGTCAAAAAAGGGAAGTGGCAGTAACTTAGGGAACATGTATCTGCTGTCAGCACCCAAACTGTAGGTATGAGTATCCCAGCTCCCTCATTCAGTGAATGCTTTACTGAGCACTCAGGGGTCCCAGGCGTGGTGCTGTTTGCTGGGAATAGAATGCTAGGGGCTCTGCCCCATGGATAGCTGACCATCAACCAGAGTTGTGGTATAATTATGCCTGGAATATAGAGGTCAGGATGGTGTGGTGGAGACAGCCCTGGGTGAGGCCACGGGAGACCTGAGTTCTAATCCTGGCTCTGCTTGGGCCCATCTTTTACATTGACTATGTCATGGTTTTCTCATTTGGGATAAAGAGTTGGCCAAAATCACTGGTTCTCAACCCTGACTGCATGTTAGTCACCTGGGGAACTTTGAAAACTCCGGAGGCCCAGGCCAGGGCCCTCCTAAACTAAATCATTATCCTCAGGGAAGAGGCCCAGGCATCAGTATTTTTTTAATGTCCTCCAGGTGAATGAATCCAACGTGTAGCCCAGGTGGACAGCTGGAGGACTAAGGATCTCTAAAATCCTTTCTATCTGTAAGATTCTTTAAGTCCATGACTTAAAGTCAATGTGAGGTCAGCTCGAATTTCAGGGCTGGTGGTGACAGACTGCACCTCTCAGCACTTACTTTGGACACTCGGCTCCCATCTCACCCCCAGCAAAGAACCTTTTACTGTTCCATGTAGCTGGTCAAGTACAAGGTTAACACATATCCTCCAACTCCTCCTCTTTTTTTCTGGCTATCCTGCCCTTTGAAAGATTCACCTTGCCCAAGTGTGGGCAGGAGCAATCAAGAAGGCGAGCATCTAATGAAGACACTTTGCCACTGATAAGCGACTCTAGAGAAAGAAAGGTACAAGGTGAAAATTGTTGAAGGAGGTGAGGTTTTGGCATGATTCGTGAATGTCAACAGTATACCCGATTCTTAACCCATCTAAACCATATCAACGCTATCCCTGTTTTGGCAGAATAACGGCCCCACAAAGATGCCCACATCCCCAGAACCTGTGAATATAATCCTTTCATGGCAAAAGAGACTTTGCAGATGTCATTAAGTTAGGAACCTTGAGATTGGGAGGTTACTCTGGATTTATCTGGTGGACCTAAGGTAATGACAAAGACCTTAATAAGAGAAAGAGGGAGGCAGGAGAGAGTCAGGGAAGGTAGGTGAAGAAGGAAGCAGAGGTGGAAGAGATGAGACTGTGGGCTGGAAGGGGGCTGAGCCACGGAATGTGGGCAGGAAACAGATTCTTCTCTAGAATCTCCAGAAAGGCAGAAAGGAAGGCAGCCCTGCCAACACTTTGATTTTAACCCCGTACGACCTATGTCAGACTTCTGACCAAAAGAACTGTAAGCAAATAAATCTGTGTTGTTTAGGCCACTAGGTTTGTGAAAATTTGTGACAGCAGCAATAGAAAACTCGTACAATCCCCCTCTGCCCCAGCACCCAGTTGATTGGCAAATGGGTGGACTTAACCTCCAGTGTCTCTCATATCCATTCCCTTGGCCATCCCTCATGCCATCGCCTTTATTTGGCTTTTAATACTTCCAATGTAGATAACTTTATCCTGATGGATTTGTCACCTCACAACTCATTCTGCACATAACTAACAAAGGAAACTATTCCTCAGGCAGAGTTCTGTTCACATTTCTCCCATGGATAAACATTTTCCATTGCTTTTGATTCTTTATTAAATGAATTAAAGCCCTCTGTTATGAGCTGAATTGTGTCCCCCCACCCTGCCCCCAAATTCATATGTTGAAGGCCTAATCCCCAGTGCTTCAGAATGGAACTATATTTGGAGACAGGGACTTTAAAGAGATGATTAAGTTGAAATGAGGCCATTAGGGTAGGACCTGATCCAATCTGACTGGTGTCCTTTTAAGAAGAGGAAATCTGACATACAGAGAGACACCACATACGTGCATGCACACAGAAAAAAGACCACGTGAGGACACAGTGAGAAGGTGGCCACCTGCAAGCCAATGACAGAGCCCTGACAGAAACCAACTCTGCTGGCACCTTGATATTGGACTTCTAGTGTCCAGAACTGTGAGAAAATCAGTTTGTTACTACGCCACCCAGCCTGTGGTATTTTGTTATGGCAGCTCTATCAGACTAATGCCCTCTATGCACTGACCCTCATGTAATTTTCCGTACATACCACAGAGAATTTCCCTGTATTTACCTTACAGTGCAAATCCAGGCAGTCTCTGAAAATTTTTGCCTCTGTGCCTTTGCTCCTGCTGGTTCCACCAGCTGGCATGCACTCCCCATCTCATCTTTGATGGATAAAATTCTAAATTCGTGGGACAGCAGAGTTCAGTGGAAAAAGGTCAGGCCTGGGAAGCAGAAGTCCTGGACTCCGGGTTTGACCCTGTGATTCACTAGCTGTGAGATCATGGACAACTCATTAACTTCTCTAGGTTTCATTTTCTCATCCCTAAAATGGGTATAATGATGTCTATTGCAAGTCACAGGGCTGTTATAAGGCTCTAATGATATCATGTATGAGAATACCTTATGCATTTTAAAGTACCATACAAATGGTGAAAATGCATGTGTGTGTGTATATGTGTATATGCGCCAACACATTATAACATTATATATAGTATACAAGGACCTACTCAAAAGCCACTTCCTTCATTATGCTTTCTCTGACCTTCTCAAGGCCCCTTCAAAAACACAGAGCTTTAAACTTCTACCATGTCATTTATCTTCAATTTTATGCATTTTTATTTGTCTGCAAAGAATAGGCTAGAGCACAGGTTTTATACTCAGACAGACCTGGGTTTAGCTCTGTCACTTGTCAGCAGTAGGACCCCAAGTAACTTAATTTTTCTGGACTTCAATTATCCCCATCTGTAAAATGGGGAAAATAGAACCTACTTCATGGGATTGAGATGAGGACTAATTGAGACAATGCATTTAAAAAATCTGCACAGAAAGTATTCGATAAATGGTAAGCTTGTCTATTTCCCACTTGACTCACTGAGAATCAAGACTGGCCCCTATTTGTCCTTGTATAGCTCCTGCTCCAGCATTTAGTACAGGTACCAGGTATACACCATTTATTGAAAGAATGGGCACAGTATGGTAAGACAATGTTTTCGAATATAACTGATATAGTGAGAAAGGAGCCTCAGGCAGAGCCTGTGAATAAGGAATCTGGAATTCTGCAAATTTCAGTGCTGCATGAAAATAAAATCAATGAAAACTCAAGAGGGAAGGGGTAATCCCTCACAGATGGGTCAGACACCCGACCTATCAGAGAGCTGGCCCTGCTTGTGACTGATTTAGGCCACTGGCTTCCTCCAGTCAACACGTTATTCCAAAGCCGCCGTCCCTTTTTTTGAGAAACTTTTGCTTTGCTCAAGAGACAAAATTCTACCTAGCCGGTAATCTATAAAATATAAGACAAGGCGGGATCTAATCACATGTTAAGCCAAAAGGCTATAGAAGCTCAAGGAAGTGAATAGTGGGGATAAAGCTGGGTCCTAAAGGTGAGAAAGTGAATAGAATTTGCAGAGCTGGAGGATATACAGGGACAGTATCTTCCCCAGGCACTGAGAGGGAAAGGGGCAGGCATGAGAATGGGCTTAAGGAGGTGGGTCTGACTGAGGCAGGGGGTTCTTGGAACAGCTGAGCACATGCCCACAGCACCTCCCACCCTGGCAAGGTCACAGAGACTTACCATGCTGGAGTGGACTGTAGCCTGCTCAATGTACCTTGCAATGCCTGTGACAAATGCATTCCTGTCCTCGAAGTTTGTGTCAAAGTTAGCCTGTGGAGATTAAAGGACAGGAACATTGGTTGTTAGAAAACAGGTCCAAGGTGGCTGGCGGTCCAGGCAACAAACCGCTGCCTGCACGTGCCACAGACTTTCTGTGGAAACCTGTGTCCACTTCGCTCTCTCATCTCTTCCCCAGAATCTCACCCTGGACCACGCTGGGCAGGAGCTGTCCACAGACAGGTTGTTCATCAAGTTCACTCAGTCGACCCCTGGAAGTAAATGCTTACACTCTACAAGCCTAAGTAGCTGTTAAAAGTTAAGATGTGCATTGCTTTCATCCAGCAGTTACAAAAACACTTCCCTGGAGGTGCAGATATGTATGTACAAGGAAAATAGCTGTAGCATTTTTTGCAATAGAAAAAAAAATGGAAACCAGATAAATAATCATTAACTGCTAAATAAATGATAGTATATCCATACAATGGACTTATTCATACTATGTGGTAGTTAAGAATGATGTGGTCAGGAAAAAATATCCATAATGAATTCTAAGTTAAGAAAGCCAAATCGTAGAGCAATATATAAATAGTGTGATTCCTTTTTGGTATATTAAAAATATATACATATATTTGGTAAAAAGGGGTGTGTGGGTACATATAGGTATAGTTACAGGGAAATTTTTATTTGTTATACTTTTTTGTATTGCTTGTAATAAAATAAGATATTTATGCAATTAAAAATCTAATCTGGGTTAGAAAATGTGAATAAACCAAGTTTATGAGTTGAACCTTCAGGCATGTGCTTAATAAAGCTAACCACTAAATAAAATTAAAAATATATTATGCATTTATATTTAGTCTCATTTAGCAGTCCAAGAACTTTCAAAAGGTCAAATATAGTTAAGAATTTCAAATTAAGAAGATTCTTTCTTAACATGGCATACTTGCCCGGCACGCCCAGACTATGGGCTATTTGCAGGGCGGACTCCAGCTGCATCGATGCCCTTCCCACCACATCCTGGCGGGATCATGGTTTTGAGCAATCTGATCATAGTTTATCACAAGTTCAACTCTCTCAGGCAGAAGCAAATAACTGTGACCAGCTTCCTTGAGCCATTAGCTGCTATGGGGAGCTGAAGAACCCTTCTCACATACATGAAGGAAAAGTAATTACCCAGGCAAGCTCTAGGGGTTTTGAAATTGCAATATTTAATTCATGAGGTCAGAGCTGCCAAAGCCTTGGTTGGTGCTGCAGCAAAAACAGCCGGGAAGGTATTTGGGGTCAGAGCAGATCAACAAGCCTTCCCTGGGGAGGAGAAAAAGCTCTGGTGTACACTTATCAGCTAATCTATTCCTTACACTCTGCTCCACCAGTGTGCCAAGAACTCCATCAGCTCATGACCTTTCACCTTCCAGATGCAGGTCTACCCCTTTCCTCTGCCTTCAAGCCAAACCCTCTTAGGGGATCCCCAGAGTTCCTAAGCTCCTGGGTGCCCTGGGAGAATTCACCTGGTACATGATGGAGGAAGGTGGAGGCTCGATGCATGGCTGCTGGTCGGGGAGGGGCAGCTCCTCCAGCAGGTCCACGTTGGACAGTGCATCTTCCAGGGTGACGTGGGTGGTCATGGCTGCAGTTTCTGGACTACGAGCTGAGGGGACGGGAAGGGAAGGACAATGAAGAATTTTAGGGGCCTCGAATATTTCTCTCACTCTCACCCGGTCCAGGCTCCTTTCAGAGAATAAAGGGTGTTAACACACATTGAGACCACACTTGCTACTCTTTCACGAGGTACCCTTCACTTGCGCTTGATATTTCAAGATCTCTTTACAGTTTACAAAGTACTTTTTCCGTCTGTGATCTCAGTTGAGCCTCACCGCAACCCTCTGTGATCGGTATGGTAGATAGTATCACACCCGCAGAGCTGATGAAGAAACAAGGCTCCGAGAAGTTAGGCGACGCCCACACAACCAGTGTGAACAAGGGCAAAAGACCTCAAGTGATGCCGGATGCTACAACACGGGCCACAGCCAGCCCCTGATATTTGTTCTTCGTGAGAACATTTATCAGTTCCACTCTTAAATTATTGCACGGCACAAATACTTATGATTGCAACAGCCAAGATTATCCACTTGAAACCAGAGCCTAGGTTTTACAAGCTAATAAGCAGGGACTGAAAGAATTCGGACTCCAGCAAAAGTAATCTCCTTTGCAAAAGGGAAGAGCCATCATCTTCTTGGCTGGGGTGTGTGTTGTGAGCCACACCAAATGAATCAGCCCTGAATGGACATTTTTGTGTCTGGGACCCTGGTGGGGAGCAGTGGCATCTGTGGGAACTTTGCCAGGCAGTGAAACTGAAGAGGATCTGAACAGCATAGTTACCCAACTCAGCAAACGTTTTTTTCAAAACTCAATTTTTTCAAGCATATGTGAAATGTTGATAAAAAATAATCATGATTTAGGCCACATCTCCCCAAATATGGTCTCCTAGAAGTCACCATCACTGATTATGGCGCAATAAAATCAGAACTCAATAATGCAATTAGCCCCGCCTCAAACCCCATACCTATGAAAGTTTATAAAAACAGACTTCAAGGTTATTCATAGCTAAAGAAAAATAGAAATGATAAACTACTTAGAACTGAAAGACAGCATGAATACATATCTTAAATGCATTTAGTAGAAAATAAGAAAGTAGAACTAAATGAACTGAATTTTCCACTCAAAATCTAAAGAAAGAATACAAATCAACCCCCAAATATGAGAATATAGGGACTGATAATTACAAAAGCAGAAATGAATGAAGCAAAAACCGAAGCAAACCAAAATAGACAAACAGTAGACCAAGTGGACAAAATTCTAAAAACTGAGTTTTATGAGGTTAATAATAATAATAAGCTAACCCTTTGGCACCTTTGAATAAGGAAACAGAGAGAGGGCCCATGGTGCCTGCAGAGCAGCCCTCCTTCCCCCACCCCCCAAGCACAGGGAAGTGTGAGGCATGCTTAAGGGCCGGAGTAGAGTGTGAGAGGATTTGCCCCACTCATTAGGAAATGTGGTGCCAGAGCACAGGGGAGAAGCGGATCACCCCCACGAGAACTGGGTCCAGGGGCTGCCGGCTGAAACAGCTGGAGTGTACCCAACAGCTTGCTGCCCCTAAACTAGTGTCCCCATTAGGCCTACAGTTGGGAAGGCAGATGGGGGTGAGCAGCTAATGATGATTCACGTGTCACCACGTCACTGAGTTCTCAACACACCTCCCAGTCATGCACCATGGCAACAGCAAGGCCACATCCAATGAGGGCACAGGCAGCTCAGAAGAGACTTCCCCTTCTGCCCTCTGCAGGCACCTGGCCTCACTGGGCGGTTTCAGGCCCTCCCCACACCTATGCTTCTTCCTCTTCTCTCCCCTGCCTTCGAAGTGTGGCATTCAGTTCTACAGCAAAACTATGTGTCAATCCGCAGAAAAGACTGCCTTCTTTCTCACATTAACATTAAGCCCATTTTGCAGGAGGGGTTAATGATTGTCTGGAGCATAATAATCTACAAGCTCCAAAGCCCTAATAACTCTCTTCATTAATTCAAATAATAATGATGACGATAATAATAATAATAAAACATCTTTTAGCCCTTATTCTGTGTGGTACCAAACACCTGACTACTTTAATTATGCTTCAACCCTACAAAGGTAGGTACTATGATTATTCCCATTTTACAGATGAGCAAACAGAAGCTCAGAATTTAATTTCACAAGGTCAAGTGCTAGCAGGTAATGGAGCTATGGTGGGATTCTAGGTTTGTCCTATAAAAGGCCTAGAAGCAGAAATCTATCAATAACTACTAGGATTATGTCAAAGGGACCCAGAAGCCAGCTTGAGGCATTTCCAATGGCCACACATGGGGCAATGTGAGCACCACTTGGCATATTACTTTCTTACTGTTGGAAGATGCCTGTGAACCAACTTATATGTTGAAAATCAATAAATAAAAGAAGCAAACACTTAACCTGTCTTGTATACAAACTGCATTACTGGAAAACCAAATTGCAGAAGAGAGAGATGCTTCTTACTATAAAGTTCTTTCTCCGCCCCCCTCCAACCCCAAGAAACAGTGACAGAATTAAAATATTCCTATTTTCAAATCCCTAATAAACAAATGGATGTAGGCACTGACCATCAACTGCTGCTAATAACACTAAAGGAAAGAATCAGATTTTTTCCATCAGACATTTTTCCTTCAGATGTACCTCCCGATGGAAAAACACACCATCACCTCATGAAGAATGCTGGACCCAAAACAAAAACTTTGAATCTAATCAAGCCTTTGATCCCAGTTGACAGGAAATACAGAAGACAGAACACATTAAAATATGCCACAGTGAAGATATCAGTAAAATCTATGGGAAACTCTCTTGGACAAATGACTCAGTGCCCTCAACAAATAAATTGGAAAAAAAAA
>NW_006431919.1:6902834-6914458 GCF_000325575.1 Pteropus alecto | reverse complement strand
GAGTGTTATTATTTTTTAGATGTGATTACGTATTGAGGTTATGTTTTAAAAGAGCCCCTGCCTTCTAGAAATACCTACTAAAATATGGATAAAATGATACAGGGGTTTGCTTTCAAATAATACTAGGTAGGGAAGAACGAGTACTAAATGGAACAAAATTGGCCATCAAGTAATAATTGTCAATGCTATGAGATGCTCACATGGGAATTTATCATACTTTTTCTATCCAATTTTATATATGTTGACATTTTCCATACCTCCTACCCCAGCTCAGTGATACACTCCCAATTCTAATCCATCTTCACTTCATCTTCCCTGACTCCTACTTGTCATAATCTTTCCCTTCTTTCTCCTATAACCTGGGTTTCTTCTGGGCTTTGCAGACATCAAAATAGTCACTTGCCAGAATAACTCTTAAGGTTTCCCCCTGTAACACAATAATAACTCTGTACTTCCCTTGAAGAGAATCAATAAGTGAACAGCCTACAAAGCCGGTAAGTTAGGAATCTTCATTTCCTAGTAAATACAACTTCTCTAATGGATTTCTGTGTTTACTTGTAGATCACTTATTGCCTAAGGGAGAAGGAAATCAGACATTTTTAACCCAAATGCCAGAAGTCACTGCCAACTACACATCAATCAGAAAGAAAAAAATGTACTGGAAATTTTAACAGAAGTATACATGAAAATAAGTTATTTTCTGGCCCAACTGTCCTGCCTGTTATACAACCTTCCAAATGAAAAGAATTCTTTATATTCAGCCTATGAACACATGCCCATTTTGTCATTGTGGAAGAGAAATAAAATATTTTAAAATTAACAGTCTTCTGGGAGCATCATTTGCCAGACACAGCTGCAATCTCTCAGTGTGGGTTATCCATGGCATATTTAAATTCAGTGTCTTCATAACGAACTCCAGCTCAGTGGCCTGGTGTCACCAGGACAAGTAATAACAGTGGGCTTACAGGCAATTTGCTTCTGAGAAGGGCTTTAGGGCACCCCTCACCCCTGGCTGAGATGACTGATAGATCCTGAGCAGGAAGAGGTGGGCCCCACAAATGCAGGACAGGTGCTAGGGGAATCTGGTTTGGGAATGCAGATTCTGACTACTCACACCCTAAAACCTACCACTCTGTAAACCAAAGATTTGCATTGTCATTCTGTTTGATGTTCTGGAAGGAAAGTAAAGAAAATAAGGTATTTTTACTGAAGTGGAATACTAAGCTAAGTATAGTAGTTAAGCTTGAGCTATGGGGCTCAAATCCATCACCTGCCACTCACGAGCTGTATAACCGTAAGCATAATACTTAACCTCTCTGAGTCCCAGTTTCTTTACCTGTAAAGGGGCGATCATAATAGTCCCTGCCCTCAGGGATTTATTCTGAGAATCACACAGCAGTATGGCCCATGGACTGCTTAGCCCAGGAGCAGGCACAGGGTAAGCACTCAGGAAATGTTAGCCAGTCGGGTAGCCTCTTTTTAAGAGAGTGAATGAATGGATTAAACCACACTGCAACAATTCTTCTACCAAAAAGGAAGGCACTATTATCATTACAAGAACATCTCAACTTTACAGAGCTTTCATACTGACTTCCTGAATCACAACTACCCTGCAGGTTCGAGGACAGGTAGTGTTATTTTTGCTGTCTCTCTAAGGAGGGCATGGTGTTACTGAGAAGTGAAAACTTCCATTCGAGGCCACGTGGTCAGCTATTGTCTTTCCTCAAAAAGAACAAGACTCTGCCAAGCTAGAAAGATTAAGTAACTGTCACCTTTCTGTTTTATGAACTATCAAGAGGCCAGGAAATATTTTCCGTGTTTGTAAATCTCTCTAGCTGGAAAGCAACTAAAATAAAATTTAAAAATGTAAGTATATTTATATATACAATAAAATACTATATAAGTTAAGTAGGTCAACAAAAATATAAATATTTTTAAAAGGAGGCTTAGCTAGCCCCCCTTAAAAACTTTTTTAAACGCAGCATTTGACTGAGTGAGGAAAAATGCCAAGAAGTGTAGCCAGCTTTTCCATCATGGGGGTAAGCAGGGTGTATCTGGAGATTATGTGGGAACCCCAGTTTGCTGTGACAGGATATGGCTCCAGAGGTCACAGTGATCCCCCGCAGCTGAGACCCTTCAACACGTCAGAACATCTTCAGGTGTGTGGGGGCCAAGTAGGGTCATAGCCATTTGTGTGTCTCTTACAAGACCTCCATAGAGTGCACCCAAATGGACCATGGGGCTTATTCCAAGCAGGCTAGAACACTCCACTGATCCCATGCTCAGACCTTGTGACTCCAAACCAAACCCCACAGGAGCCAGTTGGAGCCACCTGTCGAGTATTACTTGTACCAATCCGTAAAGTAAAGCAGCAAGCCTCACGGTGGCGCGTGGAGAGGAGACGGGGCTGTACAAGGTGGTGAAAGAAGCCAAACGGGAGCCTGAGCCACGGAGCGTAGGAGTAACAGTAGCCTGTAGAAAGCCTCACCTTTATCACGGTTCACAGCAGAACTCAAAGAACGTGGTACACTGTCAGGATGACTCTAGAGCTGGGAGAGACCTGAAGGCATGCCTACCTCCCAGAGAAGCCTACCTCCCGAGAAGCAGCTCTGACTCCCCCTTCCCTTTCTGAACCCACCTTCTCCCCTGGTCTTCCCTGAATCCAGTGTGCTCCTTCTTTCACGGCATCTGTAACACTTTATTATACAGTTTACCATGGTTTCTCTCCTGACCTAAACAATCAACTCTTCAAGGGCAGGAACTGTGTCTAATTCACAGCCAGCTCCTAGCGCAGTGCTAAGCACACATTTATACCTAAAATGAACTCTATGGTCAACGAGTAGATGACCAATGAACCTAAGACGTCAAGAAAGGCACTGCTATGCCCAAGATACCAGGTTTTTAAAAGTGGGGGAGGAGTAGAAATAGCATTTTAGAAAGAACATTTTAGAAAGAACTCCATCAATATGGTTCAAATATTTAAGAGTCGAGCACTTAAAGTAAAAAGCTTCCATATTTTGAAAAGTTATCTACGAAATAAAATCTCTTTCCTCTATCCCCGTGTGTCCTGATTTCACTCACCTTTCAAGGTCCCTCCCCTCTGTGACATGATTCCCCATTGGCACTCCCTGGTCTTATGAGCAGTGTTGGTGAGGATGTGAAATTGGAGCCCTCATACATTGCTGGTAGGAATGCAAAACGGTGTAGCCGCTTTGGAAAACAGTTGGGCAGTTCCTCAAGTTTTAAAACAGAGTTACTATACGACCCAGCAATTCCACTCCTAGGTGGATCCGCAGAACCTCTCTTCTGCCTCAGAAGGGCCTTGAGTACTGCTACTTCTTCCTCCCACATCAGGGCAAATGCTGCTGATCGTTAGCTTATTCCTCAATGAGTCCACCGTCAGCCTCGTCAAGGTCCTTCTCGTGAAACACAGAACTCCAGGTGGCCATTAGCAATCGATCTGAGTTTGCCCGTGAAATAAATGTATATGCTCTCCGTACAGGACAGTGCATGTTTGTACAAGCTCTTTGAGGTCAGGGACCATATCTTACCCATTCCTGAAACCCTCAGAGACCTCAGCAGAGTGCCAAGGACAGATTAGGCACTGAGGAAGTACTGGATGAAAGAACGTATCAACACACCTGAACCCGCTAACATAGAAATGAGAAGACCTGAAGTTAGCCACATCTTCATTTCTCGTTTTCCCATTCCTTCTCCTTCATTATTAATAACGTGGATAAATTAAATCGACATGGACTATGCAATCACATCCATAAACTGCCTGTACAATTATTTACTTAATAGTTTTTCTAAACAGACTTTTGGTTTTTGCTTTATAAATATATTATAGAAGGAAGCTTTATATATCACCCATCATTAACAGAGAACCAAGTAAACAGAAGAAAACTATTTTAAAAAACCAAAAACACTGAAAACAAACACAGGTCTGTGTATCAGCTGAAAATCATCTCATATCCACCATTAATATGTTCATGAGAGGTGGCTTAGTGTGATGGTAAATTATGATTAGAATTCTGACTCTTCTACTACCAGGCTGTATGGCCTTGGGAAGATGACACAATGTTTCTGGGCCTCACTTTTCTAATCTTTGATATGAAGAAGAATAATAGTTCCTCTCTCATAGGCTCTGAAAATTAAATGAGTTAATCCTTACAAAGAGCTTGGTAGGTAGCAAGTGCCCAATAAAAGTTAGTTCTCCAATAAAACCAAATCCAACAACACATACAGAGGATTATACACCCCAACCAAGAAAGATTTATCCAAGAAATGTAAGACTGGTTTAATATTAACATCCCCAAATCGATTAAAGTGATAAGCCGTATCAATGGAATAAAGGACAAGCCCCCAAAGGATCATCTTGCTTCATGCAAAAAAAGCATTTGACAAAATCTCACTTTTTTTAAAAACATTCAAGAGATTAGGAATTGAAGGGAACTTCCCTAAGCTATAAAAAGGGCAGATACAATAAAACCCCACAGCTGATATCACACTTAATGGTGAAAGACTGAATGCTTTCTCTCAAAGATCAGGAAGAAGACAGATCATAGTAAGAACTGGTGAGAACGTGAAATTGGAACCCCCAGACATTGCTGGCCAGAATGTAAAATGGTGCAGTAACTTTGGAAAACAGTCTGGCATTTCCTCGAATTTTTAAACACAGAATTACCATATGACCCAGCAATTCCACTCCTAGGTATATTCCCAAGAGAACTAAAAATATATTACCTATACCAAAACTTATACATGAATATTCATAGCAGCATTATCTGTAATAGCCCAAAAGTGGAAATAACTCAAATGTCCATCAACTGATGAATGGATGGATAAATAAAATATGGTATATCCATATAATAGAATATTATTTAACCACGAAAACGAATGGAGTATGGATGTATACAACAATATGAACATTGAAAATATTATGCTAAATGAAAGCAGCATTTTTTTTTAGGAAATGTCCAGTACAGGCAAATCTATAGAGACATAAAGCAGATTAGCGGTTGCCTGGGCTGGGGGTGGGGGCTGGGGTAAACCGGTGGCACTGCTGAAGGGCACGGGGTTTCTTCTGGCATGACAAACTGTCATAAAATTGATCATGATGCTGGTTGTTCAACTCTGTGAATATACTAAAAATTACTGATGTGTATGCTTTAAATGGGTGAATTGTATACGATGTGAACTGTATCTCAATAAAGCCGTTACCAAAAAATGTTAGCATTTATATGACGACTTTTTGGAAACTGAGTGTTATATAAACAGGGGTGGTACAAAGAGAGCAGGAGCAGGAGCTTGGGGGGTTGGGGGGAGTGCGATGTTGCTCCCATGAGCAGAAACTATTGAATAAAAATCAACAGGGGACAGCAGGAGAGAGAAAGAGAGCAAGACACACTTATGCTTACCCCGTGGGGCAGGGCCCAAACCAGGCACCTCCCCTGCCTATTTTTGTTGTCCTGGGGTGCCCCATCCAGGAGACTCCTCTGACAATAAAAACCTCTGAGGTGGGGTGATGGGCACTGAGGTTTAGAATGAGAACAAGATGGGTCTCTGGCTCTCCTCCTACCTGAGCTCTCTTTCTCCTATAAGGACACAGAGGCCCCGAGATGAGGACGTGTGCATGCATGGTCACCTGGCTAGTTAGGGGCAGAGCTGGGGCTAACCCCGCAACTTCCTGGGAAAACAAGGGGACCAGATACAGTAACAGATTTGACAGAGCTGAGGGAGGCGGGGAGAATTCTAATTCTGCGATAAAAGAAAAAGCCATATAAGAAGGGAAATATAATCAAAGGACATAAAGGACGTTACTTGGCTCTCTTGTGATCATCATTTACACACCTTAATAATGTAGACACTTTAAACATGATTTTGGTTAAAAGAGAGCTCTTACTATATTGGGAGATGGGGCAGGGGAGGGCGGGGAACGATATAAGAAAGCGAAATCTTTATCCATTACAGGGGGAAGTAAACAGACAACTCGGAGAATCGATAAATCAAGAAACAGCAGCGCAGGCGTATCATTCATTTAGAGATCTGGAGGCAACTCCTGGGAAAAACGGCCAGTTAAAAGCTACAGACACTGGGGGCGGGGGCACTGGATGGCTGTTTTTCATTGTGAGTCTTTCAATACTATTTGATTTTTTTAAGCATGTGCATGTATTGCTCTGATCAAACATTTTAAATTTACTTTAAAAGACAACCATCCAAGCCCTCCTTACTAGTAGTTCAGATGTTAGGCCGGCCCCCAGCCCTGTCTCTTGGCAGTCTTTGCTATGTAAGTCCCTCTCTGTGGGTCTTTTGTGATCAGAGGCCTGTTACCTGCACCTTCTCTCCATCCAGGGGACCTGAGATCAGGTCAACCTGGACTTGGGCCTCTGGAGAAGGCCTACGCTCCTCTCGTGGGGCCACAGGGCTGCCAGCACCTCTGCCATTCTACTCAGCTGCTTCCTGTGTTGTCAGGTTGAGGCGGCCTTTCTGTTGATCACTCAACCAGGCAGATATCATCCTCTCGAGAGGGGACGTCATGCTACTGAAGGCCGCTTGCTGATTTGCTCCTGCTGAGGCCCGTGACAGGCGGCCACATGAGAGGCGCCAACAGGACTTGTATCTGGGGAGAGGAGCTGCCTCTCAGAGGCACCTGCTAAAACTCAGAAAGGGAAACCACTGCACCTGCTGTGGAAACAAAGGGCAAGACTTCAGGTTCAGCCACCGGATCGGAGCACACAGACCTCAGCTTCATCGATGTGAAACTGCACTCGAGTGTGTCTCTGAAGGCTGACTTAGGTCTGGAAATCGGACATCATTCAGGGCAAGTTGCCTGCCTGTAAAATGTGGAGGTCGGCCTGGTAGTGGTTCTCAAACATGATGTCAAAACCTCCATTGTGAAGGCTGTTGTGGCAACTTGTACTAATAACGGTTCAAGTAGTGAGGTTTGCAAACAAGGTGCTTTTTATTATGTGAGAGGGAGGGCTCAAAGTCCTCCCACAGCATCACTGTTGGCATGTTCACCTCTTTCTTTGAGTGGGAGAAAATGGGCTAGAGCTGGGGAAGGGACTGGCTGCGGGTATGACTTGTTGAGCACATCAATACTGTCCATCATATGTACTAATTTTTTTTTTTTTTAAAGCAAAACCAAAACCAACCAGTTAGGAATCACTGGACTTGAGTCTCTCTCAGGGACTTTCCAACTTGAAAGCAAACGATTCTGATTACAATGGGACACACCATCCAAAGGGCATCCTTAAAGACCACACTTTCTGCCATAGACTATCCACTGTGGCCAGCCTATTTAGCATGCCAAATGCCCAGGGATATCCTTGCTTTGTGCCTTTGCTCAAACTCTCTCCACTCCCTAGTGGGCTGTCCTCTCCCCTTCCATCCTCAAATACTATCCTTGGCCATCACCAAGGCCTAATTCAAGATAGGCCTCCTCCAACAAGGTATGACCGGCTGAACTCCATCACAAAATTCATTTTTCTGGATTTCTACAGCACTCACAGTCTAGAGTCCATAACTTCCTACTGTGTTATAAACTGCTTTATATTTTACTAATTCTTGGGATCACTGAAAATGACAGGGATAGTCATCTTTTTTGGGGGGGTCTGACCCATAGCAACTAGCACAGAGCTGGGAACATACTAGGCATTACCTGCTTAATTAACAGTTCATGAACGATTTGTTGAATGCATGAGCCAATGGCCAAAATTCATGTCTTCTGGTCAAAAATAATAATAAAAAATTTAAAAAACATGGCCCTCTAAGATACTATATCTAAGTCTTATTACTCTAAGAATCTGAAGAGATCTCTTTAGAAAATTCTTCTGTCAGAAGGTTTCTACCTCAAACCATAAAAAGCAAAACCTCCTTTCTTTTAAAAGATGTAGAATATTTGGAGGTTGATGACCCACCCCTAGTTTTGAAATCTTACCTCGCCTCAATCGGTCTGAAGGCATCGCATTTTAAAAGCACAAATCGAAAATCATCCAAGTGTCCTTTCACTTAACACTGAGTTACTGAGTGTCTCCTATGAGGGTCAGCCCTGTCGAATGTCTTTGATCTCAGCTGGACCTTCTGTGAAGTTTAGACAATCCTCTCATTCATCCCCAACTGATTTCTTATTCCACCCACAGAGACAGCTGCTCCAAACCTGAACTTTCCTAACCAGTCCCCCACCACCTTTACTTTCTGGAGAGGGCCTCATCTCCTGCCTCATCTAGAAAAGAGGCCATACAACGTGGTCATACTAACCATCCCTCCGTTCCACAAAGAGACCGAAGTCTGAGAACCACTGCTCTAACATGACCTAATGATGATGCAAACACAAAATCAAAAGGCCTATTGATGGAGTCATCTCTGAGTCTTTCCCAGACATCTCTCCAGAAGGCCATGTTAACTTTCCTCTCTCCTGGCATTGTTTCCGAGTTGCAGTAAGTCTATCAAAAGGACACTCAGCCAGAATAATCCCTGCAAGAAATTCTGCTTGAACCCAAGTCCCATCTTCTCAAAATAATTTCTTTTAAGAATTTGCACCTAATTTGTTTTCTCCTCTTTTGCCAGGGTCCAAGGAGTATGGCCTGAATGGCCATCTTTTTAGGCACATCACACACATCCTTGGCATAATGGCCATGGCTAGGAAGCCAATATCCAAACGTTCTGCATCTTGGAGGCATCCCACACCAGTGCCTGAAATCTGAAGTGCCTTTGTACAGACAGGGCCATCCAGGGGCCTTGAAAGAACCTGCGAGTCACAAAGTGCCTTTCAGTTTCCCATTGGTGTGATGGTACAGAGAGGCCAAAGATTTGTCTTCTGAAATTGACACACGATATATAATTAATAAATTGTTCCTTTAGGAATGGAGGGCAGCCATTGAAAAGAACTGCACACTCAGGAACCTCCTTCTCTTCTCTCTCTCCATGGCCTTTTCCTCTTAGACTGGGATTTATAGACATTATCTCATCTGTGGACTCCTGTGGTGACAGGTAGGTAACAAGCTAAGCAGGCTGCTTTCCATTGCCCGATTTTCAAAGTCAGAAAGGTAGTGGCTGATTTAAAAGGACACAGCAAGTCAGGGATAATCCTGTGTCCTAAGCCCATTGTCCTGCTCCGTCTGCCTGGGAAGTAAAGCACGCCCTCAACATTCTTGGTTGGTTGCAAAATGCTGAATGCATACAGAGGAAGAGGTCCTTCCTGACCTCTGTGTGTTGAAATGTGAGAACTATCTCTGGGCTTCTGCTCAGAGTATTCCCTCCCCCTTCTCTTTGCCTACTCAAGTTATACCCACCTTCAGTGTGCTACTCGAGAGCACTTCCTACCTGAAGCCTTACTGACACCAGGTCTTATCATTCTTTCCTTTGGCTGTCTATGCAGGCAAACCTGGGGCTGAGTTTCCTGGTGACAGAGACAAACTCCCCTGGGAAAAGCAAAATCCAGTAAGGCTCTGGAGGTAGAGGAGTTGGTAAGAGCTGTGGGTTAACTACACACATGAACCACATCTTTAATGATTATGTAATTAACACATTTAACAACATAAGATAGTACTATAGGCTGATCACTCTACTTAGCACCATCACGCATCCCTCATTTAATAAGAGCATCCAACGAAGTACCAGCTCCTTCCCCACCACTGCTGGCTGGCTTGTACTTCACCACTCAGTAGGCAGCATGCTCCACCCTATTGCCCCACTTCTACCACTAATGCAGGGCCCATCCTCTGGACCCTAGACATGGCTTTGCTCCTTAGAACAACAAGACCAAAGGCCTTTTACAAAGCCTGCAATGAGGTGACTGATGTCTGGTTTCGTCAACTACAAGAGAATAATTAATACTTGCCAGTAAAGAAATAGACTCATTGTTATAGTGGCCACATGGAGGCTATAAAAGGCCATTTTGTGTGAAGCTCTTGGTGGAACCCCGGGGCCAACAGCAGCCAAAAGAAAACCCTTTGAGAGTGCGGGCCAATCCCCACCCGTGGAGACGGGAGCTCTGCACTGTTCTCCAGGAGCGCCGTTCCCAGTGTTAATTAGCTTGTTGCCTAGTCATCACCTAATTCAGCTCGTTGGTCAAATGGTAGCGGAGGCCCGCTGAACACCCTGAGAGGACACGCTTTACCAGAGGGGACGTGTAGTGTTCTCCTGGGACCTTTCCCAGTTTTTAAATTCATGTCTACTTCCTTCTCCTGGCCAGCCCGATTTGATTTAAGGAAAACCCTTCAATCCTACTGGATTTTATATCCCACTCTTAGCCTACTGCCTAAAGCAAGCTTTTCCTTTTCCATTTCCAGCAGGGACTGAACAAGGGAGGCTTGGGTGCCTACAGAACCGGTCAGAACTGGCCAGGAAATATAATAAAGAAGCTTAGTGAGCAGAGAGCTAATGCTCCCAGCCAGAGGCTCAGTGTATACAACTAGCCAAAGGCACTGGCTTTGTAAGTAAAAACACACTCTTCTTGTGGCCTGGTAACTGTCTTGGCAGATGGCAGCCAGTGGCCATGAGTAACTCTCTATAGGAAAGTCTCACCTCCCCCAAGTGGACACTGGGTGCTCAACAAATGCTTTCTAGTGACAGTAACCCCTGACCAGGATATTTTCACCCTCAGGACCAGTGCTGCTCTTGCAGCAAACAGAGCTGACAGCTGCTAGATATTGTCATTGCAGGGAGCTGTTCTCCAAAATTGCTCCCCACTTCGGCTTTCAGCCCACTGTCTAAAATTCCACCATTAGAGATACCAAGTACTTGACCAAAAGCTTTGTTTCCCATTAAAATGCCTCTCAGCCACGGTTTCCTTTCTGGTTGAATGACATCAAGCCACCTGCTCTGCACAGAATGATAAATTCTTCTGAATTTAGCTCTTGAGGATAAGCATGGTCTTGGCTCCTTTCTTGAAAACAAGGAGAACGAGAAGCACAGGGCACCTTGTGGAGGTGGAGGTGGGGGTGGGAAGCCTCAGGGAGGGTCACAGAGAAGGCTGATGCTGGAGAAAACAACCTTAAAGCCTTAACAATCCTGCCCAAGGATGCGGACCTAGATTTTTGCCTCCAACATCTGTAATCTTCAGGGTTGCTGAAATCTTCCAACAGGGCCTGTGCCCAAGAGGAAGGTAAGACCCCCTGCCCTAAAAGAGACACAGGCAGGAGGTGGACAAGGGGCTTGTGGGAACAGGACTCTCCTGATTTGCAGAACTGCCCCAATCTCCCTGCCCATTCCGTGAGGGAACAAGCGCCCCGGATCTGGCAGGAAAAGATCCTTGCCCCCTTCCTGGCCTGGCTGGAAGGGGAGCCGGTGGCCATCAGCCCTTGGTGAGTGTTTCTACTGTGCGGGAAAACTAGACAAGCAGAGGTCAAAGTCAGAATCCCTAAGCTGGTGAGGACACCTGGGCAGCCCGTGTCCTTCCCTGCTGGGCTCTCCGTACGGAGAACCATACACTTAATCAGAGCATGCTTCCCGCCCCCACACCTAAACAGAGAGCACCCCCTTCTCTTGCTTTTTCCCGTAAAGGTGTGTACTCATCTGGGGGAGGGCTGTCCCGAAAAGCTAAAGCCACACAGACTGGCAGGCACCTTCCTGATTCTTCAGAGCTCAAGAAAGCCAACCTTTTCCCCAGGAGTCGGCCC
>NW_006431919.1:6901167-6902062 GCF_000325575.1 Pteropus alecto | reverse complement strand
GGCTCCGCCGGCCGCCGCGCTAGCCCCGCCTTCGGCCCCGCCTCTCCGCCCGCCGCAGCTCCTCCTCCGCCCCCGGTGCCTGGCCCCTTCGCCACCGCGGCTGTCACACAAAGAGCAGGAAATGGCTATGGCGAGGGTCTCTAAGTGGGCCCCTCTACGCGGTCAGCGCATCCCAGACCTGCACCTCGGGCTCCTGCCTCAGCACAGCCAGCTGCCCTGCTCTGGAGATACAGAAGGGAGAAAGGACTTGTCCCCAGGCCCGGCATGCCTGGGAACCCCACCTGCAGCGGTGGGAGGATGGAAGCTTTGGACTCTATTCGGACCTCATTGATTTCACATTATTTCCAAGTGCTCATTTATCTACCTAACATTTATCGAGCACCAATTTTGTTCCCAGCACCGTGTCAGAAGCTGGATCTGCCCTGGTCTACAAAAGACAGGATCCCTGCCCTTTTGGAGCTTATCCTCTACCAAGAGAGACAGGGCACGCATAAATTGACCTAGTAAATGTCCAATCGCAGCGGAGAGAAGTTCTGTGAAGGAAAGCAACAGGATGAAATGATAGGAAGAAACCCTGGGATTTGGGGAGGGGCCTTCTACCCACTGAGTCTGGTCCCTTCTATCGAGTCTGTTTCTCCTCTGCTCCAGAATAACTTGGGGCACTCCCCTTCCCTTCCTTAAAGCCAGTCTCTGAAGTTGCCATCTCTTAAGCAGGGACCTGCCTCAACTACATTCCGGAAGAATTGCCTAAGGAACAAAAAGGAAAATATATGGTGACAGGAAGCAATTCTTGGCAAAGCCCGGGAAGGAATTGGGAGGACAGGCACCCTTCTCTTCAAGGCTTAATCTGCCATTTAAGGCTCTCCTAATGACACGGTTCTCATTGAAGGCATGC
>NW_006431919.1:6869063-6901092 GCF_000325575.1 Pteropus alecto | reverse complement strand
TTCCTGAGAAGCCACCATAGTTATAAGGTGCCATGCCTACCTCACAGAGTAAATAATTTGAAAGCATTTGAGACGATTTAAGGTATATATAGATTTAAGAGATGAAGTCCCGTTACGAGGGAACCCTTCGCAATTGTTTGCCTAGGCCCCGCAAATTTATATTTAATCACTCAGGTCTTCCTATCAGGGGTTATTTAGAGGCGTCATATTACTCAAGTCTAAGCTAAGGACTGTGGCAGTCTTTGCCCTCACTGACCTCACACTATTGCCCAAACACTTCGAAATCATGATCCTCCATGGTTTGATGTTACATCACTCATTCTAATTTAAATTGCTATTTTAGAAAGGATGACATACACACACACACATTTCTGTCCCTAATGCCATGTGAGAAAGTTGCGGGGGTGTTTGTGGAGGATTGCTTTAAAAATAGAAATAAGGTTTCTTCCTTTAAAAAAAAATTTTTTTTAAATTTTCCACTGTGATCCTTGGGATTTTGAGTTTTAGCGATTAAAAATACGTAACAATGAGAGAATGGATTTTCATTCTAAAGAGAATATTGTTTGAGATGTAGATTTCTGGAAGACATCTGTGGTTCCTTCCCTGTCTTTGCACTTTTTAGGAAGAAGTTGCTTTAAAAAAAAAAAAAGACTATTACATATATATTTGCTTATATCTTGGGCAAAAATTAATCTTTGACCCCTGAATTCTATTTGCTTATAAAGGGAACAATGTGGTTTTGTTGAAACTGCTGCGTTGGACATTGAGAAGCTTGCCTTTTGGTCTTAGTTTTGCAATTAGGTATTCTTAGGCAAGTCGCTTTACCTCTGCATTTCCCCTTCTATGCAGTGAAGTAGGTTGGATACTCTCCAAGGACCCTCTGACTGTGGACAATGGCTTGAGTTAAAACAAAGGACATGTCCTTGCCATGCCTAAAGCACTTCACCAGCTTCCTATGCTCTCAGGATGGAGCCTGAACCCCTTACCATGATCTGCAAGGGGCTTCATGACCTAGTGTCTACCTCTTCTATGAACAAGCTTGATATACTTCAGCTAAAAGGGATCTTTTACCTCCCCAAACTTGCTGTGTTCTCTGCTGCATTTGGCCTTTGCACAAACTTGACTTCTTTGCTTGAAATAATCTGTCTTCCTTTCCTTTCTTCTTCCACCCTTTCCCCCAGCTTACTGCCTAACTTCTATTCACCCTTCTGGTATTCACCTAGATTGCACTTCCTCCAAGATCCCCAGGCTAGGGTTAGCCATCTATAGCCCCCTGGACTTCCTCTATTATACCACTTGTGTAATTGTTTACCTACTTGCCTGCATCCCACTCTTAGAGCATAAAATCTAAGAGAGAAAGGATGTGTCCATCTTGCTCCCCATTGTATCCTCAGAGACTAGTACATAGCAGGAGTTCAGAAGGTCCTCTTCTCTAAAAGCGACATTCTCCAGGTGATTCTCTGCTCCCGTATTCAAGAGACTAGTACATAGCAGGAGTTCACTAAAAATGGGTCAAATGAATAGTCAAAAGTAAAGTCGGCTTATACATTGCCAGTGAAATTCATAGCCATCTGTCTACTGCCTTCAGATTTCCTTCACATCCAACCCCAGGTGCACTGCCAGCGGTGAGAAGATTGCAGCTATCAGGCAAGAATTGTTTTGCTACTTGCAAAGCGGTGTCCCATGAGTTGTGGTTCTGTGTGTAGCAATATTGCCTTGTTTTTAGAAAAGCCTGAAGTCACTTAGGACACCTAGATCTTTATTTAAAATCCACTGCTTCATAGGAACGAACATGATGCATCTGGAATGGGCACAAGAATTGGTTCTGGAGAGAGAAACCATAAGTACTAATATAATAATGGCTAACATTTACCAAATGCATTACTTCATTTAATATTCACAATTATCCTATAAGAAAAATGTAATTATATTATAATTGAAGAAACTAAGATGAGTTATATAACTTGCCCAGGTAGTGAAACCAAAACTCATGCTTTTAACCAAAATTATATACAGCCTCATTTCCCCCTCCCAAACTGAATCCATGTATTCATTAATATGCCACCTTACTCCAAAAATATATTTAATACAAGTTACAAAGATGCATTATATTAAATGTTTTTAATTAGTAATAAATTTAAGAAGACAGAAGGACAAGGGTACGAGATGGAGAGAAAATGTGAATAATACAGAAAAACTCTGTGCGCTCTGGGCTTGCTACAGAAAGCTCACACATCTATGTAGTTATCAGGAAAAGAGAGACTTGATGGTCAGTTACCCAGTTTACATTGTTCAGTAGATCAAACCTGACCACTTGCTCAAAATTGCCTCATTTTACACATGAAAGAACAGGGAAGGGTTGCTCAAGGCCCGCCGGACCCGGGCCCAGGTCTTTCCATAGGAAACCAGGTTGCCTATTTGGTTCTTCGAATCTGAAATGACCTGTCAAAGCATATATTTTACACGAACACTTACTGGGTGTTTGTTTGGGAGCAGCCTCTATGCTAAGTCCTATATGGGGATGAGTTCATTTATCCTCCCGAGGCCGCAGAAGTAGACTGTTATTTTACAGATGAAACATGGGGGACCGTTTTGCCATTGAAACAGAGCAGCGCTATCCTGGGCCCTTTGGGAACGCCTTCCCTCCCTTCTCTGCTGTCGTCTCTCACGTCGGTCACGTCCCATAACTTCTGAAGAACTGGCCTCCCTCGAAGCTCCGATCTCTTAGGCATCACTTGATAATGGAGGACATTTAACATTTCATCTTTATTTAAACAAATACTATTTACAATAATTTGTGGCGAGAACTGATAAAGAAGATCTAAGCGTATTCCATTTGGGACGCGAAAACATAGCTGAGGCTAAATGGGGTCGGTGCTGCTGCATTCCCAGGCTAGCATAGGAGACCCTGTAACCAACCCCACAGGAAGGTTGGGAGCATGGAATCTGGGAACAGACAGGGTGGTGTCTGTACCGCCCGCATGTGGTGCTCCTCCAGACCACCTCACTGTTCTCCCCGCACTGTCTCCCCTGATCACTGGCCTCTGCGGACCACTGTGTCAGGGTCTCCCAGTCCGCTGGCTTCCAGTGGGGTTTGGTTAACCGGAAGCTGCAGCAACTGATGGAAGAGAGGGAGGAGAGTGGGCTCCACGTATTTATTCCTCTGGCTTCCTCCCTGTGATACTGCCTCGATCTTCCTCTGTCCCTCAGTAAAGGTCCTCTTCTCTAAAAGGGACATTCTCCAGGTGATTCTCTGCTCCCGTATTCAAATGACCACTCCCCTTCCTCGCCCTTCAGGCCTAGGGTGGTAACTGCTTCAGAGGCTATTATTTTCCTCTATACCAATTCCTATGGTTCTCCTAAACCTGGCCCACACCGTTTTAAATAATTCTTTTGTAAACAAGCCCTGCTTGAATCGTCTTAATGTGAGTGCGACATGTTTGGTCCCTAACTGATAAAATACCTTGTTCATCTTAATGCACCTAACACAGTGACAAGCAATAGCAGGTGAAAGGATCTCTATAACTCCTTCTAACAGTATCTGTATGGTTCTGTTATTTCTCAAGTCAACTATACATCACTTGGGGAGAATCACAGTCATCGAACACACATGCATGTGCGTGCGCACATGCATGTGCGCACACACACACACACACACACACACACACACACACACACACACACAGAGTCCGTATTGCTGAATGGAGTATGTTCTGCCTCTTCCTCAGAGGGGTGGACCTCAGAATGCTGGAAGATTCCAGAGAGAGTCGGATCTGTAGGATAAATGCTCTGAGAAGCAGACTAGTTCGTCTAATCCCCTGTAGAAGTTTCCCATGTGAATCATTTTCCAGTGGAAGTGAAGCCCGGAGATGAGTCCCACAAAGGACTATATGGAAGCCAGAGGCTTTGTCACCTGTGCCTAACGGTTCTCTGGTGCACAAACTGGCTCCTGCTGTGGACATGGGCATTTGGTAAACTGAAAGGTACAAGGAGAGCTCGACACACCAATACTATAAAAACACAGCTTTTATTTCACAGGGTTTTTAAGGGGGAGGAGAATAGCTATTCATTTCTGTCCAACTGTGACTGAAGAATTCCGAATTACAATTTCAATGTGTCACCCACGTAGCAGATGATAGTGAGTGAGCATGGACAATAATCTGGTTCTCGGAGCAAGGCAAGGATCACCTCCAAACTGGTTTCTCCTCCGCCAGCTTTGCCGCTCTCAAATCCACTCACCCTGCTGCTGCCAGAATATATTTTTAAACACAAATTTGACCTTCTCTCCTTGCTCAATGATAGTTTTTTCTATCTATAGGTAGAATATCAATCTTTTAAAAAACATCTTTTTAAACATGGTCCTTGCCTATATTTCTAGGCTCACTTTCAATTTGTCTACTACCCCTTCTATCAACTTACGCTCAGCAATAGTAAACTAATAATAGCTTCCCAATTCATTCTATTTCCTCTATCCCTCTACCTGGAAACTATTTATCTTATTTCTGACAACTTCTTGCCTTAAAAAAAAAAATCTAAAACTCATCTTCAAAACTGAGTCAGACATATCCTCTGTGACAGAGCTTCCCAAAATTTAATCTGCATATGTTCATCTATGGATCTTGTTAAAATGTAGATTATTGTTCGGCGGGTCTCAAGGTAAAGCTGGAGAATATGTATTTCTCACCAGCTGGCCGTGCTGCTATTGCTGGTCCAGGGACCACACTGTGACCAGCAAGGTTCTAAGAAGTTTCCCCTGATATTATTCTTGTTTATATGCCCGCCTTCCCAACCACACCTGGAGTTTCTTAAACGTAAAGACTGTGCCTTTTTTAAATCTTTGTTTCTGTAGCACTCAGCACATAAAAACATAAAAACATAAAAACAAATGTTGAGCGACATAGAGTCTTTACTTGTCTGTGGGACATGAAACCATGTAACCACTTTTATTTAAGGAAAATGTTTGTTGTTCGACATTTGGATAAATATGGAACTCAGATCATACACACCATAGTTACTAAAATGTACAACTTTATTTGCTGGGCCCAATCTTTAACTTTGTGTGCTTTACAAAGGGTGAGATATTTGTAACATTTTAATTGTGAACACTAGCAATGACTGTACACTAATAAATATTCAGTCTATGCATATATAAATACATAGTCTCAAAAGGTACAAAAGGCAAAATCTACAAAATGTATCTGGAATTGAAACCTTCTATAAGGGAATTCCCTGTGACCACATGGCACCGTTTTCAAAATGTGAGGGGTGGGGGGAAACGGGCGGGAAGCCCATTTTGCAGGATAGGACATTGGGAGGTAAATTATCGACATGAATTCAGTTAAGGCCCCAGTGAATCTGAGCTTAGACAAGATAATACCATGCAAGAGAGATTTTTCTAAACCAGACCACAGAAATTAATCAATTCTGATGTTTTCCCTCTAGGCTGGATGTTTCAGAAATCTGTAGTTGAAGTTTCCAGAAGAGAATTACAAAATGCCAGAAAATACACAGGGATGATTTTGGATAAGTTGAATAAGATCATCTTCTGAGTTCTGTCTTGAGGCTCCCAGTTTCACAATAATTACAGCTAAAAGTTATGCATCTGACTCTCCGGCTGGTCAAAATATCACATGATTTAGAAAAAGATGATTGCAATGGCATCCAATAATCGCTCCTAGAGTTTTATCTGAACACTGTGGGAAAATTAACTCTCTCTTACATCAGGGAGTACTCTTCCCCACCAAGTGTCCAAGAAGACTGCAGCCAGCTCAAAGTTGGAATGATAATTAAAGGAAGCATTTATACTTCTGCAGGAGAATCTTTCCAAGCTGCTTTGAAGCTCTCCTATAAATCCTTCATGAGACATGATGACTCTGGTGGGTTGGGTGAATCAAAGGGTTAATTAACTGAGTGAGCTCAAACTTATTAACTCTGACAAAGGGGAGGCTACAGATTAGTAAAGAGAAGATCTTACTCCAAGCTGGAGTGCTACAGTGCCAACCACAGTCGTCTGTGTGGGATCAGTATTACTTGCTGGTGATGCTTTGTTGATGTCTTTGTTGGTTTTCTCTGCCTTTCCCCTCTGCTGTGCTTCTCTCCTCTGCAATCCCTTTCATTTTCAGTAAAAGGCAATGTTGAACAGGAATAAAGAAAGCGAACTGGAGTCAGGTAGCTGTGGGCTAGAATCCAGCTCTATACTGCCTAGCTCTGTCACTTCTGGGAGGTGTCCTGGATTTTTAAAGCCTCTGTTTTACTATCTGTAAAATGGGAGTAAAAATACTATCTCACGGGGTTGATGTGCATGCAGGGTAAGCTCAGCAAATATTCACTTTGAATATTTAAGTGCTCAGTGAACAGTAGGCATCCTTGTGCATCTTAGGAGCATCCCACTCAGTGCCTGACTCAGTTTCCATGCAGATTGTTTGAGCAAGAACACACCTTTTGTTCTTCTCCCCCAATTCTGGGAGACTTAAAGTCTCAGCCTTACGGTTGCAAATCTCTAGGGCTTAAACAAGTTACAATTTCTCTGCAAGGCTACACTGCCCAACACGATGCTGCCCTCTGTTGATGAGGGTGACAGAGTGCAGAGAGGGGACTGATTCCTGGAAGGGGTGGAAGTGATGACAGTCCTGAGAGTCGGTGTTCAGAAGGAACCACTTCCTCCTAGGATGCCTCCGGAAGCAGTCTGTGCAGAAGGGAAGGCACAGTCACCTGCCTGGCTTAACACATCGGAGTGGTAACAGCCTAAGGCCTTTGTACCAGTTGGTTCCCTATCATCAGAAGCCCTCTTTCTGCCTGGACACCAGATACCTAACTCTCCAACTGTGGGATCGAAATTATTCACCTGAGTCCATCGTGCTCCCTTCAAGGAGAGAGGTGGCAGTGTACTCTGAGTAAAACCTCATAAAGCTGTTTCTCAGAATATCCGGCCTCTGATGTGAGCAGCTGTTCCATCATCCTCTATGGCAGGAAGCTGTGGCTGACAGCATCATGGCAGAGCTTACTCTTTTTGTCCTTAACTCACAGTTCTCCTTGAAAAAGAGTCATGCTCTTTGTTCCTCTGCCCATATCCTGGGATTCTGTGTCGTCAGGTGACATAAAAAGTCTTTTGACTATGAATTTTATATCCATGTTTAAAATAATAATAATCCAGGGTCCTACCCCATTTCTCCCTTTCTCTAAGAAGTGCGAGAAATGTTGCCTGAAAGCTGTCAGATTGAGGTTTATGCACCATGCAAGATAAGAGGCTGGAGGGAGGGAAGAGACATCGCCGCTGCTCTGGCCTCGCTCCCAGTTCATTGGCTGAGCCTCCTGCCTGTGGCCCAGGGCCAGCTTCTGTCAGGGTGCTGCCTCCATGGCAGCTCAGGGACGGCGCCACAGGCCAGCGTCCTCTGGGGAGTCCTGGGCTGGTGGCAGCTTTTAATGCTCTATGGAGGGAGGACTTCCTGCCCCCACTGAGGATCTGCAGCTGAGTCTCTGCTAAAGTCCCGATTCTGCGATTTCACCCAGTTGACTCAAGAGTCTGGAGAAAGGTGGCCGGTCTTCTGGTTTCTAGAGAGGGAAGAAAAGATTCTGAGTTCTTTGTATTTGTGTGTCCTAGCCAGTTCCAATGCAAAGAAGAAATCAATAGCCATAGCCTCTGCAGACTCGGTACATCCAGACAATGCCATACCATTTGGTGATAAAAAAAATTAACTATCAAGCCACGAAAACACATGGAAGAATCTTAAATGCATATTGTTAAGTGAAAGAATCTAATCCGAAGAGGTTATATACCATATAATATTAACTATATGACATTCTAGAAAAGGCAAAACTTGGACAATAAAGAGGTCAATAGTTGCTAAGGATTCAGGGAGCAGAGAGGAAAGGATATATAGGTGAAGAACAGTGGATTTTATGGCAGTGAAACTATTCTGTATGATACTATAATGGTAGAAATATGATATATATATTTGTCAAAACTCAGAACTGTACAACACAAAGAATAAACCCTAACGTAAACTATGGACTTCAGTAAATATTAAGGTATCAATTGTGGTTGATTAATGGCAACGAATGTTCCACACTAATGCAAAAAGTTATTAATAGAGGAGAAAGGTATATGGGAAATCTGTACTACTTGCTCAATTTGTCTGTAAACCTAAAACTTCTAAACAATAAAGTCTATTAATTAAAAAAAATCAATAAAAGTGAAAAAAGAAGAAGTGCTAAATAAATGTCAGCCATCATAATTATTATAGGATTTAATTCTTGTAAAATGGACTAGATTAAGTGCCCTTGTTTATGTCTTTATTGTTTCTTTGTTTTTGATTATGAATGATCTATGAACTTAAGATTTATGAACTTACAAATCAAACATTATTTATTTCTCTAACCAGTAAGAAAGAGGAGGTTTAGATAGAGAACTGTCCAAGATTAATGATTAAGAAATGGCAAAGCTGAGACGAAACTGAAGAATTCGATACTTCTCCAGTTCTACCTTGTTACCCTTCGATGATCTGAATTTGTATTAACTCCCTATTTCAGCAACATTCAGCTGTGGTTTAAATTCAGAATTTCCTAACTCACCAGAAGACATCTAAGACGCATGCTGATGCAGCACAAGGCATAGCCTGCAACCCAAGCATGGGGATAACTGAGACGTCTGGGAGGGTGCAGAGTAATTGGCATCTCATTCTAAACTGCTGAATGAATAAAATGAACTTTTTAAGTCATTTTACTATTTCCACAGCACGAGTGAACTTCTGATCCCCAGAAGTACATTCAATGGTTTTATGATGCTACACACATTTTTTTTCCTCAGAAAATTGATGTATTAACATAGGCTTCATCCCCCCGCCTTTCCCTCTGACAACATTTTGATGGCTTCGACATTGTGCAGCAAATCAAATGATGTTTAAGGTCACTGCCAGCTCTTTTAGGGGTGGAGAACCTCTCTAGTTAATAGATGCTCAAGGTTACTTTCTTGCTATTCTCTTTTAGTCATTGCTTCTGCCTCATTCTTTACAAAGGTTCCTTTTTCTAGGGAAGGGGGGAGACCATGACGTTGTAGATTATAATGACCTTTCCTTTACTGACCTCTTTCCAGCAATGATTCATGATCTGGTAGATGTGTGAGGAGGCCAGCCGGGGCTTGTATAACCGAAATCCAGTAGTGATGTCTTCCACCACCTCTGAGTTGCTTCGGTTTTCATATGGGATTTTGCCTTCGCTGAAGACTTCCCACATGAGCACACCTATGAGCAATGGTAAGTGCAGCACAGCTAATGATGAAGTTCACAAATAGCCAACAAACAAACCTACATCTAGGAATCGCAGGCTCCCTGGCATGAAGATGTATTAGGTGTATTAGGCTGGTACTATTTCTAAAGAACAGATTTCTCAACTTTTCTAGTGGTGGAGAATGTTCAAGCTCAGCCCTTCGTTATATGTAACTCAAATGCTACCACTAAAACTTGCAAGGACATAAACTCAAACATCTACAAGTGATGTAAATGAATGGAGAAGATGAGAGGTGTCATAACAGGGACTGGTGAGGACTGTGAGGACTGTGAAAACTGGAGATAAAAAATTCTGTCTTAAGGAGACAGCTGTGATTTAGCTCCAGCCAATGTTGGGTACATGGCAACAAGGGCTCGGGACTGCCACATCTTCTCATTTTGAAAAAGAGGTCACAAATAGAGAGTTTTAAAATACAAACTCAATTGGATTTAAAAATACTATGTGGACCAAGCAAAACACATTTTTAGGTTTCCCATTTTTGACCTCTGATTTAATCTCTTTTCCTCTTCTGCACGAAGTACAGATGTCACAGCTAGCTTTATTGTGTGCTAATACAGTCATAGGATGTCAGAGTGAGAAGAGAATTTGCCGATCACCTAACCCAGTGGTTTTCCAAGCATATTCCAGAGAACCTTAAGGCAGAATTTTGCAAAGTATGATCTCCAAAACGTCTGAATAAATATGACCTCAGAAGTTTGTTAAAATAGTAGGTCCTGGGCCCCAAGCCCAGACCACTGGATCAGATCCTCGGAGGTGCCTCAGAAGTTTTAGAAATTCAGAATCTAACTAAATAAGACTGGTTAGTACCCCCAAGATGCCAGGATTTCTAGTGAGATTTCTTTGGAAAATGGGAGTCTCCGCTGCTCAAAGCTTGTTTGAAAACAACTGCTTCCAAGACAACCTTGTAATGGACTGATGAGAAACTACGTAAGGCCCACAGAGATTACTTGACTCACTCAAAATAGCACAACTAATTAGGGCAAAACCTCAAACTACATGACAAAGTTCAGTGGCCTTGAGGAAGGCATCGAGCTCTCGGTTCATCCAGATTCTGTTTCTTAGAATTGCCACCTCGGTTTTCTCTCTCTTTCTACTCTGCTTCTATCAGTCAGTCTCATCTTTGGACACTCTAGTTGACATATCCTAGGCAGGAATGGACATTAGTTCAACTATCTAATTATAACATGCAGCAGAAAATTTCCAGGTTGACAATCTATGGCAGAAAAAACCCTATTTAGAATTTGTAGGCAAATGTGCCAAAGTGGTCACAGCAGCAAACATCTCTTTATGGGTCCCCTGGCTTGGTGCAATGTGACCAGCTGTAACACCTGCAGAGACTGTCCACGTGTCAACCTTACCCTTCCTAGTTATATGCACTGGGGAAAGGAGAATCTTCTGAGGTTGCTCTAGTGCAGCTTTATTTCTTCCAAGTTCATTCTGAAACTTAAATTTGGCCAGTAAAGTCATAGCCAGGCCTGTTGAATAGGGGGACTGTTTTAAGGAACCATTCAGGAGGACTCAAAGTAAACAAACTGCTTGGGTGTTGGAAAGGGATATTCGAAAACATTAGAAAAGACTTTAAAACTAGTTCTTCTCCTAAGAGATTTAATTAGTCAGCTTCTCCCTAGTTTCTACTATTAGTCAATACACTTGGCAAACCCTCTCTTCATACAGAATGGCAAAGTCAAACTCCAATCTGTTCCTGTCCAAAGCATGATTCTTCTTATAATCTGAATCAGAGAGGTGATCTTAGGATGCCACGAAAAATCCAGCAAGACTAGTGCTTCCTGCCACAACAACATCATTCGTTTGGCCCTTCATTCATGCCCACTTGCATTTGTTAGAACTTCTAATTCCTCATCATGGCCTGCTTACTTCATCGCCTACTGCTCTCCCAATAAGACGGTGTCCCCCTTCTCTTTGGGCACACCAACATTTTGCACATGCTGGTTCCTCTGTCAGGGCTGCTGTTTCCTGGATCTTCAAATGGGCACAGCGTTCTCTCATCATTCAGGTCTCTGCTCAAGAGTCACCTCCTTAGTGAGGCTTTCCTAGATCATACTATTTAAAACAGACCCTCCCTCTGTCCCAGTCACTATCCCATTACTGTTTTGTTTTATGCATAGCACTTATCACTATCTGACTTATCTTATAGACATATCTATTAGCTTGTTTATATAATTGTTATCTGTCTCCCCTAAAATTTAGCTCCAAGAGAACGGGAGTCTTTCCTACCCTATCCACCACTATATTATGAGCACCTAGACTAGCCCTTGGCATATAGTAGATGCTCAATAAATTGCTGCTGAATGAATGAGTAAATACTTATTGAAGATGAAGTATGGGAATATAATATTGGACAAAATATGGTCCCTGGCCTCAAGAAACTTACATTCTAATCTCCCGACAACTCTAGCTTTTGGTCTCACAGCAGTTGTCACCAGAATCCTAAGTTCCCACTCGCATTTTTACACACTGCCATTTCAAAGGTCTCCAAGAACAAAAACGGTAATGAGGAACCCTTCACACTTTTCAGAGCTGTTATTACACACACACCACCAGTGGGGCTCCTCACCCTCTAGAGATCAGGGGACGTAGAGCTGGCCCTGCAGATGGCCCACAGTCCCAGATCATGTGCGTGTGGGGCCGGAACGACACTCACCAAATGACCACACATCCGACTTGCTGCTATAGCGACTGAAAGAGAAGACTTCTGGGGATGCCCACTTCACTGGGAATTTGGTGCCTGTGGAACTGGTGTACTGATCATCAAGGACGAACCTTAGGAGAGAGCGGAGAGAGAATGTCCAAATGTTCTGGGGGCCTGAGTCCCATTCTTGAGACTGTACCAGCACCACATCCCTTCTTACCTTGTCATCCCAAAGTCAGACACCTTGATGACTTGGTTTTCTCCCACTAAACAATTTCGGGCAGCCTGGAGAGGAGACAAGCCAACAGAAAGGAGAATGAAACTGTAATCAGTAATTAAGGTGTCGCCTATAATCACCGTCCTTTGCTTTTCCATGTGCTGTTGTACGAGGGCATTGAGGAGCTTTACAAACATTAATTAAACTTCACAAGCACCAGATGGAACTTAGCTAGAAAGCTGAATGTGTAAGATCCTTTATCAGGGTGAGTAAGTTTCGTCTTTTATTCATTCCCGGGACCCTAATTAGAGGAGAAATCTATGGTGTTGTCTAACCAGTGATATGCTCTAATGCAACCTGATGCGATCAAAAAAAAAAAAATGTTAACATTAGGGATGATAGGAAGAAACTGTTGCCCATTTGACTAAAATAAGAATGTTTTGAGGTTGCTAATCGTCTTACTATTTTTTGATAGGGAGAGTACCTGGTCCCTAATTAGTATCATAGAATGTTTTATTAGAAAAGCCCCTAGTAATAAAAGACTCTGGCAAGTCTCAAATTTTAATGTGCCTACGATCTCATAGGGGACATGTTAAAATGAATATTTCTGAGCCCTAAAGCCCAGAGATTCTGAGGATGGTTTTAGGATCTCCCCAGTGTGATTCTGGTAAATGCTTGGATAACACTTTGAGGAAAACTGCTTGTCTATTCTCATTTTCCCAGGAGGAAACAGAGGCACAGAGAGGTGAAGAAGAAGAGGCTGTTACTTTCATTTAGGGAAAATGTAAACTACATCTGAGAGGGAAAAAGTTAGAGGCGGGGCTGTGATCTGAGTCCTCCTGGGACATTTTCCCACGAGGAAAATCCCAAAGTGCGTGCAGGAAGGAAGAAGCTGGGAGGGAGAGGGAGATAGACTGCGACCAGTTCTTGACTAATGCATTCCCAGTCTCGGTAGCTCCGCATTTCAGTGGCTGTCCCGCGCCCTCCTACCAGGTCTCTGTGGATGACACACGCCTCTTCCAGGTAGGCCATGCCCTCACACACGTCCAGGCACATGCCCAGCAGGGTCTCTGACGCAAAGAGCCCCCGCTGGCTGCGCAGGTAATCTGACAGGCAGCCGTGCTCCATGAACTCAAACACCAGGCAGATGGGGGCCTGCTCCAGGCACACCCCATACAGCTGGACCAGTTTGGGGTGAGAGAGTTTCCTGGAAGAAGAAGGCAAGGGGTGAGATAGTCCAAACTCAGTCTCCTCAAAATGCATTCCTCCCCCCACCCCCAGATAAAAATCCGTCATTTTAGCTGAGACCTAAAGGATGGCAGGGAGTCAGCTGGTACGGGTGAGGATGAGTGGAGGCCAGTGTATCTGGCACATCGTGAGCCCAAGGAGAGATGGGCAGGATGTGAGATTGGGGAGCGGGCAGGGCCAGACCGTGACAGGTCTTGTAGACCATGTGAGGAGTATGATTTTATTCTCCACACCTCAGGGAGCCATTGCTGGATTTGAGGAGGGATCTGGCATGACTTAGCATCAGAGTAGTATGAAAGAGCATGGCGCAGGATACCCTCCCCGAGGCATCGTTCATACCCTTGTTCTGGGCACTCACATCATGACTTCAGCCTCCTCTATGAAGTCCTCTTCTGACATAGCTCCTTCCTGAATGGTTTTGATGGCCACCTTGTCCTTGTTGAGCCAGTAGCCAAGATGCACCAACCCGAATTGCCCGCTGCCAATCTCCTGCACGAAAGTGAGCTCCGAGGGATCAATCACCCATTTCCCTGAGGTGAGAGAGAGGGTTTTTTGGGGTTGGCAAGCAGTAGATACAAGGTAGAAGGATACCAGGAGATCGTATACCCTATGTAGAAGGTTAGCCTATTGTTAATATAACCCAGAGATGGCATACGAGATAAGCCCTAGATTTGGAAATATCACAGAGAGATAAAATTATTATCTTTTCTCCAAACGATATGCATTTAAAACCATGAAAAATGTATGCGGAGGAGAGTACATGGAAAGAGGAAGGAGGGTGGCATTAATCAAAATATTAAAGAAAGTAAATGAAAAGGTTCTTGTAAGGTCCCAACCATTTTCTGCATCTGATTGAAAATTTTTTGTTGTCATTTTTCATACAGAGCAAATTTCATATGAGCAGACCATTCACTCATTCATTTATCCATCGAGAGCTCCCACTGTGTACATGGCATTCTGCTAGCTTAGCAGGGGTAGGAGCATGGAGGTGGAGTCCAAGAGGACCAGTACAGAGGTATCAGCCAGCACAGTGTCTGGCACATGGCAGCTCTCGATAAATGTTCAATAAATAAATAAAACGGCTCTGAATCTCCATTTTCACATTGACAAAATGAGTGGGTTCATAAGATAATCTCTGAGTTCCCATCCAGCATAGACACACTAAGATTCTAGTTATGAGAATTATTTTTCTAAGGAGGCTAAAGAGGCATTTTCCTTTCCTGATATTTGGTTGAGTACCACAAACAGCTTGGTTTTTACCTCTTTGAGGCAGAGACTCAACAGAAAACTACTGAGTACCTACTGTGTGCCAGATATGGTGCTGGTTAGGGATGAGAGCCCATGGCAAGTAAAATATTACCCTCTGACCACTTGTGTCAAAATCACCTAGGGCACTCATTTAAAATGCAACTGCCACCATCAGGCATAGTTTGGGTAAGTGTTGGGGTGGGTCCAGTAGTCAACACTGTTAAAAAACATCCTGGATGACTTTGATGCACACTGAAGTTTGAGAACCACCAGTCTGGGAGACACCAAATAAAAATCACACAGCCTTCTCAACAGGCACAGTTTGGACCAGGGGATGCAAACCCATTGCCTTTGGGTTCCAGGCAAATAATTACAAGTGGGTGATGATAGTTTCATAGGAGAAGAAGGAATAGGGCCTGTGGCACTAGAGATGCATACCTTGCCTAAAAGCATTTAAAAAACATTAGAACTGTGTTATGCAAACAAACACTTCTGGATGTTCCTAGCTTACAGCTCTTGCAGTGGACCCATATTCAACAAACTAGATGATACAGAAGTTCTAGAGGATAAGTGGGAATATAGTGCTAACAGCATTTAGTAGAGTGCTTTGTACAAAGTAAGTGCTCAATAAACACTTCATTGACGAACTCTTAACTAAAACCAGTGGACACTGATTTGGCTTAGATATACCTCTCTTACTCACACATACTGTAACTGTTCATTTGTACACACCATCCACCTCCAGATACACAGTGTACCTGTTCTAATGGTCATTTTAACTGTGAGGAAGAGTTTCATGAAAAGTCCACTCAGATTTGCCCCAGGCCTTTAGAGACATGAGTTTTAGTGCAAATTTATAACATTCCTGAATGCACTGCTCACCGTATCTCAGCCCTGCTGTGACCGGGGCCTTCTGCCTCCAGGAACAAACCGGATAGCGGAGTCGAGTGACCAGGCCTGGGTTGATTCAAAAGCAAAAGGCTATTGTTAGAACTTTACTGTAGCAACTGTTCAAGTTAAATCACCTGGGAAAAAATATAACCCAATGAAAACGCTGCTTTTATTCTGGAAAACAAATCTCACAGCCCAATCACTGAGATTACACCCTCTCTGAGAAGTCATAATCTCAGGTGGGCAGGTGGTGAAATCTCACATTTTCAAACAGCGAAATTGCTAATAGAAAATATTTAATATAATCAAATATTTGTCATCCTCTTCTATTTGTCTATTTAGTTATTATTTAAGGTCAGCTTGTCTGACATGAAGAAACCAGGTGGGGCGTGTGTCACTTTTCTCCAATTTCCTGTGTGAGGCTCCCATCTTGTCCCTTAGAACTCACCTCCTCCGTTGTGTTGGTGATAATTGATGAGGAGAGGGATGGAATCAAACACATACTTTTCAGCCACATAGTATCGCTTGGGATTGTCATTCGTTTCTTTGATGTGATAGTGCTTTATACAGGGGTTGTTCTCACTTAAACGAATGAAACATAAATGCAGTGATTATTGAGAAGCAATGTTTAGACATAAAAACGTCAATCTGGTATCAGATTCCTATTAGCTTTGTTTTTTACCCTCTCATGAGGACGGCAGATATATTTCAACCTGTGTCAGTCTTGACAGGTTGGCCCAAGGTGTTGTATTAAGGACTCTGAGGCTATATCTGTACCCAATTAGAGTCATTGATGTGATGTTTCTTCTAAAACCATGAAATGGGGAATAGTCTCATATGTGCTACGTGTTTGCCTTCCCTGCTCTCTGGATTTAACTAATTATCAGTGTATATTAAGGAAGTATCTCGGGCCTCTTTATACTTATTTGAGTTTTCCTTTTACAAAGAGTTAACATAGCAGCCCTGACTCCTGTCCTTAGAAAGGACTGCTTCGAGGTTGGCCCTTGGCTGCCATCTGAGAACTTGGATTTTGGGAGGGTTCTCACCATTTTCTAACCAATAAGGGTGGCTCCCTGTGCTCAGATTGTTTGTATAAACAATGTGGTTTATGCTCAATGCCTGCTTTTCTTCTGGGAGTCTGTAATTTTGCTATGTGCTAGGCAGAGGCTGCCTACGTGGCCAGCCCCTGATGAAAACCTTGAGCAGAGTCTCTCAAGAGTTTCCCTGGTAGATGCCACCTCACCCCTGTTGTCGCAACTTGTTCCAGGAGGAATTAAGCATGTCCAGTGTGACTCCACTGGGAGAGGCCTCTTGGAAGCTTGCCTTTGATTTCCTCTGCGTTTTGCCCATGTGCCTTTTCTCCTTGCTGGTTTTGCTCCGTATCCTTTCACTGTAATAAACCTCAGCCTGGAGTACAGCTATATGCCGAGTCCCATGTGTCTTCCCAGTGAATGACCGAACACGGGGCTGGTCTTGGGGAACCCCAAAACAGCTTTATTTCTTACTCCTCCATCCTACCTTATGGAGTTGCGGGTCACTCTGGCCACTGTCCCCTGTGCAGGGCGGAGGCACAGCCCCTCTGTCACGGGCACTGTGTTCTTTCCCACCCCAGGACAGAACTCTTCCTCTTCAACATGGTCCAGCCCTGCTCTCGCGCACACCCTTCGTCCTCCAACAAGTACTCCCCGGGGATCCCTCAATAATCACTTTTCCTCTCTTCTCTTAATCCTTCCTGGACTTTGGGCATTGCCAAATTGCTTAGTTCTTATGAAGTTTCTAATTAGAAGAGAACTTGAGACCTAGATAGGCTCTGGGACATTTTATAGAGAAGGAAACTGCAGTGGGGAGCGGGGCAGACGCGTGGGGTCCTGCCCGCTGGCCGGAGCGGGAATGGCTTCAGCCGCATGGCTTCAGGGACGTGCCAGAGGCTCTTTGAGTCTCAGTTTCTTCTGTGTGAAAGAAGCAGAGAAACACCTGCTTTGGGGCTTATTAGGATTAGACATGGTCTGTAAAGCTCTGGCACATCGTGACTCAGCAAATGGTAGGTAGCTTTATTAGCAAAGCCAGAACTAGAATTCATATCTTCTCATTTTTAGTCAGAAGTGTCTTTTTATTATTCTATGTAATTAATTACAAACTCATCAGATACAGGGCCAGATAGTTTAATTCTTTAGAGCTCTGCACTCAGGGATGCTAACTGGGAAGAGAACCTGGCATTCAGTCCTAGCTATGTCACTTTCCAGCTAAGTGACTTCAGTTATGTCCTTAATCTCTCTGGCCTTTTTTTTTTTTCTCAGAGGGGCCAGGGCAAACAGACCGGTGATTCCCAGGGACCCCTCTGCCTCTTGCACTGCCTGACGTTGCTGTGTGTACCGCCCTCCTCACCCGCCTGCTTAGCACCATACCTTACGATGGCCTTGGTGAAAACAGACACGGTGTACGTTCCTGGAGTCCTGGAATCTCGTACCATGAAGGCTCCTTCTTTGCCCTGGAATGGTTAGAAAGAGTGGAAGATTAGCGATCCCACAAAACCAGGCTCACGAAACCAGCTCCACTTGCCTGTGAGTGAAGGAAATACTATAGGCCCACTTGGCTTAGAGCAGACTTATAGCGATAATGGTTACTATTTCATATATTCAATCAACAGGTATCTCTTGAACTCTTACCATGGGTCAGAGACTCTTCTAGTGATGAAATAAGCAGTGAATGAGGACACACAGACACAAATTCTGTCCTCTTGGAGCTTATCTCATACCGATTCATTACAGATATTACCCAACCCTCACCACACACTGCCATCTAGATGTTACTATCTTCAGTGTCCTGGTGAGGACACTCAGTGCCAGAGAGCTTCAGTGACTTTCTTGTGACCTACAACCATTAAGTGGCAGACCTGAGACTTGAACCTTGAATGAGGCATGTGAGCAAAGCCATATCATTCTACTAATCTGTGATGCCTCCATTCAGCAAACGTTAGAAGCCAAGTCTCCATTCCAACACAAGAACACAAAGCTTTCTGTCCTGGAAGCTTCATTAATTTCTTAATGAGAATATATATTTTCAGGCCCCTTCCAAAGTGCTGATTTTGCTGTCAGGCAAAAGGAGAAAAAACATGAAGCCACTGGTGGCATGAGGAAAGTGGAGAGAGGGAAAGTCCCCCAAATGTTCCCTTTATTCCTCCTGACAATTTTACTAGCACTGATGAAATCAGTACATGCAAATGGATATAACAGTTTATTCATTTTTGGGAACTTTAAAATCTTAGCTCTGTTTTGAGTACTTCATGTCTAATGCTCTCTTCCCACCTAGCTGTAAATCTGTGCTGCGAATATTTGCAAAATCTATTATTATGATTCATTTAACTTAGACATAGTGAGAGCCTTAAGTGAAGGCCAAAGAGTGACAGGTACCTCATGTGGTGGGCATATACTTGTAGTACGTGGAACAAAGTATATACAATTTAGAACAACACAAGCGCCCTCTCCAAAAGGTGGGTTGTCTATACATAAAAATAGTACAGATGGCCTTGCTAATTGTTTGAATCCTAGAATCTCAGAGTTAGAAAGGACCATATAAAGAGTAGCCCAGGGTAATCCCAACTTCAGCACATTGATGTTTTGGGCCCACAACTCTGCATTGTAGGGGGCTATTCTATGCTTTACAGGATGCTTGGAAGCATCCTTGGCCTCTAATGACTGGATGCCAGACATTGTCAAGTGTTCCCCGGAAGACAAAACCATCCCTGGTTGGGAACCACTGAGCTGGCCTAAGTCCCTAAACTTCTATGTCCCAAACTTCGTCAATTATCACAATTACCTGAACAGTCTAAAGTGCAAAAAAAGAAAAAAACATCAAGAGCAAACAGCTGATCATGCTCCACCTCATACCTATGCACTTAGAATCTCCAGGACTGAGACCTTGGTACCTGAAATTTTTATAAACTTACCATGTGATTCTTGCAAACATCCAAGTTTGGTCTCCGCTGACTCTGCTGAACATGCAGCTCTTACTTATAACAGTCCTAACAAATAATCTCTGTCTCTCACAACATCACTAATAGTAGTTAGAAAGCTCATCCTTGCGAAGAAAACATAACCTGCTTCTCCAAGTTGGTCCTAAACCTGCAGCCTGTGTATGTGGCGGGAGGGGGACATTTGGCTCTTAAATCATTGTACATTCCTGCCAAACCTATAGTTTACCACATAAACTTTGTGAAACTCCCCAAATTGTTCTTATCTCTGCTGAGAGTTTCTAGAGTCTATTTTGAAATTTAAGGGCGGTGGAAGGTGGGGGAATTGGGTAAATGTGGTCAAAAGGTACAAACTTCCAGTCATAAGGTAAGTCTAGGGATGTGATGTACAGCATGGTGACTATAGTTAATAATACTATGATGTATATTTGAAAGTTGCTAAGAGAGTAGATCTTATAATGAGAGTAATTCTCATTATAAAAAAAAATTGTAACTATGTCTGGGGATGGGTGTTAAATAAATTTATCGTGGTAATCATTTTGCAATATATACATCTATCAAATCATTATGTTGTACAATGACATTGTACAAACTTGTACAATGTTAAGTGTCAATTTTATCTCCATCAAACTTGTTTAAAAAAAAAAAAAAAACAGAAAGAAATTTTAAGTTGAGACTTCTGTTCAGCCGTGGCAACCCTTTCCCAACACAGTGAAAGGGTTGGCCAGCCCTAGCTGCTGCCTGAAAACGGGGAAGAATCCAGGAAAAGGCAGAAAGCTACTACATTATCTTTTTCCAAGTTGTCCTGAAACAGTCCTAGGATTCTGTCTTTGTACACACAGAATTTACTTTAATAATTTTGTGTTTCATGAATTTTATTTTTTAAATTCAAGAAAATGAGTTATAAATCTTTCTGGAACAATAGTGTAATCTTGTGCCTGCCATTAGCCTCCCACATTCTCTACAACGTGCTCTGTGCAGAATCTTGGGCATGGTGAGGGCAGAAGAGAACTAACCAGATTCTTATTTCCCTTTTCTCAGATATGAATGTCAACTGTTTATCCAACAATATATGAAAAACCCTTTTAAGGCTGCTTACGAATCATCCTTTAAAAAAACTTGATTTTCCAAAAATTATATTTTCCCCTCTTTGGGGTCAGTAGTTTTCTGAAGTAAAAGTGATTTTTGTGACATCAAAGATCCAAGATTATTTCATTGAATTTTTAAAAATAGCTTTTGAGGCATAGTTTACGTAACATGAAATTCTCCCATTTTAGGTGTGCAATTCAATGATTTTTAGTAAATTTACAAAGTTGTACAACCATCACCACAACCTAATTTTACAGCATTTCTGTCACTTTGTAAAGATACTCTAGTCCCATTTGCACCCCTGCTATACTAATATGCTTTCTGTCTCCATCTCTGTTTCCGATTTGGGGCTACTGTGAATAAGGAATTTGTGTCTGGTTTCTTTATCTCAACATCATGTGTGTGATATTCATCAACGTAGTACATGTAGCATAAATTGTCTTTGAAATTGATCCCCTTTTGCCAAATAGTGAAGCGTTTGCTCTTGTCTCATTGAAATGGGATGGGTTAAACTCGAGGCAGGAAGAAGCAAAACTTCAACAGAGGCAGACTTGTAACTTATTCTAAAGAGGAAGAAACGTAGACAAAAACAAAACAAAACAAAACAAAAAAACCCCAGAAGTTTACCAACTATCTTGTGAAGAGGGGAGTGTGAACGTCTCTTCTACCTAATTAAGAATGTCTTGTTATTGTTGTTATTCTTTCCAAAAACGCCATTATTTCTTGGGGAAAAAAATATTTAATTTGAATAGGGCCCAACTGTTAACAAGAGCAACTAATCTGAAGACAAGAGAAAAAGGAGAGATAAGGCTTGCAGTCAGCTCAGCTGACATGGGAGGCATAGAGCTCTTCCTCCATCATAGTTGCTCTGGGTGACATTCAGTGATGGTGACAGGAAACTGGTTTGGGGTTGGGGCAGCCTAGGGTTCTGAGGAAAATGAGGCATCCAGCATGTGCCTTACCACTGACTTCCTGCAAGGGGCTCAGAGGAAGTCACAACCACCAAGAACATTGGAGCCTGAAGAGTCTTTGCTCACATCACCACCATGCAATGGGGCGCTGACCTGTACAGTGCAGCTGGAGTGGGAGGGACCTTGCTCCCATGGGACGTTATCAAGTTCTCAATTGACCCGTTACTACTTAATCTAGGAAAACAAACAGGTAATAATAGAAAAAAAATATATGCCAAGGAGGTAAAATATATGGATGGAAAATATAGGTATGGGAGAATATAACTTAACTCCTATATTCCCTTGTTGACTGTGTGTCTGTGTGAGAGTGTGTGTGTGTGAGCGTGTGTGTGAGAAGGACCCCTACTCTAGTCCAACCTATGCCATTGATTCATGCTCTGAATTTGGCCCCACTTTAGTCACCCATAACACCAAAAGGAAGAACCAGATGTTCTTAAAAGGGAATTCTCACCTTAATTGTCTATAATTCTGTGAATTCCAGATATTTCCTGATTAAATGTATGAGCTTCAGTTTTCTCTACTGTAAAATAACCTTTGTAAAATTACCGGGAGAATTAAAATGCTGGAATATGATACCAGAACTATAGTGCTGTCGCTGCCTTTATCATCACCTGCTATGCTATACCATCTATTGGAAGTAATGACTCCACTGTCTGCCTTCATTTGAGACACGTTGACTGTGTTAGGAGTACCTTTCCGTTTATGTGATTTAAAGATGATCTTACAGAAGATAATCTCGACACACAGGGTAGGTTATTACAAAAAAGATAAACTAATAATTCATAGCCTTGTCACACTGCATTGTACTTTAAGAGTATCTGACACATAGCCACTCTATTCTGGAGATGTTACTTTTCTTCTCTTGAAACAAACCCATTATCAGGTCAATATTGCCTCTTTAACTTAGAATCATGGAAATATGATAAATCAATGTGTTAGAAAAGGCTCCTCCTGAAATTCAGGTCACCCAATGGGTGTGATGCTGAAAGGTATGGAGTACCTGTGTGCGAGGAATTTACCATTTACCTAAATGAGTTAAGACAGAAAAGAACCTGCTGAGATTCAAGCCAGAGTGAGATCAGTGTCACTGGAGAGGTAATGACATTGTACTATAGGGTTCAAAGATAAGGAGAACCACATCCTCTCGCCGGGGCGAGGGAAAGCATGAGAGGCTTCTTAGAGGAGGTGCTGTCTGAGGAATTGATAAGACACCATGGGAGATGCTTTTCTGTGGTTCTCAAACTTAGGTAAGTCCCAGGATCACTTGGATGCCACCTCCAGAGGTTCTGATCGGCGAGGGCTAGAGTCCTGGAACTTGTATTTTTAAAAAGCTCCCTTAATAATGCTCATGATCAGCCAGGTTCTCATTTAGCAAAGTTCTTAATTTAAAAACATTTATTAAGCATTTGATGTATTCGTTCATTCAACAAATATTTATTGAGCAACTACTTTGTCATAGGTACAGTTTTAGGTTCCTAGTTATAGCAGGAACATGATAAAGGGTTTCTATTCTACTGGCGAAATATGGGGCAGTACCTTGGGAAATTAGTTAATAAAAATAAAATAAATCCATTACTGGTTAATAAAAATGAGTCAATCCATGTCTTCCTAGTGCTATATTTGTTAGATAAGGAGACATTAAATACACCCATGAAACAACTCAGCTGTTGTTTCAAACACCATACGAAGGACCCACTGAAGTTTGCCCTTATATTACCTGAGGAGGCAGAGAGGATCTGGTAAAGCAGTTCAGAGTATTAGTGAGGAGGATGTTTTACCTGCCCCAGCAAGCAGTATGTATTTGAGTGTCTCCAAAGAAATGCTGTAAAATAGGAATCATCTTTAGCTAGTTATTAATAAGGGCTGTTTTAAGTGTGCCACGGGCAACACTTCATTTACCAATGTGTGATTAAAAATAATAAAATTGCATTTGTTTAAACTCTTTGAGAAACTTAGGCCCAGATGAAAGAAGAGATGTCCCTAAAGTCTCACACTGAGTTGGTGACAGAGCGGGGACCAGAATCCGGTACTCTTTCCGCTGCACCTTGCTTTCTCTCTCCTCGCCCCTCTCTTCCTTAATCCCAACGGCCCTGGGTGAGAAGCAGTCTTGCTGCAGATACTCATGCTGCATGGCTTTCGAGAACTGTCACATGAAAAATACGTTAAAACAAGTAGTGTGTTTCCTCAGCACCCACAGCTCGACCAGGCAGAATCTGAGTCATAGCCACCCCTGATCTAGCCAGAGAAGCGGGCAAGGAAGACAGTCCCATGGCTTGCTGGGGTCAGCCATCACAGCTGGAAAGACCACCACACCTGTGGCACGGTTGCTTGTCAATACCAAGGCCTTCAGCCCTCCCCAGGTTTCTCATCTTGTTGTGTGCTTGTCCCGTAAATCCCCAGAATATTTTTACCAGACAAGAAAACCACTGAAAATCCAATATACAGACTCACTGCTTTGGCTTAAACCACATTATGGCTGGAAAAAAACCCAGTGCAATTCATTTTATTTTAAGTCAAAAGGCAAGTTAAGGAGACTTACTGTGTCCAAAAGAAGTTTCTCGGCTTTGTCTCGGCTGATACTCTTATTGTACCATCTGAAAGCGGGAAAAGGTCATACGTCAATGACTTTTTGAAAATGTTTATCATTTACATATAAAACATAATTCATGCCAGAAAATGATTTGGTCATTTTCTGTGTCTAGCAATGCTTTTAAACTCAAAAGCAGAGGCTCGTGTAACTGGTAAAATATTGATAATGGTTGAAGCTGGGTTTTGGGTTCTTTATATTCTTCTCTTTTGTGCAGGTTGGAAATTTTCTGTAATAAAATTTTGGAAAACATTTATCTTCTGCTCTATTTCATAAGCCAGTGGGTGGTTATAAGTAGGATGATACTAGGGCAGCTATAAAAATTTAATGCGAATTTGAAAGCATAGCAAATATTCTTTTAAAATAATTATAGTACTTGCCTCTTTAAAAGTGGTTTTTAAGGTCTTCTGTGAGGTGATTACATCATATTTATAATTTGGTGGGAAAAAAAAACAGCTAAAGGTGGTAAAGAAGAATATGAGTGATTTTTAGGGATGAAGTTTTGGGATGTTGTCGTTAACACTTGAGCCACATCGTGGCCTCCTTGGCCACTTATTAAATAAGAGGAGATAGAACTACCATCAGATATCAATTAGTTTTGAACGTTAATAAACCCAGGAGGAGAGAAGTCTGGGTAAGGAAGGAACACCAAGTATTAAACACGTTTGGCTCATATAAAAGCTTTAATCAATGAAATGGCTGCCCAGAGCCATGTGTGTGGGCTCAGTAGGTGTGTCACTATCAAAGAGTGATGTCTACCCTGCATTCAGGTATGGGGAGGGAATGCTAGCAAAAGTGCTGTGATTCACCTTCTTTTATTTTGTCTGACCCTTCATTTTAAGGAACAGGGATCTGAGATCCAATCTGGTGAAGAAACTGGACCAAGGTCATGTCCCCAAACCAAGGCAGGAGACCTGGAGCCTATCAATGGCTATGGGTTTACAAACATAGGGTTATGTTGCAAGGTGGAACATTTTTGAGTCCTTACGCAAATATTGCCTGCAACTAAGATCAAAGATAAAAAGTCATCATATTGGGTGTTTTTATCTACACAGATATACACAGAATGTCTGTATGTTTGTAAGTTATTTTATATTCTAGCTGTGATTCCATATCTGAAAAATACAAACTGACAGTGGGCAGAATAAATGGGGCTCACAGACCGTTTTGTTTGTATGGTGTAATGTTTCATTTAAAAAATGACTTAAAATGTTTTCAGAAGGGGGACTATACTTTTTTATTTGGCCCAGGCTCCACCATTTTCTATTGCTTTGTAGTCTGTAGGAATTTTGAGTTTGCCCCCTCTATCATAAATGAAGAGATGTGGGTAAAAGCAAAAACAAACAAAGAAACAAATGAAACTTCCCAGTCTAATGAGCATTTGACATAGATGTCTATTTTTTCCTAAAGGCATTGACTATAAAAAAAAAAAATTTAAACATATTTTATACATGTTTCATTGCAGCTCAAGTATTGGAACTGACGACTCTCCTGTTAGCTGTCGGAGGGACTACTTACACGTAAAATAGATAAAAATGAATCTCGGGTTGGGAAAAATCTTCAGAAAAGGATAGCTCTTCACTATAGAATCCATTAGAATTTCAGCAACAAATAACTTGACCACATTTGAACTTATAACCCAAATGAGTTAATAGAAATCTTCATTAGCAAGCATTCTTCAACCCTGGGATCTTATATTTGGTAGACTTAAAATTTTTTCTACTTTTAGCTAATTTCAAATGTATAGAAAAGTTGTAAAATACTATAAAAGAACTCTCATACACACTTCACCCAGATGAACTGATTGCTCACATTTTACACATTTGCTTTACCATTCTCTCTGGTTTGATAGATATATATTTTTGAATCATTTGAGAATAGACTTTTACACTAAGTACTTTGGTATCAATTTCAAAGAAATAGAATATACACTTGTATACCGAAGTAAAATGATCCAAATCAGAAAATTTAACATTAATACAATACTATTATTCAACTTCAGACTTTATTTAGCTTTCATCAGTTGTGCCAATAATGTGTTTTTTAACTACATTTTTAGTGATTCAAGATGCAATTCAGGATTACTAGTGCATTGAGTTACCACATTTCTTTAGTTGCCTTTAACGTGGACCAGTTTCTCAGCTTTTCTTATCTTTCATGATATTAACATTTTTGAAGAGCACAGGCCAGTTATTTTGTAGAATATCCCTCAATTTGGATTTGTCTATTATTTCCTCATGACTAAATTGAAGTTATGCGCATTTGGGCAGGAATACTATGAAGTGATGTGTCCTTCTCAGTGTATCATGTCAGAAAACACAGTGTCCGTTTGCCTCATTATTGATCATTTGGTTAAGAAGGGGTCTCCCAGGTATTTTCACTTTGCTATTGAGAAGCAATCTGTGAGAAGATAGTTTGAGACTGTAAATATCAAACATTCACCCCCTAGGAGTGACATTCATTGATGATTTTTGCCTGAATCAGTTGATAAACTACAAAATGATGGTTTTTAAACTTCATTCCTTCTACGTTTATTATTTGAAATTCTGTTGTAAGAAAGGACTTTCTGTTCCTATTTATTTTCTTATTTATTTATTTATCTATTGTGCTATCTATTTCTTATGGATATTTATTTTACAGTGGATTGTAGTACATTACTGTCATGATTTATTTTGTTGAACTGGTCAAGATTTGGTCAGAAGGAGCACTTTAAAGCTGATTTCTGTGCTTGTTTGACATGTCCCCATCATTTAAAAAAATTTTGGTGGGTACTTCTTTACTTTTTGGTGCCATAAGATGTTCCAAGTTCATCTAGTTCTTTCCCTGGCCCACCTCTCAATCCCCGAGCCATTTCTCCAAGAAGTCCTGGTTCTTGTTGGTGAGAAGTGTTATTTAGACACTGAGTATGCACATTGCTACCATGGTGCTATCGCTTCTGAGCCTTTTAGCAGCTGAGCTAGGAAATATGTGGACATGGTGAGTTCTCTGTACACTGCAACCGGATTTTATTAAACATTAAGTAGCTCCATTAAAATTATGTTCATGTGAATTCCTCTTCTACATGACAGCTTAAAATAAACAACAGAAGCTAAGCAGAGAGTTAATACCTATTCGTCTGCTATTTTGGAATTGGAAGGATTAAACCCTGATTTTAATCGGTTTGTATTTGATCCAGTGTTCATAGGGACTTTTTGCCTTCTCCAGCCAGATTGATATTCCCAGGATTCCCAGAAGAAGTTTTTCCTTTTACAGTTTGCACAGGCATCTGAGGAGTACTCCTTTAATCAAAGGGCAGGTGAATACACATACTCTCCCGCTTCTTTTATTTAAAGTGTTCCTCTACTGTTTATTTAGGGATCACAGTGTGGGGAGAAGAAAGTGGGTCAAGAAGAAAAAAACATCTGGTACTTTTATAATCAATCAATTATTTACTCCTAATTTAAATAGGACTCCTTAGTACCATATTTTTGGAAAGTAAATAAAATATCTTACTCATATGTTTCCAGGTTATTCGGAGACTTTTCCACCAGATAACTGCTTGGTACATATCCTTCATGCCTGTTAAAAGGGAAATCAGGGGTTAGACTAACATAGGACCAATTTTCACATCTCTATTTTATAAGTTTAATCCACTAAAAGTCACTTAAAGATGAGAGAGTCTCACATTATTTGGCGTTTGTGAGAAGACATTTAAAAGTTTTAGAATAAAAGAGTTGCTAAAAATGACTACAACCTGCTATCTGTTAAAGGCAATAGATTTCACTACTAAAGCAGAAACCATAATAAATAAGACCTGGCTATTTTACTTAAAAAGCTCTGCCTGATGCTCTCCTCATTGTGAAATTTCCTCTACTGGAAAAAAAGGTTAATGTGCACTCTCTATTTTCTGTAAGGAAACGTTTTTGTGTGTGTGATAACCAGTATTTTTTTCCACTTTAGTATTATTATTTTATAGTCATGAAACCAAAATAATTAAAATATAAAAAATTAGTTTCCAGCCACAGGTACCAAAAGATGCTGCCAGTCAGCATTGTAAGTTTTAATTCAAGGCCTCCCTAATACTTTTTAATGAGTAAGAAGGATAACATCATGCTGGATTCGGGGATGGGAGTCTCTTTTGAGCAGGAATAAGCACAACAAAATACTTTAAATTTGCATGTAGCTTTGCACTTTTCAAAGCACTTTCACACTTATTATCACATTTAATACATGAGAACAGTGACCCTTCACTCTCTGGGCCTCTGGCTCTGCACCTGTAAAATGAGAAACCTAAACTAGGTTATACGTAAAAAGCCCCCAGACTCTGCCAATCAATCAAAAGATGCCTGGCAGTTTCTTGCTCTTTCCTCTGTAAAATGTTTTAATTACTGTGTAATAAGGCCATTTTTTCAATGTAGTGATTCTATTTAATGGGGAATGTGTGATCTATTTCACGAAATTGTTTTGAGGAGTGACAAAATCAAAACTAGGGATGTCATATATGGGATGATTATCTCACTTCTTGTGCCCATGGCTGACATTGCTATGCTTTCTTTGGAGAATTGGGCATCCAAGCTCAGAATCACCCTTAACACAGTGCCTAGAGCAGTCAATGCCAACTGATGGGAGTCAACTTGTTCTGAAATTTGCTATTTCATTTATATCTCTCTCTTGGAATTCCCCTTAATTAAACGTTTTTGCCACACTTTATGTTTACAATTATATTAATATGTAAAATATTATGTTTGCTTTCAAATAGAATAACTGTGTTTTAATGTGCCCAAGCTGGGTTATCTGCACAAATGATGATAATCCTCTTCACTTGCACGTGGATATAGAATTTACAAAGCCCTTTCACTTTCAACAGCTCGCTGATTTTCTTGACATTCTGAGAGAGACAAAACTAATAGTATCATCTGCATTTTACAGATAAGGGAATGGACTCACAGAGGTTGAGTGACTTTTCCAAAGCCATAAACATCAAGAGCAGCTGACACTAACACCCAACTCTTCTGTCTCGCCATCCTGTGTACTTTCCACTATACTGCATTATTACAAAGCAAACTGGGAAATTCCCATGTGCTGGTTGGCCTCTGGGGTGTCCTCTTCAAAGCCCTTTGAAGTGCACAGTTGAGTCTTTCCACAGGCCCCTGAACAAAGGGTAAACTCTCATTTGGAGAAGTGAGACCCAGGAGAAGAAATTTCCTGGCACATTAGATGTGCTAAATAAATGTCAGTTGGTTGAAGGGATGAATTTCTAAGTAAGTTTCTCTGATGTTTGTAGAACCAGGCTATCTTGAACCTGTTTCTGATAAGGCCTCCCCATAATAGGCAGAGAGAATGTGATGAGACCATCCTTGTTTGCCTCCACAAGTCAAATAGAGAGGGAGGTTTTGAATGAGGGGCTTTGGAGTCTATTCTCAGCAAGCAAGTGACACTACCTCTCAGACCACAGATCTCGATCTGGTTATATTTTATACCCCTCCCTCAATCACCCTACAGTGGAGGTGATGAGGCTTCTTAAAGAGAAGATGCCTTGAAAATGTAAATTTTGGTGCATGTAAAAAAGTAAAGCCTTAAAGAAATTTGTAACTCCTCCTTTTTTTTTACCGATCAGATTACCTTTTTTTTTTTTGCGTTTAATGATATTTAGTGTTGACACTCACATACACTGTTGGTGAGAATGTAAATTTGATGGCCTTTTTGAGAGATTTATCAATCAAAATTAAGATGTCACATACTCTGACTCAACCATTCCATAGTTAGAAATGTGAGATATATATTTTGTAAATAAAAAATATCTTTTTAAATAATATATATTTTTAAAAATATATTTTTTTTCAAAAGATTGCCAATGAACAATACAAGATCTTTAGTGCAGCCTTATTTAAAATAGCAAAGAAAACAAATAACTTGGAAACTAAATGACTCACCATAAAAGATTATTTAAATACTTAAACAATATTAAGAGGAGCAAAATAATACATGTGTACATTTTAAAACTAAGCAATTATTTTTAAAGTAAGGTAGATTTATAGCTGCTAATATGCTAACATATATCATTGAAGGTTAAAAGCAAGGTGAAAAGCAGAATGGACCACTTTAGTGGAAATTTTTAAAAGACTGCATTTGTATATGTGTAATTTTTGTTTGTCTAGATTAAATAAGAAAATATTAATAATCATTACTTTCGGAATTAATATAGAAACAAATGAAGCGTGACTTATTTTTCATGTATATTTCTCTCGACTTACTTTTTAAAAATAAAATATCGACATAAGCTAGCCAGATGTTTCAATGATGGAGCATTTTTTTCTCTTTTTTATATTTTTAAACTAATAATAACCTCATATTTAAAAAATTTAAACCCTTAATATTAATACAAGACTGTTCATTCAAGTGTTCTTAATATTTGCAAAATATTGGAAATAACTGAAGAGCCCAACAAGAGAATTTGCTAAATTATGGTTCATTTTTTGTATTGGATTGGATTTATGTGGTCATTGAAATCCTATTCTAGAGAACATTCCAAGGTATGCAAATACCTCTGATATATTAAAAGGAAAAAAATAAAGCCTTATAAAGCAGCATGAATCTGATGCCTTTAAACAAAGCACCAGTATCTAAGTCATACACATACACATCCCAAAGCATTCTGAAGGTTAATAATAATTTTACTGTGCTTCAGATCAGAGAAGGGCTCATAAGAATTTTTTATTCCAAAGTCCCATCATGGGTAATGGTATTTGTGCAACGTTATTTTCTCCATGAATTATCTGGATGGCTAGTTCAAAAATTGTTGGTGGAGCTAAATCTTTAGTTTGGTATCTTCTTCCTGATGCTTCTTAATGTGACTACTAATTCGCACCATCTCTGCACAGCTCTTCTTCCCACCAAAAATAAGCCCTTCACAATAGGATGTACCTTCACTCTTACTTAAACACTCAAGAGCAATAGTGCTTCTTTGTGGAACAAATTGCCAATCTCCCAAACTGTGGATGTCACTGGAAAAACCTAGGAGATTTTTAGATGAATTTAAAGACTGGGAAAGCTTGATGGGGTGCAGGAAGCAATGATAGTTAGTCGCTGCCTCCCAGCTACTTCTGAGGAGCAGAAAGACACCCCTCAGTTACTTCTTCCTTCCTTTTCCTTCTGCCTCGGCTCTCCTCTCCTAACTCAGCGCGGTGGTCACGCTAAGAGGCAGGACAAGGCCTCCAGCATTTCCTCTGTTCCCACTTCACCCCAAATGCTGGACAGCAACCAAAAAGGTGCCTTACCCATTCCTGTCTTGAACTCTCCACCAGTGAATCTCAGAACTGTCCAGCAGGTAGTACTCCTCATTGCGCTGCAGCGTCAGCTCCTGGGGGTCATTTGTTTGGTAGTCATACAAGGCAATGACCAGGGTTTCTTCATGCTCATGAAGTGATCGCTGGAGAAGGGAGACAACAAAATCAAGCAAAGATGTAGAAAGGAAGGAGCTGAACTGCAGAGCAAGGTCAGCGAGGCCCTGAGCTGTAACTTGCTCCTGGATTAGTGCCAGATCAAACGCCAGGTCCCATAATCCGTTGGAGGTATTTGCTGAGACCATTTGTCTTCCTCTAGTTGGTTTTCTTTATGAGTTAGGATTATGGTGCTGAATATCACACAGAGATGTTCAATACCTAAAATTCAACACCCCTCCCATTCTATGAGGTAAATTCTGACCACAGTGAATTCCAAGCAGCCACATGTTTTTCACGAAAGTTTTCTGGTTTCTCTAGTTACATCATGTCACATTTTGCAGCCTCTTTGCCAGAAGCATCACATTCTTGTCAAAGGTGATACAGTCAACACCCAATCATGTAGCCCATGCTTTTCTGATTTGATTTGTGGGTTTACCTGAATCATAGGCTAT
>NW_006431919.1:6863026-6869041 GCF_000325575.1 Pteropus alecto | reverse complement strand
TAATCCACTCTTTTGTTTTGAATGGAGAAACTGAGGCCTAGCTGGGGCAATGGATGCGGTCAAGTTTAGCATTTGAATTAGTCTTAATGCTCTTTCTGCTACAGCACATGGGCTTCCTTCTTCGTCTTGCGGACTCTTTTGCCTATGTCTCTACTTCTCAGTATCCTTCTTAGGATGCAATATTGAGGACATGAAAAAGAGACTGAAAGGCAAACAATCACAAGAGTTCGGGATGGCCACACCTGCTATGGGTTGGTAGATTTCGTGAGAGAGTAAATATGGAAAGAGATTGAGATTGCTGTCTAGAATGAGGTGTGTTGTCAAAAGTCAAAAGTTCTCTGAGTACATTGAAGCATTTGATAGCATAAAAATACTAAGGCTAAAAAAAAAAAAAAGGAGACTTGTCATACTGCTGTGTACGTCAACCCAGCTGAGCCCAGACTGGAATTTAAAGCATAGATATTTCTGGAGCGTGTGACATGGTATATTGGTTTCTATGAACAGGAGTTGATGGGTCCGAGGCTTTTGCCCTAAGAGCTAATGGAAGAAGGAGTTGTGTTCTAGGGCATCTGAAGATAAAGGAGGGATATGACATGGCATTCATCTCATTAGAGGCCCAACTAACTGGTTAATCCCCCAGAGCAAGGTTCTCAAACCACACCGCTACCTTTCCACGGGGGGCGTTTTGGACACCTGTGGGGGCGTTTTGAATGTCACAGAGATTGAGGTGTGCTACTAGCATTTAATAGAAGAGGGCCGAGAATGCAAAACTCTCTGCAGTATCCCACATCCTGTACAACTTTTGAATGTCCCGTTAGATATTCAGGTGGTGAGAAACCTGCTTATAATAAAATACACAGTAATACCTCTACCCTGTACAAAGTATTCAGTTTCCTAGGAATGCATCCATATTGCACATTGAGGGAAGACTATGTTTAATTCAGAACTTTACCAAGAGTTGTTCTTCGTTTTGGAAAATCATATCACAGATGGTAACACAGTTTCGAGTCACAAGTACAACATTCCCGCATCAGTTGCAATTGAACTGCCTAATTCACTGGAATGTGACCCACAGGGGCAAACAATGGACTATTTCATTATGTCTTCCAGGATAGTCATGCCTCAGTATTTGTATGCAGAAACACATGTTATTTTGTGTAAATTAGTTTTCTTCTCTTTTAAAAGTTACAATTAGAGCATATATTGATTCTTTTAAATGTACGTGCTTATGTAAGTTGTATTATCTATGAATTTTTTTTCAGGTTAACAAAGGGGGCTTTGCAAAATATTTGGCATAAAAAGGGAGTATTGGGTTAGGAACCACTAGATTAGTGTGAGAAAATGAAGAGACAGCCATTTGGCGAAACTGAGAATCTGCTTGGGCGCCCAGGAGGTAAGCTGAAGCATGAGTGGATGAGTGGCTGAAGAGAGCTCCACCAGGCTGAGACGGACTGCCCCCACCCCCCACAGCAGTGGCAGGGAGCCAAGGAGAAAGAACACAGGCGGACATGTTCTTGAGTCACCCCTCAGGAACCCCTTCTGAGTTGATGAGGAGGGACCTTGAAGGAAGGGCTGAGTTTGTGTGTGAGCAGGGGGGCCAAGAGAAGCTGATGTGAAACATGACCTCGCTTGCACCCACAGGCTTAGAGGCCTGGGATTGTCAATTACTCTGATCATGAATATTCTTCATCCAGATCAAAAACAGCCACCCTCAACCCTCTGGAAGACCAGCTCTGTTCTAAGGTCACTCTCACACAGAGCCTCAGGCCCATTCGCTCAGGCTGGATTAGAAATAGAGCTTCCCTAGGTGCCAATGTAAGATGCTACCACCCCTTAGGGGATAGAGCATGCACATGAAGGGAGAAATGAATTCAAGTGGCTCAAGGAGAGAAATGTTACAATGGATTTAGATGTGTGATCGAAACTAGATTGCGAAGGCCCTATGGTCAGAGTGCTGACGCAGCATGGAGGCTGCTCCTCCAAGGAGTCTGAGAAGCCAAATGGCAGAGTCCGAGGAGAAATGAAATAGATAGTAAAAGTGTGAAAGTGCTTTGAAAAATATAAAGTATCATCAAATGTATACTTCCAAAGCGCCCGTGTGTCAAGGTGTAAACATGCCATTGTACATAGATGTGAGCTGCTATGATGCTCCTAAGCCATCAGGTGGCTGGATGCACAGTGTGATGTGTTCGTCCAAGTAAATAAAGTGAGGTGAAGATTTAGCAGCCGAGTGGTCCTTCTACGTGAACAGACCCATGAGACAGGTCAGGCCCCCGAAACCCAGGATTTGAGTTCAGCCGAATCACAACAGTCGGTTGCTTTTGCCCAGGGCATGAGGAATCTGGGCAGACAGGAAAAATGCAAGTGGAAACAGGCCAGACAAGCAGCCTACAGCACTGTGGCCCCACCTGTACCCAGAGTTGAGTGCTCACTCACCCTGTTGTCTTCAGGAGTAGGAGGAAGAGGCTTCTTTGAAGCTGAAATGAGAAAAACAGCAAAAGAAAATGAACCTGAAACTGAATGTCCGCAACAGGGGGTGAGCAGTCAGGGGGCTTTTCAGCAGAAGAAAAGGGGCCAGAAGGAGATAGTGAGACACAGAGCAATGAATATCGGCCTTGTCAGAATCTCTGCTGTATCTTTCAACCTGCTGGTTCCCCATTTCATTTTCTAGGAGACACCAGGAATTTCCAGAAGCCAATATTCTGGGCCTCTTGTTCTGTGTTCCCAGGCAAAGCCTAATCCAAAGTTTGCTGACACAAGGGCTAGGCTTGTGTCCTTCCCAGTAGGCATAGAGACTTCCACAAAGGCACCTGCCACCAGCTAAGCCCAGGAGTGGGAATGGTTGACTCAGGGGAACAGTGACTCACTGGCTTCCTGATGCTGTTGTGGGCTTGAGGAGGGGGCGGGCGAGGGGGTGGTCACTGTGCTGCTTTTTGAGAAGCTGGAGTCACTTTTAGTTACTTTAACACCTCCCCCAAACAGCACGCCCGCCCCCATTTATCTCTTTGTGTCTCCAAGTTTCACGTCTCCTTCTCTTTACCTCTCCTATCTTCATTCCTTCTTTCCTTTCTTCTCTCTTCTTTCTCTTCGTTTTTCGCTTTCTTTTCATTTCTTCCACTTTTACTCAACCACCTCTGCTGCTTCCCAGACATGTACCTACATACCGTTATAGCTCAGCTTCACATTCTTTGTCCACGAATAAGAAAGACTAGCAGACACAATCGTCATTTATCGAGAGCTCCGTAAGTGCCAGCAGCCATGCTCAGAGCTTTCTACAACCCCATAAAGTGACTACTTATTATCATTGTCCCCATTTTACAGAAGAGGAAACTGGCTTAGAGCCTCAGAGTGGTTAAGTAACATATATGAAGTCACATAGCAAGGAAGTGATGGTGCTGGGACTCACCCTGAGGTTTTTTTGCTCTGTGCTCTTAGACCCAGCACTGTATGTGTGCCCCGCACCGGAACCCTAGAAGGCTTTGCCCAGAGCAAGTGATCACATGCTGTGTGCAGTGTGCAGTGTGCTTCTCACAACCTCTGCCTTCAGTTCTGCCAGCGGTAGTGCATGAGGTTATTTAAACCAAGTCAGAAAGAGGACGATGAGGATGTGGCCAGATGGGGAGATGGCTGCAGATGGCCACACAAAGGCAGGACCACTGGCAGTGACTGCACAGTGGGTAGGCCCTGGCTTCATGTGGGGAGGAGCTCAGCATGACCAGCCCTCCTGGGCATTGTCCTAGTGAGTCATTCAGACACTCCTCACGCCTCAGTCATGTATCTGCACTCGGTGGAGGGAAATACTGTGTGCCCCGAAGGGGAACCGCTGTGCCACGCATGGTGAAGACAGCAAAATGGAAATGCAAAATGCAAATTCAAAGAATTTCAAAACTGGAACGGGGCTTAGTGAATATTTCATGTTAGGGTCCCAAAAACATCCCCTAATATTTTAGAGGTATTTGAGATATTAGGATGTGTGATGGCCAAGTGACTCATTCAAGGGCCCACAGCAAGGTGCTGGCAGGAATTTGGAGACCAGATTTCTGACTTTGGGAGGGATTGTCACTCACTGAGGTCAGCCGATGCCATCCTGTCATTGTAGTGGATTCTCCCCACATAAAACCTTCCATTTCCTTTTCATTATGTACCTCTGGGGGTATGGTCAACAGGGTTAATGTGGAGGATTGGTGACTTCTAAAACTGAGTGAATATTATTCTCTGGGCCAAGGGACTGGTAACCTTAAACTTCCTCTTCCTAGGTGGAGGGCGAGAAGCAATAGTTTTTAAAGTAGTACTGAAGTTCCGTGGCTTCCTATGACTCAGGAAGCCACGGAAAATCCAGCCATGTGTTACATTTAGCACATCTGCCTTGGGTTGTCAATCTGAGGTTCTAGGTTTCAGTGCAAAAAAGAAACTGACAGATGAGAAAAGGTAACTAGGGTAAGAGAGGTTGAATGGAGAGGGGAATGGAAGCAAAACAACCCAGGTGATCCATCATTCCTATTCAAGAGTGGCTTTGCAGAGCATGTCCTAGCTGTGTGACCTCGAGCGTGCCGAACTGCTCAAGCCTTCTGTTTCTTTAACATCGCATGGTTGCGATGAATGGGAGCATAATGCACATCAAAGTGCATCAGAGTGGAACTGCACTTCATTGGGGGTTCAGGTCCCAAAGTCATCACATAAGGTGAAATAGAGTTGTATTCCAATCCCCAGGATCTGGGCCTTAGAGCTCAAAGGCCAAGAAACAATGTCTCTCATGTTCAGGCTGTAGTCTCTCCTTTTCTCTGAGATCGGGCAGGTCAACGGCAAGTTAGAAGAGGAGGTGAAAAAAAGCCACATTGCAAAATAAACAGTTGTTTTGGTTTTACTTTCTCCTCCCACCCTACTGAGTGTATAGAGTTGAACTTGTGTAATTAAACACCTGTGTGCTGTGATGACTCTGTGAAAAATAAATATTATATACCTCTTAAGGCTGTCCCTACAACTTAAGATTTAAGTGGACCATGCCATTCAAATTTCCTAGCTTGAAGGTTATAGCAGTGCTTCTCAAACATTACTGTGCACATGGATCTTCTGGAGATCTTGTTAAAATACAAATTCTAATCCAGTAGACCTGGAATGGGGCCAGAGAGTTTGCATTTCTAACTGGCTCCCACATGATGTCGATGCTGCTAGTCCAAGGACCACGCTTTGAGTAGCAAGAAGGTAAAAAGACATAAGTTTTGAGATGAGAAGAAAAAAAATCAACAGGCAGGTAGTAGAGGCAGATGATTCCCCTCTGAAAATTCTGAAAATGTAGAATTTTACATTCAATCTCTGACACAATTGATGATGGGAAGCTGAGAGCTTTTACTTTCTACTAGTAGAAAGGTCATTCGTTTTCCAAAGAAGAAAGGGGATTCTCAGTGTCTCACCATTCTTTGTTGGATCGTAGTGGGCACAGCCAACAGCAAGCTTCTCCAGCTGAGCACAGCACCTCCATCTCCCATCCATCCAGAAATTAGGATGATACTTGGGCACCAAACTGTTATTATTCCTTGTTTCTGAAAAGGGTTGGCACCAGGAGAAGAGTTATTTTCAGATCAATCGATCTAGGCCACCAAATTTCTAGCTCCTTGAAATTGGACCCAGCTGTGTGAGCTGGAGTGACTAGTACTCAGAATAGTCAGAAAAATGGCCCCTTTACTAAGAACACACATTCATGGTGGGGTGTGTGTTGGATTTAGGTGTCAGCAGATTCAGGCTCATGTCTGGCTTTGACTCAAGTTAGTTGTGTGTCCTTAAGTTGGGCAAAACCCTCACCTGAGCCTCGGTGTCCCCACTTTGCAATGAGATTATTAGATAGGGTTAGTGGACCTACAAAAGTGCCTTAGAGGTAATGGAAAGACTAAGTAAGTGAGATCCCCTCCTGCATCTCTCCCACCTTCAACCACAACAACTTTGCTTCTATCCCTTCTAGATCTGTGGTTTCAAAGTAAGATTATGGCAGGAAAAGAAAAAGAAAGAGACTCTCCTGCT
>NW_006431919.1:6815966-6862900 GCF_000325575.1 Pteropus alecto | reverse complement strand
AAAAAAGAAAAAAACAAATATAAAAACTGGAGAACTAGACAGATTATCTTTCATGTTTCTTCTAGCTTTAACTTCCTATGAGTGAAACCCCTTCACAGAGGGAGAACGGACGGTGTACATAGTTGGGGCTCTTTCGATTACTTTTTACTTTAGTGTTTGTTCTTTGCCTCGTGACTGTTACACTTGAGAGTTTTTTTCAGTTTACCCAGCACTTGCTTGTTTACCTCCCATTTGAGACTCACAATAACCTTGGAAGAAGATAAGATTTGCATTTTTATTCTTATTTTTCAGATAGAGGCAATGTGGCTCCTGCGGTTCCAAATGGTTTGCTTACCCTTAGTCCCCATAACTACTTAGAGACATTAATATTTGAACTCAATTCTCCTGCAAATCCAGGGCTTCAGGCTAAATAACAATAATAACAGTAATACTGATTGAGTGCTTTTTTGGGGGTATTGTCCTAAATGTCTGATACATCATAACTCATTTAGTTCACACAATAACCCTATGACTGTTATTAGTCAGAATTTATAGCTGAGGGAATGGAGACACTGAAAAGTCAAGGAACTTGCTCAAAGCTACACACTAATAATTGGCAGAACTGGGATTTTCACCTTGGCAGCCTGGCTCCACATCCCATGCACCTAAACTCAGTGCTGTGTCAAATTATGTTGTCAGGAAGGCTAACCTTAAGAAATACCTTTACCGATGATCAGAAAACATTTTAAGCTAGCTAATGTTTATGGAGTGCTGACTACGGTCCAGGTTCGTTCCAAGGGCTTTACTCACAGCAGTTCTGGAGGTAGGTACTATCGTTAGTATTCCCTCTTCTCTCCTTTTTTAAAAGTAGATGAAGAAACTGAAGCACAGAGCTGTTGAGAAAGTTGCCCAAACCCACATAGCTAGTAGTGGAAGAGTCAGGATTCAAACTCAGGTCTTCTAACTCAAAGGTCTATGCTGGAGTTATCTTATTCTTCATACCACATCAGGAGTCAGCAAACTTTTACTTAAAGGGGCAGATAGTAAATATTTAAGGTATTGCTCAACAACAGGCAAAATCAATACTCTACGTAGGTACTTAAATAACTTTTTAAAATGGAATCATTTAAAAATATAAAAATCATCTCTAGCTTGGAGCCTTACAAAAACAGGTGATGGGCTGGGTTTGACTGATCCTCCCCTGTACTTGTTGTTGCCTCTTGGGCCCAGGTTGAAAAGTTGGGACCTTCCACCAACACCAAAAGGGAGAAATGTTTGACTATCAGCTGTCTTTTATTCTGCTGTGGAACCCAAGCCAAGTGGAAGATCAAGAAGTCTCAGGGACTCAGTCACACAGGAGGTTAATTACCTTCTTTAAGAGCCAGCACCCAGCGCTGCCTGCTCTCGCGGTCTGGAGCAAACACGTACAGGAGGTAGTTGTCATGCACAACCTAAAGACACACACAAAGTTCAAGGTGAGCAGCACACCCAGAGATGGATGACTGGCAGCAGGCCAGTCTAGCTTACTGGGCTGAGTGTGGGGTCTCTAAGATATCACTAAATTAAAAGAGCTGGAGAAAGAGTTCTCTTGACAGCACGTTTATTTCTCATATTAATTTTTTAGTAGTTAAAGAAAATCTTTCTGGCATATGAAAGAGTAAGATATTAGATGTCAAATGTATAATTGGGATTTTAAAAACTTCTTGTTTTGAAATAATGTTAAGACACCCAAGAAGTTCCAAAAATAGTACAGAGTTCTTATGTACTTTTACCCACTTCTCCCCAGTGAAAACATTTTATATAACCACTGTACATTTTCAAAACCAGGAAACTGACACTGGTCCAATGCTATTAACTAGATTGCTGATCTTTGAATTTCATGCACTCATGTGTAATTTTTCATGCACTCATGTGTAATTAGAATTTTAATGACAGGAAAATACATGTTATTCCTTTTACTTTCAGGCCTAAAATTTCCATCTCATGTAAGTCACCGTTCTAGTAGGAAAAGTCTTTTTCTATGCGACATTTAAAGTAGAATATTTACCCCTCAGATTGGCAGACGAGAACGATACCCTATGATGTGCAAGGAGACAGCCACTACCTTAGAGTCACAAATGCCAAGATTGGTAATAAGATTTAGACAATGTCGCAGCCTAAAGACTAAAGATACCCTCCACCAGCTCTGTCCAATAGAACTTTCTGTAGCGAAGGAAGTGTTCTATTATCTGTGCTGTCCGACATAGCAGCTACTAGCCACATGTGGCTATCGAACACATGAAATGTTCATTCATTCAGTGTAGCTTAGTGTGACTCAGGAGCTGAATTTTCAATATCATTTCATTTAAATTAATTTGCATTTAAATTTAAACATCCACATGTGGCCGGCTGGTGGCCACTAGGACAGAAACAAGTCCAGAGAGTTCTCAGATTTTACAATCTGATTCTTTTTATCCCAGAACCTCCAAGTAATTTCTAACCAAAGATTGCAATCGGTTGCCCCAAGTCATGAGTAAACTGCACTTAAAGAACATTCAGCTTGGGGCCCTTAGTAGTTTTCCCTCTTCCCGTAGGAGGAGAGTAATTAGGACTTTCTTTGAGGTCGGGAAGACATAAGGGAAAAGAGAATGAGGAACGACAACTTTTTCAAGATTTTGTGCTTAATCTTTATTGAATGAATGAGTGAATGTGTAATTGATTGAAAGAACACAGCAGCTTTCTTCTGGTCTTGGTGTAAGTTCTAACCCTAGATCAGAGCCATCCTATCCGCCTTCTATTACAATGACTGAGGATTTCGACCATCATACAAGGAAAGAGGAGCTAGTCCCCTTAGGCATGATGGACTTACCTGAAATGGGTATTTATAGTGGCAAGGGATGCTAATGTCACTTTTCACAATCTCGACACATTTGATTCGGGAGAGTTCAATGGAGCCCTTCAACGTGCGCTTTTTCTGTGGGGAGAAAAAGCCCATTCCATTTAAAAAGAGAGAAGACAGTATTTTTAACCAGGTTGCTTGCAGAGATCCATTACTAGATAAAACCCATTAGTTTTGTAAATCCACCCCGCCCCGCACCCCCTCACCGTTCCAATATCCAGAAGCCACTTTTTTGCTCCCAGTGCTTGAGAGGGACACTCTGAGCAGACTCCTAGGAGAACATGCTCTTTGAATCATTTTTCCCCAATGGGACTAATTCCATTAGTGGGCTATCAGGCTCTACGGAAGGCCAGTTAGGAAAAACTTTTAGAGATCAGAAGTCTTTCACAGGTGCCTAGAATTGGGCTTCCATTGAGAATAGAGTTTAATTCAGCTGTGGAACCAGTTGCAAAACATTTCATTATATCTTATCCTTTAGAAAAAGGTAGCAATGGTAGTGAATTGGACAAAAGTTCGAAAAAGGCTAAGTTCAAAGTTGGGCTCTGTCTTTAACCAGCTCAATGACCTCGGGCAATTCATCTAACCTCCTTGAACTTCAATTTCCACATCTGATAAGCAAAGATAGTAAGACCTACCTTTAAAGGTTGATTTGAAAATAAAATTAAAATATGTAAGCAAATTACCTGGCTTATAATGGATGCCCTCAATAAAAGGTACCCCCCCGCCCAATTAAGGAGATTAAGGAAGTCCTATGGCAAGAGAGTTGTGATATACAAGTGTGCTAGGTGAGTATTCAGGGAACCATGACACCATCGAATTCTTCAGAAGTGAGATCAGTCTTTATTTTCTATTTTTTGATACCCAGCCTGGTCGTTTGTCTTTGCTTTAGTAGCTGAGGCACAGAACTGAGATGAAAAAAGTCAAGATGTGAGAATTAGCTTCTATCGGATACAAAGAAGCTTTCTTTTTAAATTTTCTTTATAAAAATGACTATTTTTGAAAGTACAAAATTTATCCATGGTTACTGTAACAACAACAACAACAAAAAAACCAGTATGAGGTACAGGAAGAAAACATTTATAGTGTCATATTATCCTGCCCTTCTCCATAACCCTGACGCAGTCAAGGTTAACCATTGGAATGCCTTTGTCTTTCCCACACACATTCGTAGAATATACACGATACAAACGAAAACGAGCATCTGCTCCACATAGTGATCCACAACCACTTTGTAATCTAGCGATGTACGAACAGGTCAGACTTCCCTTAAAAACCTCTGAAACATATGCCCTTTGGACTCAAACTACCTTCTCATTTAGAGCCTTCCACAGCTAGATCCTGCCCATAATCATAGTCTTTGGAATGGTTAATCTGCAGAAGAGTACAGGGAAGCTGCCTTTTCGACAACCATCTGCAGCTCCGGGTAAACAGGGAGTCTGAGCTTTGAGGTTATCCTGTTTTCAGACTTGTGTTGGGTTATTTCCTTAGTAGTACGCACGGTGAAATGCAACAAAAGCTTATGGCGGTAATACGGCAACACCATTTGCAGACAGTTTTGTCCTTGGAACCCACTAAGTCCTGTGCTCCCAGAGAGTAAAGACCAAGACATCTGTTACCCTATCCCCAAGATGTAGCATGGTGGCTGGTCCACAGAAAGCGCTCAGTCGGGATGATATGAATGAAGGGTGACAGGTTGGAACCCAGTTTAGACAGTATCAATCAGATTTAAGACTAATGCACTTAGCAATTCAGGAAATACTTATTGTGGGCCAGCTATGAGTTAGCTGGGCACTGCTCTGAAGGCAGGAAATAGAGGGGTGAATGCAGTTGACTTTCTCATGGAACTCACAGTCAAGTTGGGAAGGCAGGCTATAGAAACCAGTGCTATACAGAAAACAGAAGAGGTCGGTGTGAGCTACTCGTGGTCAGAGCAGGCCTCTCTGGAGAGAGAGCATTTGAGATCAGGAAGTTGAAAAAGGAGCCAGACATGAGAAGGTCTGGATGAATGAGCATCCTAGATAGAATGAACAGCAAGAACAATAGCCCTAGGGTAGAAAAGTTCGGGATAAGTGTTGATTGTCAATGGCCTGAGATCAACAGAATCAGCATATAAAATGGAGGTAAACAGAAACTGGAGTCGTGAATAGGGATAATAATTCCATACGAAATTCTAAAGTAGGGCTATCCAATAGAAACATAATGTCAACCAAATATGTATTTAAAATATTCTAGTAGCCACACTAAAAAAAAAAGCAAAACAAAACAAGTAAAATTAATTCTAGGAATATATTTTGTTTAACCCAATACGTATATCTAAAGTATTATCATTTCCACATGTAATCACCATAAAAAAGTAATTACTTTTTTATTCTAAGTCTGAAATCATGTATTTTACAACACGTCTCAATTTGAACTTGCCACATTTCGAGTGCTCAGTAGCCATACATGGCTGATGGCTGTCTTATTGGATAATATGGCTTCAAGATCTCCAAGGAAGACTTCTCCTCTAAACTCAGATGATCTCCTTGATTTGTTAATATTTGTCGAACTCAAGCATGGATTTAAAAAGACATCTGTGCCTTAACTGTCAGGTGAGCCTGCCATCAGGTTTGTTCTTTTGTTGGTTGGATTTCATGTTCCACAATCAAAACTCACTCTCATTCCCAAATGAGTTCTCTGGTTCCCTCCTCACAATCCATCCTGCTTCGTCAGTCTCTCCAAAGGCCTTCAGGCCGTTCTCTCTCTTAGTAAGATTTGATGCTGGTAAACAATAGACCAGCTGTGCTTCTCCCCAGCCAGGCACTGAGGAGCAGCTGGTCAGCTAGCTAAACATAGTTTCTTCTCTGGGAAATGGTGATTGCCTGTAATCATCTCAAACAACTGCACTATTTCTGAAAAATGCCAGGGTAAAACCTTCCAAGGAAATAAAACAAAAGCCACCAAAGAAAGAGAGACACCAAGTAAAACATGCCCTCATTCTTCTTTGTTATTCCAGCTATATCACTTGGGGTAAAAGTCACAAGATTTCACTTGGCCTTGTCTCTTGGCCATGTTCAAAGCTGCACTCAACATTCCAAAGCTTCACGCTGGACATCTGACATGTGTCCAACAAAATCCAGCAGGAAGCCGATACCCACAGGTTTGTACAAAAGCAAGCTTGTGCAAGAGACTTTGATATCTCCTTTTTCTTTTTGTTACTATATTGTATGCGATAGAATTTTGTGTCGTGACTTTTAAGAAGAGATGCAGGAAAAAAATAAAAGATGATAATATTTTTGAGCATTTCCTATGCTTCAGGCATTCAACGCACCATCTTATTTAATCGTGACCCCCATTTTACAGGTGAGGAAGTTAAGGTTCAGAGGGGACGAGTTTCTTAATAATAGAAGAGCAGCACACAAGTTCAACTCTGTAACTCCAGAGCCTGAGCGCTGAATGACTACGCTTCATGGCTTAGCACTTTTCTCGACTTTCCACAGGAAACTTTCATTCTCTAAACCCAACACTGAACAATCAATGGTGTGACCGATTTCTTCAAGCCATGACCCAATAGAGATTTGTTTCTGCCGCATGTGGTCATGCAATACTTATGCTGGATTTCAAATGGGGACATTTTGTCTAGTTCCTCTTCGCTCCATAATGTTGGCTCTTTGGCTGCTTGGCTAGTCCAGCAGAGAGATCAGTGAGAAGTTATATGTCTGATATCCATGAAAGAGGACACCTCTACCCTTCTAGAAAGCAGCAGAATTTGAGCTCTCTGCTCTGATGAGGGAGAGTGGAATGGAAATGGAGCTTTTAGGTCAGGTGGACCCACGTCTGCCTGATCAGCTGTGCAACCTGAGGCAAGTGTCTCAACTTCTCAGTTGTCCCCCTCCCCCTATTTTTTTAAAGTGGGAATAATAATAGTCCCTGAATCATGGGTTAATTTAGAGGGCTTAAAAGGATGACATAAGACTGCTAGCAAAATAAAGCCATTCAAATGATAAACCCATCACTCCAATGTTTCTTTCCTTTCTTTCTCCAAATGCTGCCCATAAAACAAGACCTGGTTCTCCTGTCTTCGTGTGCCCACATTTTCTTCGGGGGTTTTCTTTCAGGCAAATATGTAACCTGGAACCACCATTTGGGAAGATAATATTAATTTTTAACTGGTGGTATTGGTGATTTTGACATTCCTGAGTCATTTGTTTATTTTGCCAAGTATTTGTAAAATCAGAGCAAAATCATGAAAAGGTTCCTGGTCTTCCCAACTGTGTCACATGAGCTCTCACTTTGTAAATTCGAGGACTTTAGCCTTCTGCTTCCTCTCCCACTCTCCTGTCAAAACCTTCCTCAGTCATTCACCAAAGGCTTAACTGACTGATAGCTTAATGTTTAGCTTGTTTCAGAGGAGTTTGGACTAAGTTCGTATGTATTGGAGGACTTAAGCCAAGAGGAAACTTTGATAATGGAATTTCAGGCATTAGCTGAGAGAGCATCTTTTAAAGGGAACCACCAAGGGGAGTAACTTTCCCTGGGTCACACTATAAATGGAGCTACGTGTTGCCTTTATCAGCATTTCTTTAAGACTAGGAAATCTTTCTAATGATGATTTTAACAAAGTATTTCAAATTTTTTGCTCATTGCCTCTTCTGGGAGGTAGTAGAGCCATTGTTCCAATCTGAAGTCACACAATGACACAATTGAAATTAAAACTGATGTGTGAAATGAAACTTAAGTGATTGATTGGGGGGTTGTTTTCCTCACCCCTGGCAGAATGCAGAATATCAGTTCTAATAATGGTTTTAAGGGGTCTTCCTGGATTCTAATTTCATCTCTTCTGCAAAACTTGCTAGAGGCAACCCATGAATTCCCTCCCAGTCCCTAAGTCACTCAGCCTGCTGTCTTTTATGACAAAATGAACCCTTGTGCTACAGGGGAGAAAGGCAGAGATTTGGAAAGAGGAAAAGCCATGGTTTGTATGCTTGTGATGACAGGCAACACTGAGCAAGTTGTCTCAGTTCTAAACTTAGTTCTCTTAGCTCTTCTTAGTTCTTTTATTTCTTCAGGAGTAACAGGGATGCTGAGAGCGGCCGCTCAGGGTTATTATCTGACCTGCACTACAGGAAGAGACCTAATATGTTGCTTTATACCCAATAAAGATATGATCATTACTTTCTCCATGGAAAAAGACGCATCATCTAAAACAGACATGCATCTTGTAATTAGCTGTTGCTGATTCCTCCCCTCCCCAACCCATCTTCACCTGAACCTTCCACCACTAAACTTGGAAGTTTAGGGAAGATCTGGAACTAAGATAGCTGATTTTGAGGCTCCTGGACCAACTTAAAGCCAGGAAACTATGACCCATCCCACACCTGCCTTCTTTTCTTTCCTCTTTTCCCCAAGACCTTTGAGTCAGAGTGAAACCAGAGTTAACTGGCTCTCCCGACCTCAGCTTTTCACACTGTGGTTCACTATGGGGCTGGCTGTGCTGTGGGGAAAACACTCTAGCTTTCTTTAAAGTCTGCTATCTTGTCAGTAGTAGCATCCCTGACTACTTAGAAGGAAAAAATGAGGATTTTACAAAAAAAAAAAGAAAGGAAAAGAAAAGGAAGTGAACTCTCATACAGTTTCCAGAGGGCCATGAAATTTTAGGCATCTGTTAAAATTATGAATGCATTTTCTTGCAAGAAATTACTAAGAGCAGATGCTCATGGGAGTGGTCCTGAGATCAGGGACGAGGAAGTAGAAACAGACTTTACTTTTCATCTCATATCCTCCTATACTGTTTCATTGTTTTACCATGAACATGCATTTCTTTTACTGTATTTTAAAACAGTTAACTAAAATATATAAATACATTTCCCTTGTAAGATTTATCCTACAGAAACATTTGTTCAAAATGTATAAAGATGTAGAAAAAGTGATGTTCATAGTGGCATTATTACAGTAAAAAAAAAAAAAACTAGAGAAATTTGAACATTCATCAAAGACAAATGGTTAAATTAGTTGATGATTCATCCACTTTGTGTCTATTCTGTAGCCACCATCAAAGAGAAAGTTGTTCTCTAGGAGGGACAAAAAATATACATATAAATGTAAAAAGCAGGTTTAGAGCAATAGATGAAGCATTATCTCATTTTTGGGAAAAGATAATAAAATATATATTAGTTTATGCAAAACTCAAAGAAATAGTACAAGAAGAAATACTGCTAACCCTGTCTCTCCCTTCTAGGCGATATGGCAGACTTTTGCAATGTAAGTGAAATATTTCTATATCTGAAGTTTTTACAGTGAGCATGTAAATTTACTAAGCAGGAAAATGAAACTAATATTTAAAGCAGTCAGAAAATTTTAAAACACTACAGTGTAATACAGATTTGGCAGATGACTAGAGGAGAAAGGTAAGAGGTACACATCAAATGCTGGGTGTGCAGAATGATGCAGCTCTTTGCACTTGTAACCTCATGACCCCAGTACGCAGTAAGCAGCAGCCAGGCAGCACCTGTTACCAGCTCTTTTGAATCCATGGAGGTTCAAGTTCATGACGGGTCCTCTCATGTTCTTCTTGAGTAATAGCTATTTTCTTCATAGATTCTAATAAAGCAACTCTGTGTTTTTATGTGGGTATATTTATCTTAGAAGTGAAGCAATAAGTTAGGAATAATTTCCAAGCCTCGTTTATATTAATAAAGATATTAGTGATCCTAGCTTTTAGAAAGCGTATTTGTTTGCAAAAGTGGGCAGAGAGAAAAGGACTTATGAACTAAATGCTATGTACCAGTATAAAGCTTATTTTGTCTCTTGGTGTCTCTGGTTTATGAAAGCTCTTTCAAAGCCCTCCTTATTTCCAGAATATTGATATGAGATTTTTAATGAGCTTGAAAGAGTATATCTTTGTATCTACTTTTCAAGCACTGGACAGTCAGTAGCCAAAGTATGTAAATTCATACCAGTTTCATTGTATTTCAGGAAATAACTCCTTGCAGAGAGGTGATGTTCAATTAATATTTATTAATTGATTGATTGAGGAACAACAGGTAAGACCAAATAAAGTGTTATTTGTGGACCTAAGACAAAACTCTTAATGTAAATAATTTGAGTAAGATTCCCAGAATGATTGGACAATGGATAAAAATCTCTTGACAATGAGAAGGTAAGTTAAAACTAGTCTGCGTAAAGGGTTTATCTAATAGCTAAAGAGCTCATACAAATTATTAAGGAAAATACTAACAATATTATAGAAAAATGGGCAAAAGGTATATGAAAAGATGCTCAAACTCACTATAGTAATAGAAATACAAATAAATTATACTGTGACACCTTTTTTTTAAAAAAACTGTCAGACTTGGTGTTGGGGAGGTTTTGAGAAAATATCTTACACATGGCCCTGGGAAGTGTTTATTGGTACAACTTCTATGGAGAATAATTTGTTCATGTTCAAAAAAACATGAACTTGTCAAAACCAGATTTATCCATGTACCATCTTGTATGTGCCTAGTGGTAACCCAATTTGGAAAATACTTAATCGGATCATTGTACATGAAATTGCTCACAGTATAAATTGTGAGAAAGGGCAGATTTGGTGTTAATGCCCTCAATCCTACTTTCAAGGCCCCTAGTCCTGGCTGACACCCCTGACATGGTGATCTTCCTATATTGCCACTCTGGATATAGCATTCCTAGGATGTAATTCTCAGGAGTGCCCAGTGAGGGCTAGTTGTTATTATGATAAGCTAGTCTGGTAAACTAAACAGAGCTGAGGCTTATACAGTACTTTTTCTTAGCAGAGGTCACTTCAGGAACAGAGCCTCAAGTTTACAAGTTCAAGAGCTCATTTTTGTCACCCATAGAGTCCAAGTGGACAGAAGCACATTCTGCATAATCACAAGAGACTGGCAAATTCACACACTCACAGTGGAAAGTGAATTTCAGGGAATTCTCACAGAAGGAAATTCTAGTTGGACAACCAGAGAGTTATCAGTAAAGGACATAGAGAGCTATCAGAATGTAGGATCAAGGTACGGAAAATTACTAATCCCAAAGCAAGCTGTTGCTTTTACACTTATCGCCACTATTGTGACTTTGGGCAAATTGTATAACTTCTCACTTGCTTCCTCTCTGAAAGAGAATTTGACTTTTATCCTTTTGCAAGAATTGTGAGGATTAAATGAGAAAATTCATAGGAACGCGGTTAGTCTTCTCCTGGTGGAGATTGCTAGTTACTGCTGTTGATGATGTGCTGTCATTCAGGTAAGCTTGCTGGGCTAACTGGACCACGCACTCAGGACCTCTATTAGGCAGCGCTGAAAACTCACCAAGGGATCTTTGCCCCAACTCTCCCTTATCAGCCACCACAACTTCTATTACAAGATTTCTCAGATTCAAACAAGCTTAGATCTGAAAAGACCCATTGAAGAACATTTAACCTAACTTTAATATTTGTCCCGGGTGTGTGACCTAGAAAGAGATACTTAGCTTCTCTAAGCCTCTGCTTTCTCATCGATAAAATGAAGATAGCAATAGGACCTGCAGCATGTGGTTATTGTGAATATTTATATGATACATGTAAAGCACTTAAGACAGTGCCCTGAAACTCAGCAAGTACTCATTAAATATTGACTCTTATTATTTTAGATTTTACGTTGGTTACATTTGAAATGTCTGCCCTCTTTTCTAGGGTGTATCTTGGATATTGACAACATGCTTGTTTTATCAGCCACACAATTATTAATCATCTCTTAGATGTATTACTTCATGGAAAGTCATGATATGATATGAATTCATAAATAGACATGGAGATTAGCTAAATGCAAGATTAGCTAAATCTCCATGTCTATTTATGAATTCATATCATATCATCATTCAAAAGATGTGATCACAGTTTCTACTTTTTCGAGCTCCACTTTAGAGACCATTCAATCCAATCTGTTACGTTAGTGATGAGGCTTCAAGGTGAAATGACTTTCTAAATTGGCTCTTGCCTTTTCATTTCTACTATTCGATTTACACCCTGGGTAGACGGGTCATAGAATTGGAAGGAAGCTTGGTGATCATTGCAGATCAAGGGGGAGGCCAAGAGCATAAGGTTCTGGGCAGCCTCCATGTTCTCGCTTCAACCAGAGCCCCTCTACTTATATCTGTTTCATATATTGAAATGAGGATGTCATGTATAATTTTGTACTAGAAAAGAGTTCCATGCTTTAGAAAGTTTGAAAACTACTGATCTAGTCTCATCCCTTGATATTATGGACAAGATACAAAATCTCAGATAGAATATGGGACTGACTGCCCAAGGTCGCCCAGGTTAATTAGTGCCAGGTCTCCATTCTATTAAACTATCATGTTTTTGCTTCCTCACCTTGTCCTACTTTTCTAGAATTACAGAATTACAGTCTGTCTGAGGCTTTCAGTCCTTTAAGCTCTATCTAAAATTAAAGCTGACCTCTATGGAGCAATCAAAAATGGCTTATGGGATACTCTCCTGGATTTCATTTACTTCTTAATAAAGACACTTGATGGGTTTATTAAGAAGCAAATGAAAGAGTTCATTCATGTGAACCTTTCAGATCCCCTAAGATGATCAACTAGGGAGATGATGTTTTGCAGAGTAGGAGGCTTTTTGGCACCCCTTAAATCTTACTATACAGTTGGTGGGTTCGTCTACATATATAATATGATTGACTTTAAATCAAATCATCTTCCCCATGTATAAAATATTACATAGTTTCCCTTTCACCATAACATTCAAAACCTATAAAAATAGTGTACTTGAAAATCACCACAACGATGGGATGTTTTTGTTTTTATTAGCTCTTTCTTAGAAACATAATCTTCTCTCATGGTTCTGGTAGCTTGCGGTGGCCCTGTGCATCGCATCAATCTCTTTGGAAGAGGAAGTAGCAACCCATGAGAGAGGCTACAAAGTGTTCTTATCCTATGACACCGTTATCTCACACTTGGTACTCTATCTCATGGGGCTGATTTTAAAAAAGAGACAGTCCTGTGTTTGGTATACTATTATTTTCCAGTGTTTTCACTACATCCAGAAACAGACAAAAATGTCAAACAGCAGATGACAGATAAATTCGTTAATTTGTTCAGACACATAAAACAGATAAGCATATATCTGAAATGAACTAACTTGATCATTAAAAAAAATTATATATATGAGAAAATGCTTCCATGTAGATGTAGGGAAGTGTATATGCAAAAGAATATATGGAAAAAGGAGAATACGAATATTCATGCACTGTGATTATAACTGCATGTAAATTATGTCTGCATGAGAGAAAAGATTATTCTCATGGGGAACTTAAATTGATGTCTTCAGACAAAAGAGTAATGGAGAACATTTTGTGTGGAGTTCCATTCATTTTTTTTAACTGTATGGGGATATGAAGGTTTCTTGCTCTGTCTTTTGAGGTCAAAGTGGATTTAACCTGATTCTAACTTGTTTTTGGTCCTTGCTGCTATACACTGCCTGAGCTCAGCGTTGGTCATGAGGCAGGTTAGACATCAGGCATTTTTCCACCGAAACATGAAGTAGAATGATTCTGGACCAAGAACCCCCAGGGAGAGGGATGCTATAAGAAAGTTAAAACAAAATGACTGAAGGGCAACTCAGAGTTGCTCATAGCATACTCCACAATAGACCAGAATTCATCAATCTAGACCACTGCAGTAGCCTCTACTGGCTTCCTGGCTTCCACTCTTGCCCCTTGTATACTCTGCTGTCCCCACAGACATCAGATATAAATCGCTCCTCTGACCACTCTTCTTTCCAGCTCAGCCCCAGCTACTGCTTAGCCTTTCTATAAAACATACCGTAGTCTATACCTGCCCCATGTATTTATATACTTGCTTGTGTTGGTTTCCTTTACCGGCATGTATGTTTTTGAGGGCAGACACCTTGTTTCTGTTATTTACCACTCTTTTCTAGCATGTAGCACAGAACCTGGTACATAGTAGGTGCTCAATAAATGTTTCCTAAACAAATGAATGAATCTAAATATATCACAATAGAAACATTTCCTAGATAAAATGTTAGGTAAAACAAACAAACAAACAAACAAATAAATAAAAGCAAGCTTTGGGGGAGGAGGAGAGTCCTCTATTTGAATTCACTCACCAAATATTTACTGATCACCCCTACATCTTGTGTTGTAGGAACCATCTTCTGGTTCCTACATGTGTTTCTCTGACCTCTCTCTTAAAATTCCAACCACTTGAATCTTCCTCTTACTTGTTCAAAGCTAGGCTATAAACTACTGTCTCCAGGGAGTTCCTACAGCAAGGAATTTCCTGTTTGAAGTCTTATATTATTTGCTCTGTTCTCTCCTCTTTTGTCATTGAGCCTTGTTCTGTTAGGGATTCATTTGTGTAACTCTTACCTCGCCAACTATATCTATATCTCTTGTTCTTCCTCCTTCATTCTTCCCTCCCACCCTCTTTTTTTTCCTTCCACAAATAATTAATAAGTAAATGGTATGTGTCAGGCACTGTCCTAGATATTGGTGATACCGACTTTAGCAAATTAGGTGCCAGCCCTCATAAAGCTTATAGTCTAATGGAAGGTGGGGTGGAGGATGACATTCACATAATAATCATACTAATAAATGGGTAATTATAACTTTGGCATGTACTCTGAAGAAAGGGTATATATTGCTATGGCAGAGACTAACAAGAGGAGATGACATAGTCTAAGAAAATCAAGGAAGATGTCCCCAAGAAAATGACATTTAAAGTGGAGACCTTAAAGCTGAAGAAAGATAGAAGAAAAAGAGACATGAACTGAGACAGATGAGACCATGTAATAGATTACGAAGTCCACTTTCAGAGAAAAGGGGACAACTACAGAGGGGACAAGTCGATTTCTGATAAAGGGCATCAGGACATGATCACTGTTACCATGTGAAAAGCTCCTGCTGGCTACTGTGGGGAGAATGGAGTGGCAGGGGGCCAGCGTAGAGTGAGTGCAAGGAGACACTTAGGAAGTGGTAGCGGTCCCAGGTAAGCCACCACCTGCCAACTCTGTGCTTCTTTCTGACCCACTGGCTGCTCCAGCAGGACGAAAGAGCTTCCTTGCCCTGCTGCAAACTCTTGCACATCTCAACAGGGGAATCAGGCATCTTGCACCAGAACTAAATACATGTTAAATTAAAAGGCTCAACCGGTATTACGATGACAATAAGCATGGCTATTTAAAGTTAGAAAATAGACTTAAATTGCAGAACTACAGAATTTGGTCCTGAATAGGTAGAAGGATTATTTTTCATAAGATGTCTTAAATCTACAGAACTGTAGAGCTGCAAAGAATGTAATTTTACAAATGAGAAAAGAGAAAAAGAAGCTGAAACCCTGAGAGGGCAATGGTAGCCAGCATCACACATCTCATGATGCATGTATCTCTCTCCCCTCAAACTTGTGTTTAGCCACAGAATAGAAGGAACCCAGAACCTTGATATTAATCTGACTTCGAAGACTCCTTTGATGTTTCTCTCACTTGGAAATAAATATGTTATTCCACTCTGCTGGCTCCTTCAGAGATATTATGATGATATAAATAACAGCTAATTTTGAACAGGTGCTTAGTAGGTGACAGGATTTATGCTAAGCACTTTATATATTAAGTTGAACTAAATGATATTGTCAATATCTGATCTCTTTTGATCTACCAAATGGTGATTTCAAATAGTTTCATCTAAATATGTTCTCTCCGTTACTCTTTACCAGCTTCCCATTAAGTGAATATTATTATCACACCTATTTTACCGACAGGAAGACTGAGGCTTTAATTTAAAACTAAAAAGTTTTCTTCCCACAAGTATAGTGATGTTCTTATTAATGGGTGATAAATAATACACTTGTGTGCAAATCAATGGCCTTAAATAATGGAACATACATAGGGCATGAGCATTAATAGCTCACATATCTTAAGTTTCTCAATGATTTGGAGTAAATTTCTAACCAATAAATTTTTATAAGATTTAAATAAATGCTTTTAAAAATGTTATTTATGAATATAAGCAACAGGCATTAAAAAATAAGAAATTCGATGTTCGTGCATTGTGTATCTGCTACATCTCACATAGAAATGTTAGAAACTATACTTAGAGCTCCCTAAAATGAATTAATTGTCCTGGAATTTTTCATTATGCTCAAATGAAGAAGCAAAGTGATTTTACAACATGGTCCTCATGCAAATTATAACCAAGACAATTTTGAATCAAGACCATTTGGTTATGTGATTATTTGCAAGTAACACTGTCCTGAATTCACAACTAAACAGTTCACAAATCGCCATGCTGCTCGAAAATAATCAATACTAAGTAAATGAGATGGTGTTGTGTTGAGTCAGAAAAATAAATTGGCAAAAACTGTAAAATGAGCTTTGAAAAAAAAATTAAAGGCAAGTGATTTCTCTTCCAATATGAACAAGAACTTCTAATATCCCACTCACAATAAGAAAAGTATTTACCAATGCCATGTGGTTTTTCATCTCCAAGTGATGAATCCTCCCAATTCAAAACTTGACTGCTGGCCCTCTATTAATTTAGTCAGCAAACACTTATTGAGTACCTATCAAAGGAGCCTCACGCATCAGTAATTCCATGTGCTTTCTGATTGATTGTCGATTGTTATTCTACGCATCTGCTGAAAGTATGTGTTTTCACTTCTAACGAAGAGGCAGTATTATTTTGCCTGAAACTTCGGCTCGGCGTCCACAGGCTCCATAATAGCCTGGCCTCACTCAGGACTCCATTTCACTGAACACTTCAAAGTCCGGTTCTCAAAACAATCCAAATTCAAGTCAGGAATCAGAGCACCTTTGATCCTAAGTGACCACCGAGCACCTAATGTTGTTTCCCCTTCAGTAAAACATAGGTGGAAACCCCTTGCCTTACTTCCTTAGTGATGGAAAAATAATACGATGGTTTAGTAAGAAATCAAACGTGCTTGAAAAATTGCTGAGAAGGGTTAAACAGAAACAAAGGGTTTTTAAAGAAGAAAGCGATATTTGTAGGTGGCATTTCCAGTCCTTTCATTTTATAAAGGAAGAGCCTGACACAGGAGGTAGAGACGTTTGCCCATGCTCGCTCACTTAGAGGAAAGCCCAGTTTGGACTCCAGAGCCCTCGTCCAGTGCTTTTTTATGCCAAACTACATTGTTATTATTCATGTTATTATTATTATTGATGTTAAGGAATCTAAGAATGTCTTTAGATTTATAAAAAGATTAAGTTAGCTAAGCAGCTGTAATCTTCTGGATAAGAACCGATGGTCTATACTGCATAACGGTTTGTGCAAAATAACCCTACTCTCCTGGGAACTTTTCCAAGGGATAAAGAGGTTTACCATTGCACCTTGCACATTTTGGACAATTCAATGCTCAGGGAATATTATTCCAAGATATCAAGTGAGCAATGACTATTGAAGCAAATAGAATTGGAAACATAAAAATGTTGACACTGAACCTCTCTTCTATTTCAGTTACCAGTTTCATTCATTATAAATTAAGGAAATGGGGTTAGATCATCACTCAGGTACCCACAAATGCTAATATTTTATTAATCTATGCCCCATAAAGTTTAATATATTTCAAAGGAAGTGCAAACTCTATCCAATCATAACATTTGCCACACGAAATATTATAATTTAAAAATTAAACCTAAACTTGCAGGAGAAAAAAGCTGAAAAATGTTAAAATTAAATTTACTCTTGTAGCACTTTTAGAACTGAAATCACCTAATACGACCACCCCATCTCTTGACTTTTCTCCACATTCTCTTCTAATTTCTCTTATTGTACTTTTTAGGTTTTTTTGACAAGCATATCTGTGTCCCTTGTGTCTTTATTTTATTCCATGTGCATCTTCATGATTCAGCCCAAGTCTAAAGAGCAAAAACTCTTTTTAATAAAAGACAAAACAAAGTGCTTACATACCCCATGACGGTCCTCAAAGTACGCCAGGCTGGTTTTGGTTAAAACAAAGAAGCGGACTTTAAAGTTCGAGGGAGAAGTTCTTCTCTTTTGCTGGGATTTTTTGATGAGCTGTTCTTCCAGAAGGATAAAGTTGTTCATGATCCAATTCTTGAAAAGTGATGCGCCTTAGGCATCACCCTTCCGCACAACCAGAGGAGATAGCTTCGGGGCAAGGAATGCAATGAGGAGGCAGTTACTCTTGAGAGAGTTGTTCTAAGGCAATTTGCCTCCAACGTTATCTCTCTATCAACGCTCAGTCAACATCACTGAGCTTCTCCTCTGATGTCAAAGGCTGTAACCACATCCTTTCAAAACTCACTCACAAAAAAGAGGCATAGGTAGAAAATATACATACCCTTTGCTGCAGGGTTTGGAAATGATGTTTGAAAAACTTTGGACTCAAAATGATATGAAGGATTAGAGTTTAATCTTTATAGTTTCTGGTTTAGCCCATCCAATAGTTAAGGCATGTAGCATAAGAGGTAGGAACATGGGCACTGGAGCCATTGGGCATAGTTTGTGTATTAGTTTCCTGTTGCTGCTGTTATCATAAACTCGGTGGCTCACAAATTTGTTATTTTACCATTCTGTAGTTCAGAAGTCCAAAATGGGTCTCGCTGGGCTAAAATCAAAATGTCAGCAGGGCTGGGATCCTTTCTGGGGGATCTCTAACACAGAGTCTCTGTTCTTGCCCTTTACAGCTTCTCAGACCATCCACGTTTCTGGTTCCTGGCCCTCTGCCTCCATCTTCAAAGCCAACAACAGTGGGTCATGTCCTCTCATCTCATACAGCTGTAAGCTCTTCCATACTTAAGGACCCTTGAAATGACCTTGGGTCTGCTGGATAATCTAAAATAATCCCCCTATTTTAAGGTCAGTTGAGGTTGATGAGTATATAATGGAGAGCAAAACCCCACATAGGCTTGACTATCACGAAGCTTCCAGACTAGTAGGGGAGACAAACATTAATTTACAAATTGCCCTCCAAAATTTACAATTACAGCTGTCATAACGGGTATGAAGAGACAGTGCCTCGCACATAAAAAAGGATGTTTAAGAAGAATGTGTTGAGTGAATAATCACTGAACTGGGTTGGACAATGAAGAGACAATGGTCATAAAACACTTAAGAGAAATATATTGAAGTTTATTTTTTTTAATTTAAATGAAAACTCATAGGAAATTCTCCATGCTACAAATGAATGATTGCTTTTTTATCCTGAAACTTAGTGGAAAAGCAGAAAATAAGTCCTTCAAAATGGCATAATAAACAAAGCACGCATGGGCTCTGAAGACAGATAAAACTATATTAGAATCCCACCTTTCTTGCTTACTAAGTTGTTTCTCTTTAAGTGATGATCTCATCTCCTTGTTAAGGTTCTTTGGGGGACCGAATCCCACAAATTCTGTGAACTGTGGGTGCTGTGTATCTTGCCTTAGAATTAGTACATAGTTGAAATATAGTATGTGAATCCTACTTCTAGTGTGAAGTAAATAACCAAGAAATCTCAGTGTAAGCAGAGATGGCATATATTGGACAGGGATAAATAATGAAACAAAACAATCATTATTGCTGTATAGGATTGCAATTATCAAAAATTGATTTTTAAATGTAAATTATTAGACTACGGCTTAATTTTGTTTCGTATATTGGATGCCCCAGCATAATCAAGGCATTCAGGATGGTGGGGGAGGGGATACTTTAAATGATCCTCCTTCTCCCATCTGAAATTTTAAGACATGTGTGGAAATACACTGCCTGAAAGAGATAGTATTTTTTTATCTTTGGAATATGGGCTTGACATAGGGATTGCTGTTTTCCTCAATCTATTTACTCTTTTCCTTTTCCTTGGTAGCTGACTCCTTGAAGATTATCCAGGCCTCTGTCCAGCCAGAATAAAGGTTACATTTTTCAGTCATGTAACTGTTTCTAGATAATGGAACATAGCAGAAGCAATGAGCACAACTTCCAAGAAATGTTTTTAACGGCAATCACCATATCCTTTTCATTCTCTTTTTCCTCTTTTCTGTTGACTAGAATGTAAATGTGATGGTTGGAGCTGGGGCAGCTCTTATATCATGAGGTAGAAATTATATATTGAGGACAATGAAGCATAAGATAGAAAGAGCATGGGGTCCTGGTGAGCTTGGATCCTCCATACCAGCTTGGGTGCACTTTTTTTTTTTAACATAAAGACAAATAGAATTCTATTCTCTAAACTCTTGTAATTTCGAAGTTGTCACAAACAATAAACGTAATTTAACTAATACAGCATTATATTCCAAATTGGACTGTAAACTTCTTTGAGAACAGTAGATTTATACCTGGTTTGTTCAGGTTGTAAGATTTACAGACTTCACAAAGCGTTTTTATGTGGGAAAGCAAAATACCATCAGTAGCTATTGTGACAGGAGCCTTTTATTTGCTAAGTCTCCATGGAATGCAAGCATAAGTAATTTTATTCTCTCTCTCATAGCACCTTCAAATCCACTCACTGGGATTGGCTTTGTCCTTACATAAATGTAACCTTAAGGACCCATGTTCTCCCTGTCACTTTCAGGAAAACATGCATAAAGATAAATAATCCCTGCGCTTTGCTTTAAAAAGTTCAATTTACAGGAGCCAAATTAAAGGAGCTCCCATTTGTCAAAGATGGAACAATTAGGGCATCAAAAAGAACAATAACTGCAATACTGCAATAAATTGAAGAATAGCCAACATGTTAAAATCATGAGCTCATAAGATACTTGAAGAAAAATCCCTACTCAGCCATAAGAAGAGATGAAATACTGCCATTTGCGACATGGATGGACCTTGAGATAATCATGCTAAGCAAAATAAGCCAGACAGAAAAAGTTGAAAATGACATGATATCACTTATATGTGGGATATCAACCTAAAAGCAACAAATGAATAGGACAAACAAACAGACTCATGGACATGGACAATAGACTAGTGGTTACCAGAGGGGAGGGAGGAGGGCGTGGGAGGAGGGAGACAGGGTAAAGGGATCAAATATGTGGTGACAGAAAGAAATCTAACTATGAGAGGTGAACACACAGTGTAAATATATATATATATATGCCTTGCTGTTAAAGTGTACAGCTGAAACATTGGATTTCGTTAACCAATATCACCATAATTAATTAATTGATTAATTAATTTTTAAAAATAAAAAAAAAAGAAAAATCTCAACTAATTCATCACTTTTGGAAGAGGCTGGAAAACTGATTTATTATTCTAAAACCTGGAAAACAAAGGGAAAGAATTAAACACACTTCTGTTTCTCCTGAGGAACTATGTTTTAGTTTAGTAATCAAATATTTAATGAGGGAAAGTCCTTTAGAGAAGAATTACAGCTAATAAATGGAGTGATAAAACATCATCACTCTGCCATTCTAATGACATAATGGATCTAGGCAATGATCATCAATGGCTGCTAAAATCATTATGTGAAAGCCACCAGGAAAATGTATAATTTATGTTAGACTGATAACACTGTAACGTACTGCTCAATTTTAACATCACAACAGGAGAGACCACCAGACATTCTGTTTCCTGATATGATGCAATAGGAAGCACACAAAACCACCTACTCAGAAGTCTTGCCAAAATTAAACACGAATCTCATCAAACCTCTAGATCTATATCCAAGTTTGCAGGAAACGTAGGAGAGAGAGGAACATGACAAATGCATGGAGATACCGGAGATAAAGGAACATGACAGCTGCATGGAGATGCAATTGGACAAGTCCAAAATACATAAAATACTAAAGACAAATGATCTGTTTGTCTGCAACAAATAAGTCAGAGGGAGAACCTATAGACTAAAAGGGACGTTAAGCGACATGTAAGCATGTGATGAATTTGTTTGGATGTAGATTCAAACAAATTAATTGTATAAAAACAATATCGGACAGTTGGGAAATCAGAACAGTGACTTATATTTGAAGACTAATGAATCGTCATTATTAATGAATCATAATTAAATTGTTATTAATTTTTAAAGGTGCAGTAATGACACTGTAGTTATCTTAAAAGAGTCTTTATTTTGCACAGAAACATACTGAAATAATCATGTATAAAATAACAAGACATCTGAGATTTGCTTTGTTATAATCCAGTGGAGGGGGAGAAATAGGTAGGATTTGGCCATGAGTAGACAACCGAAGCTGGGTGATGGGTAGGTGAGGGTATTTTATTCTCTTCTCTTTACATTGCTATATGTTTGAAAATTTCCAAGATGAAAGGTTTAAAAAAAAGGCCTGTCCAGTTCAGGATAATAATCAAAACTCCAAACATATTCAATTTAACGCTTTTTCCTCAAGGTATGCGTAAGTCTGCTTCAGGCTTCTAAGCATGTTGCCTTTTCCACTACATCCTAACTCTTCCTCCTTCCCAAAAGACTAGACTGGCTCCTAACCTACCCATCAGGCTCAGGTTCGTGGAGGAAGAAGGGAAAAAAGAACAGCTTTCAATGAGGCTAAGCTGTAATCTGGGGTTACTGAACTCTGAATGTGATAGAAAGACAATTGCTACTTTTCCTTTCATGGGAAACTTTTGTTGTGTGTTTTGTTGTTGCCATTAGTTTGAGGGTTCTTGATGCGAGAGATGCCACTCTGACTGGCCAATGAGCCTAATCCTTAGCCCTTGGGCTTCTGTTGGTCCACTTCCAGTGTTCCCTCTGTTCCTCTCAACTCCATCGGGATCCCTTTTCCCATCTCAGTTATCCTCTTGGGTGGATTTTCTGTGAAAATGAGCCACACACCACTATTCCTTCCCATGGCTCTACTTGAAGACTTTGGCATCCTTGCCCTGCCATTCATGGATGTACCACTTGCCCCAAGTACAGCCCCTTCTCCTTCTGACACCAAACATGCAGCTCTTCCACAAGCCTTCACCATTACGTTTCTCCAAATGGGATTTAGACACCAGTCCTACGTCTCTTAAATTCTGAGATTTATGCCGAGCTCACTGAGTAGCCCCTTAAAATCCCTGTCACTAGGCTTCTAGCGGATGCGTGCACCAACCAGCTGCCCTTTCCCCTGGGCAGATTGTGAGAGAAAATGCACAGTGCACCCAAATCCCTCTCTTGACTTTTCAAGGCTTTGTGTTCTAAAGGCTACAGTTGGGTGAACACTGCTACTGGCAGAACCTGTTTTGCTTCTTATTGTGTCAAGCTTCGATAATACAATACTCCATTCTAGGATAGGAGAGTACTTGATTCCTTTAATTGTATTATTTTATGCCTTTGTGGCATCAACTGAAAAACCAAGTTGAAAAGCCTCATTTAACATTCTATAACATTCCATAATTTTCTAAAGAAAAAAACAATTCATCCTGGCACTGTTGGATCTGGATCCTAATACGATGATGTCAGAAATTTTGGTTTTCACTTCTGAGTTCTGTATTGACTTCGTGCTTAGGCAGCCTTTCCTCCACGGCAGCAAAATAGGCTGACATTTTACCAGTGGAACTGGATTCTTTTTCCTTATAACAGTTCTGGCATAAGTCTCAAAACTGTGAATTATTGCCTTGGCTTGGATTGACAGGCATCAGTCGTCACAGCCAAGGCGAGAGAATATTCTGTTGTCTATTTCTAGGACTGCCTGCTCTCCTGGATTTGGGGGTGGAATACAATCAGCCCTACCAAACCACATGGACTGAGAACAAGGGGAGGTGGTCCTCCAAAGGAATAGCAACAGAGTGTTGCCACTAGAGGAAGAGGAATGGCTGCTGGCTCATCAATAAACGATTTCTCTCTTACACTGACCTAAAGTCCATCTTCATTGCTTTATCATTTGAGGCCCTGTATTTCCAATTCTCTTCTCTGGTCCAGGGAACAACCATTTAGATAAGTGAAGATGCTTCTCATATCATTCCAGAGCCCTACTGTGTCCAGACCAAAGAGATCCTTCAACTGTTCTCTTAGGATGTGGCTTTGAAGCCCTTTATTTTCTTTATGGTTCTCATCCAAGCTTGATCGGATTTATTTGTATCTGTTAAAGAGTGAGACTCAAGAGATTTGGTAATTACATTGACTCTCCTGAAATTACTTTTTTTAAAATCCTTATTCCTTCTAGAGCTATCGATCCTAGGAAAAAAAAAAAAATAGCATAAGCACATAAAGATATATGTACAAAATGTTCAATACAGTGTTGTTTGTAACAGAAATGAATTATTTGAACATCAGTGAGAAACTAGTTAAATAATTTATGGTGTATCCATTCAATAGAACACTACAAGGTTATGAAAATGAATAACGTATATCTAACGCTTCGCTCTAAATAAGTACGAGGTACATTGTTAAGACAGGAAAGGTGCTGACCGATAAGTGTGGCACGATTCTATTTTTTTATTTTTTATTAATGTGTACGTGTATGCACAGGGCAACATCAGAAAGTTTATATTGCAAACTTCCAGCAAATGGAACTGGAAAGGTAAAGAGATATTTCGCTTTTTAATTTATGTAATTTGAAAAGATGATATTGTGGGAGAATTTTTTACTTTCCAATTTAAAATAAAACAAAGTCCTTTGTCAGAAATTGTTAGTTTGATTAGCAGAAGACAATGATAACTGAGGTGACCAGGAAGCTTGAAGCTAATTTTTTAAAATATATAGACATGAAAATGAAATATATTCTGCTAGAAAAAGCAGATTAGCAAATAGACAAAAATAATAATAACTTCTAGCCTCGCTCTTCAGAGATAATCAATGTTAACATTTATTTTACATTCTTCCAATATTTTTTAGTTAAATTTAATCTTTAATTGCAATTATCATCCCAGCTTCTAGATCGTTTACTTCCCTCTTCCTGTATAGAGGGTTTAATGTTTATTTTTAACTTCAATGTTAACTAGGTTTTTTTTTTATTTGTTTGTGTATTTAACTGCAACCTTCTTCAGTTTAATATCAAAGAAATAAATGGCATATAAATACAGCAAAATTGGAAGCTGAGAGAGGGAAACAGTTATGAGTATAATGAGCGGGGCAGATTTTTGGCTCTGAGTGGGGCTAAATATGGCTGAGCAGGACAGAAACAAGAAGGGAGCAGAAAAAGAGTAGGAGGGGAAGAGAAGTGACACTAGATGGATCAGTGTATTCAGAAATATGATTATTTAAATTGCCTGTCTGGCTCTTTTTTTTGTATACCAGCTCATTTTCATTTTAAACCCAGGGCAGAGGCAAATTGATTTGCATACTGGCCCTCAGGGGAAGAGTCTAGGAGATTGTGGTCTCTTTTCTGACAGCCAGAGGTAAGGCAGAAATCAGGCTGGCTTCCTGAAGTCCTAGGTGCCCAAAGCTAACCGCAGCTCATCCCACGCCACCTCGACTTAGCAGCATCAACATAAAAGTACTGTGGATTGTATTTTAAACCAGGGGATTTACCCAGCACATACATATTGTGTACAGTATGGAAATCTCCCCACCCTCACATCCTGCCTAGCTCACAGTGCCCTCTCAGGTACATATTCATTGAAAAGGCTATTTATAGTTGTCTTCTTGCCTTGCTTTTCAAAATAATAGATGGGGAGCAAACATGATTGACTTGAAACCTCTTCCCATATAAATATGTAAACTTCACCCATCTATAACCTTGCATGTGTACATACTCTATACAGTGTTTTGTGTTTTCACTCTTCACATCTCTTCAATCTTAGGCCCTTTAAAAATTTTAAATGTATAGAAAACTATACTCAGAATTGTGGGTTTGTCAATTTTTCTTCTAACGAAACAATTATTGTTGGTTTTAAATACTGTGATAAGTGAAATACTATTAGATCCACCATTCATTCAGTTCATTCGGTATCACTCTATCATGTATTTAATTGCCCTCCTGTTTCATCAGCATGTTCTACTGGACTGTAAGCTTTCTGAAGTTAAACTCATGGCTTATACATGCTTCATTATACATGCTTCCTTGTTAGGAAGAATTACCCCAAACTTGTAAATTAAAAAATTATAAAGCAGGCAACATGTCCTTTCAATGTCATATCAAAGCACTGTTTAACATGCCTGCCCAAGGATTATTTAATTATCTAAGAGAAGGAAGTGAGACGATGGGATCGGATCAATAAATCAAGACTGTCTATTATTGCTGTCTATTATTTTTAACAGCTCTATCGAGGTACATTTTGCATGTCAGAAAATTTATTCATTAAAAATATACAGTTCAGTGGTTTTTAGTATGTTCACAGAGTTGTGTAATTACCACTATATAATTTTAGAGCATTTTCGGCACCCCAAGAAGGCTATTACTGATTAAAATTCCAGACTCTGTCAAGTTCTATAATAACTTATAGATTTTTGTTTAAAAGAGATGAAAATGATTTTTTAGTAAAAAAAATTATAATTTCACTTTCTTCAATGTAAATGCATATATCTAATTTGCCTTTGAACCAACTTTACCATCCAAAATGGTGGTTCCCTCACTGATGAGTTAATTAAATCTTTGGAGTGTTTGCATTCTATATTAGTATGAGAGTCATATTTACCAATTTTTGAAACTTGTATTTTGATAACCTGAATGTTCTTAGCCATAATGGGCACATAGTGAACAATAAATAAATATATCCTTTTTTTTTTTTTTTTTTTGAGAAGGGATGTATCAGACTTTTAAACTTTCGGAGGAAAGGATAAATGTTTGAAAGATCTTAAAGAAAAATCGGAAAATGAATTTTGAATAATATTCTGTATTTTGGTTCTCAAATTCTAAAATTTGCTGCCAGAGAAAGTTAAATTTGAACAAAGCTATTTACTAGCTTAACATTTTTATAACCCTATAAACTTAAAGTATTATTTATTTTTGTGTAAGTGGTATATGCAATGGAACAAAATCTGAAAGTTATAAAAAGGCAGGCCCCGGAAAGTAAGTCTCCATCCCACCATTTCCCTTAGCCAACAAGCTGCCCCAAGGTTTCTGCTGTTGCCAGTTTCTCGTGCATTCTTTCACACATATACACTAACACATAAGCATACATTTAAAATTTTTTTATTCAAAAATATATGGCATACCATATATGCCATTTTGCAACTTGCTTTTTCACTTTCTAATATTTATTGAAAATTGTTCAACATCAATATACATAACAGTTGCCTCAACCAGACCATGTCTAGTAGCTGATTACTTCTCACTATTTTCACCGCTACCACACAAGTCTTATCCATCACCATCTCTTGCAGGAGCCACTCAGTCTCCATGTCTGTCCTCACTGTTCCTTTACAATCTCTTTTCATCATGGTGGCCAGAATGATCCTCTATATATGTAGGTCAGATCATCTGGCATTTAGAGGAAAGCCAAAGACTTCCTAATGCCTTATAAGGTCTGTCCAGCGTGATCTGCTCCCTATCGTCGCCGCCTCTACCTCTTAACGCATTTCCAACCACTTTCCCTCACTCCATTCTTGTCACTGAAGCCCCCTTGGTATTCCTCTAACACGCCAGGCATGGATCTTGGCCCTTGCTATTCCCTCAGACTGAGAGGCTACTCTCCCAGACATCTGCATGGCTTCCTCCCCGAACTCCTTTAGGTCTTTGCTCAAAGATTGCTTCTCATTGAGCCTTCCTTGACCACCACCTCTAGCTCCTCATCCCCTGCATATGCTCCCATCCCACCTGCCTACTTTATCTTTCTCTCTAGTGTTTATCGGCATTGGGCATACCATATATTTTACTCATTTATTGTCTAGGTACACGCTCTATGAGAACAAGGTACTTGTTTGTCCATTGCTGTGTTCCTAGCACCTACAACAGGGCCTGGAACAAAGTAGGCATTTAATAATATTAATTCAATGAATGGATGAATTTATGCTGCCTAGTACTTGGATATTTGTGTTCTGTTTTTGTGACCCAGCCTAGTGCAGTCTCACCATTTGGTTTCTTGTGACCTTGAAGTTGCTTAACCTCTCCAAGCCTTGATTTCCTCCTCTATAAAGCAGGGACAGTAGCTGCACCTACACTTTACAGGGCTGTTGTGAGCATTAAAATTTTTTAAAGACTGCTAAGTGGATAGCACCATACCTGATTTGTAGTAAGTTCTCGATAATATGATTGATTTCTTTCATTACTAATCATTCATCAGAAATGGACTTTTGAGAAGAATACATGGTCGAGTATAATATAGAAAAACCTCATTTCTTATTTTTAAACCTAATAGTGTCAACTTTGAGTGATTATGTCTTTACAATGGAATAAAAGCCACTTTGTTCTTTTTTCGGAGAAGTCATTTAACATCTTTAGAAAAAGCATTTTAGTGCTTCAGAGGTACAGACCTTTATCTTTGCATTTCTATTTTCTGGATGGTCTGGAAAATAGTAGTTGCTCGATACATTCTGTTGAGTAAACAAATGAAAGAGTGAATCTCAATGGGCACAAGCAAGTTCATATTTATTGAAAAGCTGCAATGTGTCAGGTACTGCAGTAGGCACCAGGGATATAAAAAAGAACATTTGGGGGTTGAAGTTTATTTCAAGACCTTCACATAGTTATCACTGACTTTGGGGGATATGTTTTATCTCAGAAGTAGTTTTCTAACTGAGGGAGGGGGAATTTGGGTTCACCACCTTGTGCAAAGTGAAAAAAAAAACTCCAGAAAGACGTCTTTGCCCTAATTTCTCTGAAGAGCTTTTCAACGAAACAAAATGTCAGTGGTTTATCAGGTAGACATCAAGAGTGTTGCAGCAGGCATACCAGTGTGGGAAATCCTATGGTGATTCAAGACCACTACGAATTCCTGTTGTTCCCAGTAAGTCCCCACGCATATTGCTAACCGCAAACAATTCATATTTGGTGCACAATGAGACTCTAACGGTGAGCCATGCAGCTTGAGGTGAGAAAAAGCCCTGACCTGAGTCTCAAGATCGGGGATAGAAGCCGGCTCTGCATTCTGACCCTGAGCCTCAGTTCCTCACCATAAAATTACGCTTTTAAAAATTAGCCTCCTTCAAATGTGCAAATGGGTGAGAAAATCCTCTACTCCCTGGAAAACACTGTACCAATGGGACTGTGATTCTGATAGGGAGAAGAAGCCCTTTGGACCATTTCACTCAATAATTTCTTCAACTTCAGAGTGCCTGTCACCATGGCACTACACACTGCGGACATGGAGAAGGACAAGTGACAGGACCCTTCCACTTAGCAAACACCCAGTCCACTTCCAGAATTTTATCCCCAGGCTGTAGGTAAGCAAAAGCAAAAACACCATTGCAGGAAGAGATCATTGCAGCGATATCTGTAACAACAGCAATAAAACTGGAAACAACCCAGATATTTGTAAAACAGGATGGTTTCCTCAATTATGCATCCCAATATTTTGATTAGAAAAAATATCTAGCCTACCCACACCTATGCCCTGGTAGGGTCAACCTTGGAGGTGATAGTTTGTTTGAGGGGAGGCAGATGACCCTGCCCCAAGGGGGTGGCTGCTTGGAGGCCGGACAAAGGGGTGTGTGATGGTGACAGGTCACAAAGGACTGTGAAGGATAAATGTGGTGGTGTGAGGAGATTTAGGCAGAGCCCTGCAGGGAGATGGGCAGTTGCCTTCGCTCCCTCTCTCTCTCGGGGACTCGACTTGTGGCTGGTGGAGCTGTCTTAAATGAAGAGAACCATGAGCAGCGAATGTGTGTTACCTTACTACACGGCCCACAGCTACCGTTCAATGGGCGTGTTCAATACCTCCATGGGGGACCTGCAACGACAACTGTACAAGGGAGGAGAGTATGATATTTTCAAGTACGCACCGATGTTTGAGAGTGACTTTATCCAGATCAGCAAAAAAGGAGAGGTGATCGATGTGCACAACCGTGTCCGAATGGTGACTGTGGGCATCGCATCCACCAGCCCCATCCTCCCATTACCTGACGTCATGCTGCTGGCCCGACCAACTAAAGTCTGTGAAGAGCATGCCAGACACGCCCGGACCACCAGGGGGAGAGGTCGCAAGCCCTCAAAGACCCTAGAGCTCACCAGGCTGCTTCCCTTGAAGTTTGTCAAGATCTCCATCCACGATCGTGAGAAACAGCAGCTGCGCCTGAAGCTTGCCACTGGCCGTACTTTTTATCTGCAGCTGTGTCCCTCTTCAGATGCACGAGAAGATCTCTTTTGCTATTGGGAAAAACTTGTCTATCTCCTGAGACCACCAATGGGGAGTTGCAGTAGCACTCCGACAATCCAAACCAGGGACACGACAACCATAGAGGATGACAGAAGCATAGTGGTAAGCATCTGCAGAGACTCAAGACAGCAGGGCAGGGTGCTTTGGGAGAACAGCTCAGGCTGGTTCCACAAAGCCTTTGGTGCTCTCTGAAGCTCACCCGGGAAATGCATTCCGATTTTGAAAAGGCTCAGGGCCAAATGAGCCACCACGATGGCACTTACCACACTAGGGACGCTTGGAGTCCTTCTCCGAATTGTCCCACAAGGCTGAATTTCAGAGAGACCTTAGGTATCAGCTGCTCTGGTCTCATACTCAGGGTTGTAATCCCTTCTACAGCACCCTGATTGTCCAGCCCTTTCATGAGCACTTACCCCAACCCAGACAGTCTCATCGGTTGCAGAACATAGTTAACAGTTAGGAGGTCCTGCCTTCGTTCCAGCTCCCCGTGACTCTCATGTGCCGATTAAATCAGCACACGCGCGATTTGATTTAGCAGCCACCGAAATGTAAAATTTGTAGATCCTTCGACCCAGCAATCTCACTTCTAAGAATCTGTCCTGCAGAGATACAAGCACACACGTGTAAAATAGAAGGGTATGAGGATAGGGAATTGTACCAGTGCTTTCCCCAGCATGGGGATTGTTCATGCGAAACCAAGTGGCTGTTTGACGGGGGTGCTGTAGACAGGATCTTGCATCTACGGGAGCTTAGGTGTGATGATTTCAAAGGTTCTTCTCATTAGAAGCCCTGAAGTTGCTCGGCTCTAGGATGAGAGAGGAGCAGACAGTTCTGGTCTCACTTTGTCATCTCTCTCTCACCTGTTTCTCCTCCCCTCGGCACAGACCTCAGAGCTCCATGGAGAAGGGGATAAGGATAAGGGGCTTCACAAGCCTCATAATGTGTCCAGAGCCACTTCTTCTGCTTATTCTGGGGGAGAGGGAATACATCACGCCCCTCATGGAAATACTGGTTCACCTTTAGGCATGAAAACTCCAAGGACTGCCGAAGGAGCAGCAAAGGGGGCAGCCACGGGCCCGGCCGCAGCAGGAACAGCAGCGAGCCCTACAGCAAGTGTGGCAGGAGCAGGGGCAGCAACAAGCCCTGCAGCAGGTGCTTTGGGTATAGCAGGAACCAAGAGCACGGGCACAGGCCAGGTAAGCACAGCCCTGTCAGGAGCCACCACCAAGAGTCCAGGACAAAGTGGATCCAGCAAGGCCATTGCCGCTGCTGCCAACATATCCTCTGAGTGTATGAACGTGGTCTTGGCGGGTGCTGCAAGCTCGTCCTCGTTAGGTACTTCCACCATAACGGCGGGGGCTGCCAGTCTCTCCCCAGAGAGCAGCTTCGTGTTTGCAGGTGCAACGATGACCAAAACTCCTGCCGCGGGAAAAGCCGAAGGCCCGACGGCCGGGCCCCTCGTCTCCACCTTGCAGAGTGAAGGCTACATGAGTGAACGGGATGGAAGCCAGAAGGTCTCCCAGCCCAGAGCCGAAGCTCGGAAGGAAAAAAAAGAAAAGAGAGAAAAGAAGGACAGAACTTCCACCGGGAAAAGTTCTCGTCACCACAGGACAGGAGGGAGCAAGTCAACCCGGAAATCATCCTCCCACCGGTCCTTATCTGGCCATAGACACACACGAGAAGACAAAAAAGAAAAAGGGCAGGGCCACGTGAAGGGCAGAGGACACAGCTCTCACAAGAGTGCCAGCCACAGCTCCACCATGAAGGAGTCGAGGACAGCTCACAAAGTGGGGAAGAGCAGATCTGCCACCAGTTCAGGTACTTTAAGTAAGAAATCCAGTCGGATTGGCTGTTTTTTCAAGAGCCTCAGAGTCACTCCTGGTTCAAAAACTGTGGTCACACCACACGACAGGGAGGTTGACTTCATAGCTAAGACAGTTGAGAAGTGCAACATAGAGACCACGGTAGAGAAAGCTCCAGGTGGCCAGGATCTGGGGATCTCTGGCACCGTGACATCTGAGACAACGGAGACGATCATCATTGAAGCCAAATCCATTTAAATAAGAGCCAGGGCAGGAAGCTGCAATGGAGACCCAGCCCCACGAAGGTATCCCTAGACAGTCAATTCCAGCTTTCTTTAATAAAAAGAAACCATACAACTCCAAAAGAAATGCTATCTTCTGTTTGAATTTCTATGTCCTGTAGCCCAGTAGTGACTTCACAGTAGCTTCTGTGATGTGAACTGTGCTAAAGCCCGAGACCCCAGCCTCCAGTCAAGCAGCACCTCACCTCCCACCCATGTTCAGCAGAGCCAACACGAGTGCCCCGCCTTGTCTCAACCCCCTTCTGTCTTTGGTTTCCCTAAGACTATGGCTGCAAGTCCACAGACTTGCAGCAGCACCGCCACTATGTCCCCATGCCCTTCTTCCTCTTCCCCATGCCCTTCTTCCTCTTCTCCTCAGTGGTCTTTGAATATGGACGTTCAGTCTAGTCCATAGACTGAAGACAAGACCCATATCTCTTCAGGGCATAATCAGGAGAGGAAAGGGGGGATGCGGCAGCATTTGTAGGCAATCAGAAGAGTAAAGTTTATCATCTAGATCAGGAGTTGGCAGCCTAAGGGCTAAATCTTGCCAACTGCCTGGTTTTGTAAAATTTTATTGGAACGTAGCCACAGCCATTCATTTACATATTGTCTGTGGCTGCTTTCACATTGAAACAACAGATTTGTGTAGTTGCAACAAAGACTGTATGGCCTGCAAAGTCTAATAAATTTACTATCTGGCCCTTTAAGGAAAGGCTTGGCCACGATACATCTAATCTTAACAAGTCTCCTTCCTCCTGGGTATACATTGTGGAGGAACTCTCACATACGCTTGCTAGGAGACAACTAGGAAGATGTTTATGATAAAATAATTTGTAATAACAAAACCCTAGAAACAGCCCAAATGTTCATCAAACAGAAGAACTGATAAATTGTATGTGCCTACAGTGGCTATAATACAGCAGCGGAAGCGAACAGCAACGATCCATGTTAGCATGGATGAATCTCACAAAATGTTAACCAATATAAGCAAATTAGAAAAATGCATGTGATATAGTTCAATTTGTAGAACAGTTCAAAAATGAGATCAAACAATACGTTTGGGGGTAAATATTTGCTAAAAGCATAAACGAAAAACAAAAAGATAGCAGATGTCTATAGGGTGAAAGGGAGGGATGGTCTGAAAAGTACCTACGAAAAGCTTCAACAGAGTGGAGATTGTTCTGTTAAGCAAAGGGATATGTCCACGGTAATTTATTGTTGTACCTTTTTTATTCCAACATCTCTGAAATCAGCATGGTTTTAAATTGCTGTCAGCCAGGTGGCAGTTACTGCCTTAGAAATACCTTAACTAGTTTATTTCACTTATGTTTTCTTTTGCACAAGATAGATGACAAAATACCTAAGTCTGAAAGATATCTTTCGATAGATATAAAATAAAAATTTTAAGTGACATTATACTCAGAATTCCAGAACCTGGAAAAGGTTTAGATATATTGTAGAATAATCCAAAATGCTGTGTACTAATGAGCTCTGTAAAGTATGTATGAATGTGGAAAGTAATTCTCTCCCCTCAAATAAATACCACCTTAGAAATGAGTTTATAACTTTAAAACATGTCTATTGTAAAAAAGAAATTACGTTATCTTTTCAATTTAAAAGAAAGATGTAAATAAATTTCATGAGTCTATGCAAACCATTAAGTTGTTAATGACAGATGATAAAAGTTGAATGTGAGAAAAATAATTCATGTGTATTTGTGTGAGCCTAGGGGTATTCTGCCCCACCTTGAACTTCTTTGCTCGTTCTCTGTGACAACAATGTTTACTAGGATGGAAGCTGAGTTTCCAATAAAACAGGGTGTTTCTCTGGAGAGCAAATGTGTGGTAGAGGTGGAGGAGTGAGAAACGAGGTATTCTGAAAGGAGTAGTGGCTTAGGAATACCAGCGGAAGCCATTCTCAATTGCTCTGGCGGGTGGCTGGAAAATCCCACCTGGTGATTTCTGATATACAAAGACCAATAGATGCTGGGGATCAAGGCATCCTTGTTGACTCTTTAAGCAGTGAATGAATACAGGTAGGAGAAGAGAAAGAGGCATGATCTCAAAGACGTGAAAGGGGCTTTGGGGAAGCCTCCTGGGAATGTGAGAGGTTATGAAGTAGAGAAGAAAGGGGAACTCTTTCCAAAGCCTTTTACTCAGAGCCCCAAATTTACACTAAGCCAGAGGCTGAATTATTGTGGCTACAAATGTCTTAATCTCATGATTCTGTAGACCATGGCTCTATCTTTTGTCCTTCTACTAGTCTTGTTGTATGCACTCGCACCCCCTACCTGCAAAGGGCTCCTTTAACATGAACTTAGTTTGTCCACCATGCAGGGCGTTAGCTGAGTAGACCCGCAATTTACACAAATGCCACCGAAGTAAAGTGGAGGTGGGGACTTGCCCACCACAGTGAGCTGTGCCAGGCACTATCTCTGTATTTCCTTTTCTATCTTGACAGTTCATCAAGAGACGCATGTATAAATATCTACGTGTTTCAAAGCAACAGATCTCTTCTTCTGGAGGGAGAGATCAATTTGGGCACCAAGTCAATATACCTTATCAGAAAAAGGCCAATATTTTTGATAGCAATATTTGTCATCATGGTAGCAATTCTGCTGCTGCAAGTGTGATGAGGCCACGGATGGCTGATCTGCCTGACCCGTGTTCCAAACCAGCGCACAACACATATACATACAAAAGATGAGAAAGGGATCTTTTGCCAACAGTAAAATGAGGTCATTCATGGGGTTATTGTGAGCGAGTGGAGTCTGTCAGACAGAAGGAAGATATACTATGATGGGAAGAAGCAAAGTGCCTCCAGATATTGAAGGCAGTGTCATGGCTGGCGGGGTGAGAGTGATGAAGGAGACACTGCAGAGCACAGTAGGGGACAGGTCATGTGAGGCTTTGAGGTCCAGGTACAGGGTTTTGACTTCTCACTTTAGAGTAATGAAAAGCCACCGAAATGTTTTAAGTAAAGGAGTGACGACTAAATTGGCACTTTGGAAAGGGCACTGTGGTTGCTGTGAAGAGGAATATTTGGGAAGGGTTTTGTTATAATGTGACCTTGTGTCACTTCCTGTCTTTTGCCACGGGATCTATAAAATAAGGAGACTGGAGAGGATGTTTTGAAAAACACCTTTCCATTTGAAATACCCAAGTGGGATGGATATTCCTTCAATGAAGGACTTGTGACCTGGGCTTCTGGAAGTGTGTGGTGCAAGGGCAGACTTAGCTGGCAGTGAGTTTGGAAATTGCCTCAGCTTCAGAGAACTCGTTCACCCGAGGTAAATGCTCTTCCCAGAGCACACAACAAGAACTGATGTGGAGTGTGAAGGTCTGGCCATCTTAGCCCAATGTGGACCAACTCTCAAGGGCCATTCTAGTTCAAGAGCTCCCAGTGGGGCCTGCCCCGCAGCTCGACTCCCTCCTCGGTGCACTCTGCTTCCCTCCTTTCCCATCCACAGGTGCTAAGGGCACTCATCACTAAACATCCTTCTCACAAAGCTCCATCTCAAAATCTGTTTCTCGGGGAACATAGTCTGCAACACTGTGTTAGTATAATGTGCTGTGGGCACCTCCTCTGACTCCACTAACCTTGTGAAAGAGTTGGGATAGCCAGGAAGGGTATTATACACCCTATGTGGTTTTGAATTTAAATAATTTAAAAATAAAATACATTTCCTTATTGCAAAACCGTGTCTATTTTAGAAAGTTTAGAGCATGTACACATGGAAAAGAAGGAAACACACATTCCATTGATTGTCTTGATAATTCACTGCTTACTCAAAAATGGACCGGTTAGAACTACGTATGGTATTAGATGGGTAAGGATTTATCACGGTGATCACTTCATAAGTTTTATAAATGTCTAATCACTGTGTGGTACACCTGAAACTAATATAATATTATATGTCAACAATAATTGAAAAAATATCTTTTTAATGGACTGGATAGATTTTTGCATCCAGAAAGATGGAGTAGTCGTATTTTTCCCTATTCCTCTCACTTGTACAAATAAAGACCTAGCACGTTGTATAAGGCTCCGAAAGGTGGAGATCAGCCAGGGACCACAGGAAATGAGAAACAACATGGCGAGTTCTCCGATTTTCCCTCCTTCCGTCCCTCCCTTCCTTCTTTCCTTCCTTTTTTGTTTCATGCATCCCAGACTTGGAGCTAAAGAAGCTGGCAATCCTGAAAAAAAAAAATGTCCCAAGGAAAACCTCATCTTTCTAGCCAAAGGACCAGGAAAGGAGCCGTGAAAAAAAGATAGAAGCTTTTATACAGTAACTGCCCAATTACAGCCAAACATCACAGAAAAAAAAAAGTGCTGCCAATGCTCAACCCAAACAACCGATAAAATGGGTAGATTTTGTGATGATTCAAAATCAGGTGTGATAATGGCATAGCTACATTTTCTTTGGTGAAATTCCACATAATAATGTCACTGTAGAGTGTAACCACAGTAACAGCTACAACAAGTAATTCAAAAAGGCTTATCTGCCTCTTTTTAAGATTCTAAATCCATTTTAAGATCTTCAACCTGCCAGAGATAACCGGCCTTCAGTGAGACCTCAGTGTCCTTCAGTGGGACCTCATATGTGGGACAAAAATCTTTGGGAGAAAAGTCAGTGTAAACCGAGGATAGTTCCCAAATATCAGGGTTACTGCTACCCCCTGCTGCTAAGGAAAGGTGTAGCAGGCACAAGAAACTGCGGCACCCTCCCCTTCCACGTGCTGCACACAGATCTGGGTTGTTGAGGCTGTTATTAGTGATAAGGTTGTTAGTAACCATGAGACAACAATAACAGCTTAAATGGTGATTACGAATTGAAATTGTACAGCAGAGAACAATGCGTTAGTGATGACTCTCACCCAAAGTGCCTTGCTTCAACAATTTACATGAGCTGATAACAATTATATGTATATGATAAGAAGAAGCAGAAGCTGGAGATGAAAAATTTAATTTGCTAATTTCCATTTCTTCTGCCTGTGCTGATCAACAAGCAGAGACAATCAGTATTATTGATTACTAAGAGCTCAGAGATATTATTTATGAACCTGTCTACCAATGACAGATGTAGTAAGACCAACATACAAAATCAGGGTAAATGGTGCTAGAACAACTGGACTCTCACATGAAAAAACAAAAGGAATTTCAACTCATCTTACACGATATATAAAAATTAACTCAAAAAGTACCTTAGACCTAAATGTAAAACTTAAAATTACAAAACATCTAGAAGAAAATACAGGGGGAAATTATTTTAACCTTAGGTTAGGCAAAGATTTCTTGGCTAGGACACAAAAAAGTGTGATCCATAAAAGAAAACAATTGGTAAGTAGGATTTTATTAGAACTTAAAGATCCGCTATTGTCTAAGGCCATGCTACCCTGAACACTCCCGATCCCGTCTCATCTTGGAAGCTAAGCAGGGTCGGGCCTGGTTGGTACTTGGATGGGAGACCACCTAAGAAGACCAGGTGCTGTAGGTGTAAAAAATAAAAATAAAATAAAAGGACTGCACTGTTAAACAATATACATGGCAAACAAGTTACTCAACACTAGGGAAATGCAAATTAAAACAACTACACAGCTATTAGAATCACAACGAGTAAAAGTAAAAAGGAATATGCCAAGTACATATGAGGATTTACAGCAACTGCAACTCCCACGGTTTGCTAGTAGAAATAAAAAATGGTACAGCCTTTTCAGAAAACTTCTTGACACTTTCTTATATACGTAAACATATAACTATTACAAGGCTCAGCAATTCTATTCTTATGTAGTTACTCAGAAGAAATGAAAACATACAAAGATGTCTATATGGATGTTTAAAGGATGGAAAATAGCCCAATGTCCAACAACTGGTGAATAAATAAATGAATTATTATTTTACCTTCGTACAACGGAATACACATGCAATAGAATACAAGACTTTTTGCCTTTTTTATTTTCTAGAACAGTGCCTGGCAAAGTAGATGCACAATAAAGATTTGCCAAATGAATGTATTCCTTGTTAAGTTATACGAGGAATCTTTAAGGAATAAACTTTCCATTCAGATTCCGGAAATACAGCCACATAAATATGTTATTATATGCCATATTTTCACTAGCATCTCTCATAATATGAATTTCATACCATTATTCAGGTGTAGTTTCTTGTAAAGAACACAAGACTGAGAGTCGAGTCCTAGATTTTAGCCTCGATCCTGCCACTAAGACATTACACCTTTGAGTCCAGTATATCCATTTCCAGAAATTTACTTATTTCTAAATATGACTAATACAAAATGTGGTATGGTAGTTTCAATGGAGTATGGGAGAAAGTAAAAGATGAATTTTTAGATTTGAGACTTTGCAACTGAGTGAAGTGCTAGTGAGTAAAGATGTGTAGTACTGTCAGATATGGAGTCTGAGTGCAAATAAGAAGGGTGTTGCCAGGGCCTGGCTAGCACCCGGATGTTACCACCTGGATGACATCCCATTGAGAAGTGAGACCTGAGCCTTGGGTCAATTCAAATGATCAAATGTGCCAAATACTGCTGAGTGGAGTAAAATGAGAAGTGAGAATGACCACTGGAGGGCACAGGTATAGGTCACATTGGTCTCAGTGGTAGCGAGAAAAGCTTGATTAGGATATGCTCAAAAGTGAATGGATTTCTTCAACAAATAAATTGATGAGGGGAGGGAATTGAGATGGGGGAAGGAATCTATAGATTAAAACGTAATTAAAAGACAAATTAGGTAGTCACCAAAGGGAGGACTTTATTAGATCCTGCAGCAGTTGGTGTCCAAGTACTGACTTGATTTTGGTGATATTAATTTATTTAAAAAATGAGTTCTACGATTATGTAAAAAAGAGTTATTTTTTAGCGACGTATGTTGAAATGAAATAATGTCTATAGGTAGACAATTGTTGAAATTGGGCAACGGGTACACTGTTCTATTCTATGTCTACTAACACTAAGAAAGAAATTATCTGCCAAGGACTTCTTCTGGTTCAGTGGGCACAAATTCATAACCAGAGTCTAGAGGCTGACAGAAGCTTCTTATCTACTCTGCATTCCAGGGGGAACCCACAGAAAGAGCTGCCAGTGTCCTATAAGGTGTACCTGCCCGAGTCAACCCTTATATAAGGGAGTTTCTGGTATAGCCTTTCCACTAATGAGCTGAGACCTACTCTGTCTAATGGAAACTGCACAGCTATAGCCTCATTTGCATCTTTACTGACCAATCAGAGCAGCTCAAGAACAACCAATCAAAATATGCAATTCTGACCAATCTAGATCATGCTATTTGGACCAATCAGACTGTGCAAATTTGGATCCTTCATTTGTACACAAATAGACCAATCAGGGACTAAGGTGGGAACTTTCTGTATAAAAAGCCGCCTCCCGTTTCTGTTTAGGGAGGGCATACTTTCAGTGTCTAGTGGATGGAGTTTCTTTTGTTGGCGAAGTGTTTTCCTAAGTAGTTTTCTTTTTCTCGAACCCGGGTCTGCGGACTCCTGGTGGCTTTAAATTGGTGGCAGCGACCTTTAGTTGACTTTTGGAATTCTCCGTAAGAAATGTTAAAAAAGGGGAATCAAAGAATCTTATTTTAGAGAGATAATGTGGAGTTTTATCAGATTAACAATCTTATTTTTAATGTGCAACATGCTCTTGTAAGAGTCCTATGAATTTAGAAGTTTGTGACACCGCTAATGAAAATAACCTCCAAAAGAAACCTTTAAATTTTTTTTTCTTAATTTGCTCATTTGTTGCTTCGAAATACAGTAGATTATCTCTGAATTCCTAATAACAATAGAAGTGAATGGATGGTGAAGAAATGGTAATTGAGAATATATTATTGATCCCCAATCATGATCTCAAATATTTACAGATTAAAAAAATATAGTTTATAGAATCCCAACCTCATTGTCTAAAATATTTTTGACAGCGGGGTGAGTCGCAATAATTTCAAAAATACTCGCTTACCTGTATTTTCTAACTTTTATGTAAGGTATAGATGTCTTGTTTAATTTCAAGCATTAAAAAAAATAAATAAATAAACAAAAAAAAACAGTGCTATTTTTACTGATAGAAAGTAGATAACTCCCCCCACTTTAAACCCGGCTGGTTACCGCGCTCTCAAATTGCCATAAAGCGGGGCTGGGGCGGGGGCGGGGTATGCGCAGGCGCAATAGCGTGCCGGCTGTCTGAGGCGGGACTAGCGCTTCGGTTAAAGGACAGCTCTTTCAGTCAATGAACGGACAGCATCAGTGGCTTCCTCCTGGCGGAGGACGCCGGAAGTCGGATTTCTGGTGCGGTGCGGAAGGCCACTACAAGAGTAAACCCTGGGATCAGGTGAGTGCGTGGCGACGGCGTGGGGCTCCGTTCCGTGTGCGTGTTTCTCCGGGCCCCGCAGTTTCGTCAGGACGGACTGAGAATGGGGGAGACCTGGCGTGTAGTGCGCTCGTTCGCGGTTTTGTCCCGCGTCCTTCTGGGCGCGCCGCCTCCCCGCCGTTCGTGGAGCCCGGGGTGGGCGTGCCAGCGGGGCTCGGGGCTTCCTCGGTTTGAGAAGGCCGAGCAGGGCTGGAGGATGGGAGCCCTGGCTTCTTGTTCCGCGCCGCCGGTTTACTAAGCTCTGCGGCCTCGGCGAGCTATTTGGCCTCTGCGGCCCTTGTAAATTGAGACTACCAACCGTACCCGCCCTTTTCAGGGGGCGATCCTGAAATCGCTGAATTAATAGGGACGGGGAAGGGGGGTAGGTCCCTAGTCTCATCGTCCAAGATTCCTCTAAAGAGTTTTTAAAAACTGCTTTGTAGCAGTCCCATTCACAGTAGACAAAGTGAATTAGATGTCGGGGAGTGGTACCCTGGAATGCCTTTCTTTTTTGGTTTAGATTCCCCTCCCAGGATGGAACAAACACTAGAGGGCCGATCTTGGGTCTAATAACCGGCCATGATACCTGAAAGTTTTTCTGAAGATTTTCATCGCCTTTGAAAAGTTCAGTCTAGAGAAGTGATAGAAAATTAACTAATTTCAGTAATACGTCAAGTTCCTTTAGTACAGCTGGAGGCTACGCAGTTTACTGATTTAAGAGAGCTTGTGCTCTGCTGCTAAAAAGACCAAGGATAATTCATGCTGTGTACTGTTTACTAGCCTTTTGATCTGGTGCAGACACTTCCCCCTCATTGAAACTTGGGATCCTTACCTCTAAAGTGAAATTAATGATAGCACTTAACTCAGAATTGTTAAAAAGATTAAGAAGATACAAAACAATGGTGCTTGTCACGAAGTTAGCCTTGAGAAAATGGCAACTTCAATAGAATGCCATTAGTGCAGGGAAGCACAAAAACAGTACCCGCGGCCTAAAAAGGCTTGAGTGGGCTGAAACCTGGGCTGTCTAAAATTTATCGTGACGTACCAGATCAAAGCTTATTCTGCTCTTAGTAATTATGTCGTGAATAAGAGAACATCCTCGTTTTGGGGACTTCCAGTGCATTATTTTGGAGTAAAGAGCTCAATAGGGCAAGTGAGTGAAAATGTTAACATTTGGAGACTGGGTGAAAAATATGAAACATTCTTTGTACTATTCATACAACGTTTCTGTAAGTCTGAATTTATGTTAAAGTTTTAAAAAGTTGATTACAACTGTTTGCAACTGTCATAAATTAGTGAATAAATGAGACAGTACACAGTGTTTGTAATCGTCAACCCGTGGAGTTTTACCCCTTTTTTCTTAATGACTGTATAAACATGTAGGCATACTTTATCTAGCCCTCATATTGATGAAATCAGGTTGATTTCAGCTTTTTCTACTCTTCACTTCTGCATTAAACATCATTATCACATTTTTCGTGTACTTGTACCAATATTTTTATAGGACAAATTTCTAGAAATAAAATTGTTGGTTCAAAGAATTTTTGGATACTGCCAAATTAAATTCCAAATATGTTTGTTTCTTTTTCTGTCATTTGGTAAGAGAATTTCTCATATTCTCTTGGGTAGTAGTGGCTTACCTGCTAAGAGTTGTTACATGGTTGTGATGGTGGCCTCTATGAGAGCTTAGGTGAATGGATGATCTTCACTCCAAAAGGCTTCTGTGAGGGACCAGGATAGCTAAAAGCCTGCTTCTAAAATTGGGATGACCATTCTGAAGAAACAGGAAGTAGAGTGTGACCTCAGCTGGGAATCGAGGCCTGCCACAAAAATATTCTTATATTTGTTCAGTGATGGAATATTTGAAATCTCGATAATCCATTACATAGAAAGTACCCTTTTTAAAATTTGTTTTTAAAAAGTTTTAGCCTGAATATTTTCCCACCTTAAGCATTTGCCTTTCCTTGTCATCTTTTGTCTATTTTCCTTTTTAATGCATGTGTTTTAAAAAAAAAACATTAAATGGACCTTTATAGAGGATCTAGTGCCTTCCAGGCATTTTTCGAGGTACAGGAGATTGAGAGGGAGTGGCTAGTGAGGTAGGAGAAAAACATAAATTTAGCTGAGAGAGGAGTGTGTATTGAAAAGAAAGAAAATGCTGCTGATAGGTTAAGATCACCTTAGAAAAATAGCCAATGGATTTGATGATGTGCTTATTTAATGACCTTGATGAGCACTTTTTGTGGAGATAGGAGATTGAAGCCAGGTAGATAATGATGAAAAGGAGTAGTTAGTAAAGCAGTGAATTGTGGGCTGGTATAGTTACACTAACACATGATGCCCATGGCCACTGCCTCAATGATTCTCAGTAGCATTCTGCCACTGTGGCTTGGGAGAAACTCAGGGATGCTCCACAGCTGCCTCTAGAACGTCAGAAATTCCAAGTATTAAAACTACCTCTAGTACATCACTTGCCATTTCTGATGTTGGATGGTGGTGTTATATATCTTGAGAATCTGATAGAGTCAGTCTAAATGAGCACTTGGGATCTTCTCATTTTATGATATATTTAAGCTCAAAGTGAAATAGATATTATCGTGGCCAGAGAAGATACACTTGGGTTTGACATTTCTGTAGTAGATGTTGAAAAGTTAATGTTGTTCACAAAAAATTGTAGATAGAGTACATTGCAGAAAAAAAAGGACGGAATTGGATCATCATTTTATCAGGCTCGGATGATACCAGCTGTCTGGAATATAGAATTGTTACATTCATAATTGCATTATAATGACATAATGTGAAAGTGTTTATTAGAGTTATAAGTAAGTATTCACTTTTGGAAATCTATAATATAAAACAAAAGTGATTGTGACATGAGATTGGGAGACAACATGGATAGGGTGGCTGTGGGAAGATGTAGAGAAATGGAGCATAACTGGGGAAGTGTGGAATCTAGAAGATTTTCTTTATAGATGAAAATATACTACAGCATATTTTTTGTGCCTATAAAAGTATTAAGTAGAGAAGGGAAAATACTTAGATAATTAAGAAACATGATGCTAATTAGAAACGATGGCAGCCTTTCCCTGTTGTAAATGTTAGTTTTAGAAACTAAGATCATTTTGTCCTGGATTCCACGCAGCCAGGGCAAAAAAAAAAAAAAAAAAAGAAAATGTTCTGTCTCTAGTCACTCAATGTGACAGGATTGTTTTGCAGAGGTACTCTAAATCTTTGGTCTATTTCTGTAGGTTCTTGATCTTCCACAATGGGTGAACCACAGCAAGTGAGTGCCCTTCCACCACCTCCAATGCAATACATCAAAGAGTATACAGATGAAAACATTCAGGAAGGCCTAGCTCCTAGGCCTCCACCTCCAATAAAAGACAGTTATATGATGTTTGGCAACCAGTTCCAGTGTGATGATCTTATCATCCGCCCTTTAGAGAGTCAGGGCATTGAACGACTTCATCCTATGCAGTTTGATCACAAGAAAGAACTCAGAAAACTCAATATGTCTATCCTTATTAATTTCTTAGACCTCTTAGATATCTTGATAAGGAGCCCTGGGAGTATAAAAAGAGAAGAAAAGCTAGAAGACCTTAAGCTGCTTTTTGTACATGTCCATCATCTCATAAATGAATACCGACCCCACCAAGCAAGAGAGACCTTGAGAGTCATGATGGAGGTGCAGAAACGTCAACGCCTTGAAACAGCTGAGAGGTTTCAAAAGCATCTGGAACGAGTCATTGAAATGATTCAAAATTGCTTGGCATCTTTGCCTGATGATTTGCCTCATTCAGAAGCGGGGATGAGAGTAAAAAGTGAACCGATGGATGCTGATGATAGCAACAATTGTATTGGACAGAGTGAACAACAAAGAGAAAATTCAGGTCATCGAAGAGATCAGATTATAGAGAAAGATGCTGCCTTGTGTGTTCTAATTGATGAGATGAATGAAAGACCGTGAAAGATGTTTGTCTTTTTTTTCCTTTCAGTAAATAGCATCATATAGTAGTTAATTTGCTCTAGGAGAATCTTAAAAGAGATATAACTAGTAGTTATATAAATGGCTTCACTCTCCAACAATTTTCTCAGTTATGAGATTTCCCAGGCAGTAATTTCACTTTATGCCAAGCATAGGCATGGATGGCTATGTTAAGATTAATCAACTTAATCAAAGTACTGCTGTTGTGTGGAACATTCCTGTTTTTGGAGTTGCAGTAAACGTTGAAGATAATCCTCAGTAATAGCAAGCTTTCATTCTTGAAAAGTAGATCTGTTATTTGTTTTAAGAATGATAGATAAATAAAGAATATCAAGCTGTATAAATGTGAAATTATGAAATTTAAATTTTGTTTAAAAATCTGCTTAATCTCTAAAGTATCATAACATGTTAAAAGAGAGGAACTCCATAGAGTTATAAAACAGCAATTTTATTTTTCCTCTTGACTGCCCCTGTAAACAAGCAATATCTCAGCCTCTTGCCTTTATCCTGGATAGGTCTTATGACTTTTTTCAGTCATTAAGTTTTTTGATCCCTTTTGGTTATAAACATTCATTTTAGTAATTAAAATGTTTATATAATTAGCTATACATTTCCTTTAAAGTTAAACTCAGATTTGCTTAAGGCTAGAAGCCTGCAATGGGAAGGGGGTTTGGTGGCAGAAACTATTAGATGTTCACTGGAGATTCTTTCTCCCCTCAGATGTTGCTGAAATAAGGCTGCCTTGCCATGGACTACATGTCTCCACTCCCCTTGCATCTATGGAAGGCCATGTGACTGAGTTCTTAGCCGTGGAATATGGGTGTAGAAATCCAGGCCTGCCCCATACTTGGATGATCCTCTATTCTCATCCACTGGTTGGATGGCCACACCCAGGACCACTTTGGAAGCCATCTTGAAGATGGTAAAGATTATCAGTTTGGATCCTTGAATGACTGAGGACTAGGCCTCCTTTTCATTAACTGTAACCTCCGCATCCCCAGCTGATTTGACTTTATGTGGGCAAGAATTGGCCTTGTTTTAATCACTGAGATTTTATTTCTGTGTTTTTTTATGCCCTCCAACTTCACCACCAAAGTCTTGGTAGAGAGTCTGCTTTGTATATGAGGCTCTCTGTTGGCCTTTCTGTTAATGTAGGCCAATGGCTCTCAAAGTGTAGTCCTGAACCAGCAGCATCAGAATCACTTGGGAATTTGTTAGAAATGCAGATTCTTAGGCTTCACCCTAGAAATACTAAAACGCTAGGGGTCGTGCCCAACAAGATATTGTTTAACAAGCCCTCAGGTGTTTCTGATGCACACTCAAAATTTAAGAATCACTGATAAGGTAATGCCTTTTCCCAGATGTTCACTTTGATTCTTCACTCAGTCCCTGGTTTCCAGTATATCATCCTTAAGAAATTTGCTCTGTTAGGGTCTCCAGCCCTAGAGTTAACAAAGACCATTTTAAAGTGGCCACAGGTCAACTCTGTATGTGAAACACTCATCCTTTTTTTCAGAAATAGGAGTGTAGACTGTTCCCAAGTAGATCCTCTCTATTAGATAAACAGCTAGTTTGCAAGTCTGATTTTTTTCTGGTATGTGTTTGGTGTAGATCTTTGGGCTCCAGAGACTCCAGAGGACACAGTCCAGTCTCTCTTAAGCTTCAGTTGAGTGGGGAGGGGAGCCCCTCCATTTGGGGGAGCAAGCGAGACATTGTGTAACACTCGAGCAACTCTCCAAACATGTCTTTATTTCTTTGACCTCAACCCTTTTATATCCTTGAGGATATTGAGCTAAGAGGTACAAAACCAATTTTTGGCTGCTGTGTGGGAAAAAAACATTGAAACAATGTTGCTCAAGAGTCACAACATTTGTATATGAATTTGTGTGTTGGGAGAGAAGCGATTAAAATTCTAAGAATCTTAAATTGTGACTGAGAGGATTGGATCTTGCTAGTCTTTTAAAAAAAGTTTTGATGTGTACTATTATAGTGGAATGAAGGAGCACTAGTGGGCTGATAGTCACAAGCTTAGAAGTTTTATATAAAGTCTTCCAATCTTGGGAAGGTTAAAATAACCTCTCTGCACACCTGTTTATAATGAATATTCCTGATAGGTTGATTCCTCAAAGTGAAATGCCTGGGTACCCTTTAAAATTACCAATCTAGGCCCCAAACTACAGAGATTATTTCCTTGTTCTGAAGTGGGGCCTTGGCATTGGTTTTAAGAATCTCTAGATTACTGTGCAGTGGGTTAAAGGAATGTTGTTAGTCTGTACTCTCCTCTTGAACTAATTTAATAAAAAAGATGAATTTGTTGATACTGTGTTGTTACATGTTTGAACAATAAGCTGAACATCTAAACTCTGAAGAGGACTGGGAGAGTCTGTCTCCAGGGACTCAAACTCTATCCAGACCCCGTCTCTGTCTTCACTGCCAGTTTAATTCTCTTTACAGCCCAACTTTTTTCATATAGATGGAGAACATGGTTGCTAATAGCTCCCAAGTGTTAAGTTTTTGTATACCAATACTTGGGAGTTGTCTCTCAAAAAAAAAAAGTT
>NW_006431919.1:6814643-6815934 GCF_000325575.1 Pteropus alecto | reverse complement strand
TTCCAACTGGGTCAGGCAGCTGGGGCCAGGATCCTGTAAGATTTGACATTCCCCAAAATGTCTGTATGGGGGGCAGCAGTCCACCTCTCAGGGAAAAGGAGTTGCCTAGCTGACCATACTGTAGATATCTACCACATATTAAGCACATGTAAATTTTTGACAGCAAAAATAAACGTACTAATTTATATTTACCTGATCTGTGTGAGAGTAGTCACACACACACACACCCTCATACCCATTTATTCATTCATTCATTGTATTCATTTAGTGAATATTCTCTATATGCCTGATACTTGTTTAATTGCTGGGGGTTTCGAGAAAATGGAAGAAAGATGAACAAGAAAACGAATTTTTGAAGGTGGTGTGTTTGTGCCTTAACCATCCAACCATTAGAATACTCAGAAAAATCTTGCTTCCAGTTGTATTCCTATTGTTCAGAATGCCTTGTCCCTTTAGTCTTTTCAAGTTATGTTTACATGTTCACATTTGTTAAGGGCTATATGGTTTTTCAGAGAAAAGGCCTATGCTAGGTTCCTGCAGTCACTGGAAAGAGCAAGTATGAGTGTCTCATGAATTAAAAAGTTTGCATGATTTAAGTGAGGAAGGCTATTATGGCCACAACAGGGAAGAGGTTGGAGCTGGAGAAGCAGATGGGGTGTAGATTACAAGATTTAAAAGGCTAAGGGAAGGAGATTATACTAAATCTGATGATGGAAATTAATAGAAATTAATATAAATTTCTATTTATAGAAAAAATAGCTTTATTGACACTGTTGTAATCATTATGTACAGAAAGTCATTTTATCCTCAGAACAGCCCAATGAAATGAGTATGATTTTTACACCCATGTCACAGGCAAGGAAGCAGAGGCTCAGAGAGGTTATGTAATTTACCTACGGACACCACGCTAGTGAGTGGTAGAGCCAGAATTGTAAAATTCTAGTTTTAAAGCTGAAGCTCTCAATCACATGTGTTTTACACATCTTTACCACATACTTTACCACATACTTTACTACATCATAGTAATAAGTCATAGGTAAGTAGAGCCAAGAGTGGAATCTTATTTTGACACTATAAAGTTTATACTTTTAGACATTACATGATAGTGGACTGAGAGAGGAACAGATTTGTAGGTAGAAATTATGAGCTCCCTTTGAACGTGTGGGATAGTTTAAGTTCTTACAGCGCTAATCTTCCTGAAAACTTCTTGGGTAGGTATCCCCAATTTATGAAACAGCGTCAGTTTTGTGGTTTTATGGGTACAAAGCAGCAGCACAATTTCTGGTACTTA
>NW_006431919.1:6813254-6814618 GCF_000325575.1 Pteropus alecto | reverse complement strand
GAGCCTTGTCTTTTGCATTTGTGTCAGATTGAAGAACTGGTTTTAAATTGCAATGTAATGAATCTAACAGTAAGTGGCACTCTTACCTCAAGTTTAGTAGCTACAGCCAGGTGGAGGTGTGGGTAAATGGAGAGAAACAGGTTCTGTTTACAGTATTGAACTTTATTCAACAAGTGAGACTTGCTACTTGTGTCTGTCTGGACTACAGAATCTTTTCTCTAAAAAAGGGTGTGATTTTTTCAAAATAATCAGTATTATGTTGTGAATAAGAGTCTTGATGAGAGCCTTCCTCCCAGGGCTGTGTGGACAAACCTGGGGAAGACCTCAGGCATTATCGTTTGGTACTGAGTAAGACATTAAGATGCTTCTCATATTTGCATAACAAATGACCAAGATCTGTGAAGCTACTGGTTCCCTGCGCCCCACTCTAGGCTTAGAATAAGGGAAGACATTCAAAAGATGGGAATCCAGTGGAGAGATGTGACTGGTCAGGAGTGCATTTTATCAGAACTGTTAGGAAAGATGCCTTTTGGGTCTTTACTGATTTTTACAATAATACATTCAGTAAATATGAGGCTCTACGATGAATACCATACAACCCGTTAAGAGCCATTGAGAATGAAAGATATTCCAGAAATGATCAAAGTTGCTGGATATAATCTGAGTCCATATTTGTATCTTATCTATACATAATCCAATTGGAAAAATATATAAAAACTATTTTATGGATGAGGAAATTGAGACTCAAATGTAACTTGCCACATACCAAGGACACTTCAGCTAATAAATGGCAAAATTAAAACAGGTTTAAAAGAAAAAAAGGCATGGTAGAATTTGGGCTCCACTGTGTAGTCCTGATTGAATCAGTTTCCTTAACTATGGTGTATAGTACCCGTCTTACAGGGTAGGTACCATCTAAAGTTGGGAATGAAAGAGAAGAGCCATTCTAATTCTCTCTGAAACTAGTTTGTCCTCAAGCAACTTACTCAGGTCTCAGCCTTGCTAATTATGCAGAAGCATCTGATCTGAAAGGGCTGAGGTGGTGCCTAAGGGGCTTAGGTGGTGTATGAGCCTGGGGCTCTGAGTTACTGCTATCTACAGGGAAGAGATAAGAAAAGGAGGAAGGCACAAACAATAGAAGTAAAAAGGGACATTACTATAGATTATGTTAATAGTAAGAAATACTAAGAAAATATTCTGGATAACTTTATACCAGTAAGTTGAAAAATTTAGACAAAAAGGTCATGTTCTTATAAAATAACCACTATTGGTTTAAGAATAGGGAAACTGAATAGCTTGCTTCCCTCCTTCACTCCACCCCTCCCCGCCCCCCCGCCCCCCGCCCCCACAACCAGTCTTGAGGT
>NW_006431919.1:6809694-6813223 GCF_000325575.1 Pteropus alecto | reverse complement strand
TCCCAAGGATGCTTGTTCTTTAGTTTGGTTATAATTTTGATGTGGTTGTGAGATGAGGCGAGCACAGCGTTTACCTGACTGCCAACTTGACCGGACCTGAACAGCTTTCTAATGATTAAAAAAAAAAAAAAGAACCAGTAGTTAAAACCTCACAAAGAAACTTTAAAATAGTTTCTACCAAGGACTCCCAGGGTGGCGGGGTGGGAGGGGGACCTAACCTTAAACAGGCTTTCAAAGATTAGAGAAAGAGGAAACATTCTCTAACTTTTTATGAGACTAGCATAAAAAATATTAGCACATTGAAGCCAGTGATATGTTAAAATGAAAGGTAACGTTTTATGACCAATCCATGTTTATTTTAAGAATGTAAAATAAAAAAAATATAGTCGCAATAATAAAGGAGAAAAATCACTTTAACAGATCGCTTAACAGATGTGCAAAAGCATTTTTTAAAATTTAGTATGCATTCATGTAAAATAAAGAAAACCTCTTAGAATATTCAGGAACAGGAGAGAACTTCCTTAATCTAATTAATGGTAGCTCCATAAAACCTGCAGGATATATTATATATACCCACAGTGGAAAGCTAAAACCTTTAAGAGCTGGAATGAAATAAGGATGCTTGTTATCAAAACTATTAAGTACGTACTAGATTTGTAGTACATACTTATAATACGTACCAGCATTGTAAAATTAAAAATGTAAGTTTGAAAAGGAAGCAGCTCATTATTTGCAGAAAATATGTTTGTCTACATAGAAAATTCAATAGAATCTACAGATAATTTATTAAGAGAGTTTGTTGGTTGGAGAAAAAAATGAACATTCAAAAATAAAGTACATTTCAGAATATCAGCAACAAACAAAACTAAAAATTTGAAATGACACTATGTAAGATAGCATCAATAATGTGAAGTACCCAGGAAAAAAGTCAAGGAATAAATTAAAGATGTCTGGAGAAAATTTTTAAATTTTATTAAGAGGTAGTAAAGAAAATCTGAATATATGAGATAAAACATTTATGGATTGGAATACTCAATATTATAAAGACAAATTTACATTGATTTGTGGATTCAGTGTAAGCCAATCACATTTTCACTTTTTTTTTTCTTTTTTTGATTTGGTAAGATGATTCTAAATCGTATAGGAGGTAAGAAGGACCCAGATAGCCAAGATGCCTTTGATAAAAGGACTAATGGGAAGATTTGCTCTACCTGATAGCAACATTTACAATAAAGCCACTTTGGGGGAAGGAGAGAAGTTCCTCTCTCCTAGGTAGGTTCTTTTGGCTAGTCTAATCAAATAGACCTGAGGCAGATTAATAAGAGAAATGATCAAATTTAATTATGTATGTGTGGTAACTCCACATGCATGAGAGTTTCAGAGACAGAAAGGGAAAATGAGGAAAAAATGACAACTAAGGATGAGTTCAGGTCCTTGGGGCTTCTTCAGAGGGAAGGAAGGTCATTCATAGGACATAAGAAGGCAGTAATTAGGTGTTTGCCCTGCCATATAGATAGGTCATAAGGTTTTTTTTGAGGGGGGGAGCTGAGGGGAAAGGAGGTAATAACTTTTATTAGGGGCAAGGCCCCTAATTTAAATTCTTTATGGGAGAGGTAAAAGTTTCCCATGGGCCCTCAGGGTCTCCACTGGCCCAATCTAAATGGTTTCTATACAAAAGAAAAAATGCCTATTTAACCTCATAAGTAATGAGAGAAATGCAGAATCACAGCAATTGTGGGACGCCATTATAATCTTAACCAGTTTGACTACATATAGCATCTGTCAATTCAAGTGTTGGTGAGGATGTGAAATAAGAAATTCTTACACACTTCTGGTAGATGTTTCAGAAAACAGGCATTATCTAATAAGGTTCAAAATGTATATATCCTCTGACGAAGTAATTTCACTCTCAGAAATGTACTCCAGAGAAGCACCTATCTTGTGCACCTAGGATTCATGTAAAAGAATGTCCAGGATGGCATTGTTCATAATAACTGAAACAGAAGATGAAATGTTTGTCTAAAAATAGAAGGAACAAATAATTTGAGGCACATCCATTTCTAGAAAAACTATTCAGTAATAAACACAACCTGCAGTGATATACAATAGTATGCATGGATTGCATAAATATACTGAGTGAAAGAAAACAAGCTTACAGACAATATAGTTTCATTCACTTGATGTTCAAAAACAAAACTACATATAATTATGGGATGCAGACATAGGCAATGAAAGTATAAAAAAGGTAAAGAAACAATTATTGCAAAATTTAGACTAGCAATTACTTGTCAGAGAGGGGGAAGGTTTTGTGATCAAGAAGGGATTCATGGACTTGGAATGGGGATCAGAGAGACTTAAGTAAGAGATTGGCAATGTTTTATTTTTTGTTTTGGGTCCTGATTTCTTGAGTGTTTGCTTTGTATGTATTCTTAAACTATAAATTTTAAGTTTATGCAGTTTTTTGTGCATTTGTAATACTTTCCATTAAACAGTAGCTTAACCTTGAAACCATATTATGACATCATCAAATATCCATCATATTGGAAAATTTAATAGTCTGACAGTACTGATATTTGCAAAGACATAGAGCATCATAAGAGTTGTTCTCACCGCCAATGAGAATGTAAGCTGGAATAAGCACTTTGAAAGACTTAAGTGTTCAATATTCTCTTGTAACTGGATGCCTATGAGAAGTGAAAACTGAGAATGTTTCAGGTACAAAGGAAGAAAATAATAAACTGATAAAAAATATGAAAGCTCACCAGGACTGATGATTATGTCCCTTGAACTGAGGAGTATGGTTAGCTTTACTCTGAACCTAGAGTAAAAGACTAATAAGCAAATAAAAAGAAAGAAGACATGCCACATTGGAGAACATGCTCAGGATGAGTGACCACTCATACAGCTCCCCCACCTGTATGGCCTCTGTAGGAGGTATTGGGACTTGCATTTTCGAGAGGAGACTGCAGATAAGAGTGCCCACAGGGACTCATGCTTAGTTTAACAGAATTTTCTCCTCGGTAGACCCTTTTTCATTCTTTTCAGTTCCGTCACTGGGAGGTTCACTGAGCTATTAAAGATACATTTTCCCACATCCCTCCCCACTTCCTCTAAAGAGATTTGATTACGTGGGCAGGCATAGCATTAACTTCTCTTAGAAGTTACTTGCTGCATAAATATTGTGATACCTCGTAATGCTGACTTGTTCTGGTTAGGCCACTGTTTTTTGTGCTGTGGGTCACAGTCTCTGAGAAGCCTCTGAGCTGGCTCTTACACTGGTTTGAACGTAACCTCAAGCTTAATCTCTCTGACATTCATCCAAGTTGCTAAATATAAAAACTTTACAAACAGGAGAGTTATTTATCATCTCCCCAGAGTTGTGAAGAGTGTGTCTTTGTCAGTTAAATAAGCACTGTATTAGTAAAATGCCATTTTTGTAAGAAAAAGGTTGACATATTTGGAAGGACTGGTTTTCTTTCCCCATCTTCTTGCCCTAACCTGTTCTAGGAGGGGGTTTATAATGGATATT
>NW_006431919.1:6807397-6809637 GCF_000325575.1 Pteropus alecto | reverse complement strand
GGGGGGGAAGTGGAGGTGGGCAAACCACATTCTCTCACGCTCAGAACACGAATTTTGGGATTGCGGCCTGGACCTAATCTTATTAGTCCTTTTGACCCTCTGGGGGGTCAAACAGAATGTTCAGAAATGAGTCTGTGATCCACTTTGGGCCTTTGAGGGAATATGAATCCCGGGGCCTGTGTGGGAGCAGCCAAGAGGTGTTCTTGGAATGTAGGTGTGTATTCTGCAGGTTCAGGAGAGGGACACCGCAGAATCTTAAGGAAGGAGCCAACACTGGAGACAGCCAGAAACAAGGTCCCTGGTGACCTCACTGGGTCCCTGGTGACCTCACTGGGTCCCTCACAAGGTCCCTGGTGACCTCACTGGGTCCATTGAACTAAGACTTGCATGAAGCTGGACTTTTCTATGTCAGTCAAAAAATTCACTTTATAGTTTAAGGTAGTTTGAGTTAAGTCTTCTGTTATCTGCAACATGAAATGGGGAGAAAAGTTTGTTGGCATAAGAACACACTAAGATCATGCTATGAAACGTGATCAATAGTAAGGGAGAAATTTGTGTCATTCTGAAGACTCTGAAAGACCTGGAGTTCCTTCCAGGTATCTCCAGGATCTCTGGTCTGGTCCCTCTCAGGGCTGGGATCTGGTGTGTGTGTTGGGGGAGAGGAGCATGGAGGGTGTCCATTGGGGCAATGATGAAAATACTTGATGCAAAAGGTCTCAGAGTACTGAGACCACAAAAATAATAGTAAAATAAAAATTAAAAGACTTCCATATGAGGTGGAGTCTATTAACTGACAAGAGATTTAATGAGGAGTATAAAGAAATGTTTTGTACCTTCTCTTGGATCCCATTGTGTTCATAATGTTCACAGTTGTCCATGAGTGAGACTCATGGACAGTATATCAGATATACTGATAGTAACTGTTGTGTATATAGAGAGATACACAGAAAAATATCTGAAGGGTGATCCATTATGTTGATAGTGGGTATTTCATGGTATTGGGATTATGGCCTTTATTTTTATTCCTATTTTATTTTTCAGAATTTTCTATAGTGAATATGACAATTTAAAAACATTTTTCAAGTACAGACACACAAGGTTATATTCACTCTTAAAGGGAAGTCACATGGCTAGCTGCAATCTGGAAGTCAGAAGATGTAGCTCAAAATTGCTTAATTTAAACTCTTACACTTACTATTCAACCTTAATGGCTCCCTTTGCAAAGTTTTGGGACTAAAGGTATATGGAACCTAACTGAGATATTGAGATTTAAATAAGAGGATTTTTTTATTCAAATTAATTATAGGATTCCTACTTTTAGTGGACATTATGGTAATCTCCCCAATATCTATTCCACTGCAGCTCCCCCACTGTGTAGGTTAGATTCTAATTCGACCGAGTTTTTGTTTGTTTGTTTGATTTTTGGTTTGGGGTTTTTTTTGTTTTTTTTTAGAGGTTTGTATATATCTTTTCTCACTCAATAGCTCATGAAGATTTGGAAAGTAAGAGTTGTGCCTTCTGTTATTCCTGTGCCTCACACATTGTAGATGCTCAAAAAGCACGATTGAATAAACAAAAGCTTTTCTCTATATTTCCTTTATTTATTATAACTAGCTATACCTTGGAGTCTTACACTATCACTGCTATACTTGTAAGTAGAGCTCTTTATAGAGACCTGGGACAGCAAATGAGAGTCTAATCAGACTCCTGTTCTAATATTGCCTCTAACCGCACTCAGAACTTCTTTACTAAAATATAGTTAACAAATCTTCTGAATACTGAAGAATGATAGAGAGTTTATTCAAATCTTCAGTGTTTGCTTTGGAATGTGCCAGGGTGGGGAACACGAAGGAAACTTTCATTCAGTTTTAGATCCAGGAAATCAAACTTCTGCCTTCCTATATTCTTGTCTTCCTCCTAACAATGACTCAGAGCCTCAGAGTGTGGCACAGTCAGCATGTTTCTGGGGTGGAGGTCACCAGGCATTGGCCCTGGTGGGACAGTAGGACTGACCAGTCAGTAAGTGGTCAATGGCTTTGCCTTGGACTGAGTTTTTTTAGGAAATCCCATTTATATCACCCATTTTTTTTTCTGTATCCTGCCTGACCTGGGTAAAATTCTCTAACTTCATTTTATGAATTTTGTCAAGTGGCCCTGTAGTTATCTCTTATTTTGTAATTCTAATTACATATAATTCTAATGCTAATGTTTCCATTTGCTTTTGGAGGCTATGTTTAAGG
>NW_006431919.1:6772128-6807381 GCF_000325575.1 Pteropus alecto | reverse complement strand
GCTGATGAAGGGAGAAAGCAAACCACTGACTTAAGCTCTACAGTAGTATCTAATGCAGTAGTTTTTATGTAATGTCTCTGTACGTGATTATAACCAACGCTCAACAACTGTCCCTTAAGAAAATTCACGATGCAACTTTCTAAACACAATTTAGAAACCAATTAATTCCAATAAAGACTTCTTTACAAAAAACATATTTAAGGGTTTCTTTTAAAAATCAAACTTCCATTGCACGTAATTAAAGAATCATAGGCCTAAATGAGTCTCCTATGATCATATTTACAAATAAACTGAGACAAGGGGGTGATAACTTAGTTATTGTCACCCAGTGTTTTATTGAATGGAATGTGTATATGTAGCTGTAATAAAGAATGAGGACATTCTATATGAACTGAAATGGAGAGATTTCAGAATATAATGTCTAGTTAAAAAAGAAAGGTACAGGCTGATCAATCTTAGGGGCTTCTAATGTGGAGCAATCAGATAGTTGTGATGAAATCTGAAACCCACAGCACTAGCTGTGAAATATTCTTGCCAAAAAGTCAAACCTAAATCTAACCAAACCTCTAGTGCTGTTTTATTTATAGGAAATAGAAAGAAAAGAGAAATAATTTAATGACACCACAAGGAACAGACAAACCCAGAATGTGGAACATTCCACAAGACAACTGACTGATGTAGCCAGCCAATGTAGGGGGAGGGGAGAGGAGGGAAGACTGTACTAGATTGAAAGGCAGTTAAGAGACATAACAACCAAATGCAATGTAGGAACCTAACTGGGTCTAAATTTAAACAAACCTATTATAAGAACTTTTTTTTAGATAATCAGGGAAATTTGATTATGAATGGAAGAATTATATGCAATTGGATAGTGCAAGATAAAGATACAAGCATAGTCCTAATTTTTTTTTTTTTTTTAAGGCCAGAAAGCCACCACAGGCCAGAAAGCATTTCTAGAACTCTTCCTGGCACCAGACAGAATTTCTTAAGGGACAATGAGCTAGGCCTTGTCAGGGGCAGATTGGCCTGAGCAAATGCGGAGTGGAAGAAGCCTGGCCAGAATGTTAGCCAAATTTTTGTTCTTTGTTAGCAGCTTTATTGAGAGATAATTCACACCACATACTGTTAGTAAATATGACCCCTGACCCCTTGCTTAATCCACTCCACCTTACACTCCAATATGGGCATTTGCTGGTTGTTATTAGTTATGTGAGCAGACATATTAAGGACACACATGAAATTTGTGAAACATAGTTTATAGTGGAAAATCCGGAGTTTAGGGACTAAGTGTTCTCATTTGAAATCGGCTATCACGTGCCTTTGGGCAAATCAATCTTCTCGGGTCTCAGTTTCCCTATCTATAAAATGAAGAACTTAACTTTGATCTCTGGAGTATCTACTGGCTCTGTGATGCTGTGAAATGCACACATTGATGAAGCTGGAGATTTATATTAAATGCATTTAATGGCATAAAGGTGGGCGACAAGAAAATTCAGGAAGGAAAGACAGAGGAAGATTGTGGGTTTTCAGAAACAATTCAGCTTGTGAGCTCCATTCCCTTTTGTAAAGAACTCTTGGCTCTTAAGGTTTCCAGACAAAAGTCACCCTCCCAGGGCTGAAACTGTTTGGGTCTGAGATGTTTCTTCAGTGATGGACAGTGTGGCGGTAATTTAACACTTTCTGATAATTTATGCCTGAAGCCCCTGGTGTGGGAGGGGAGGGGACATCTTGTGTATATGAGGGGAATAGAATATGGAGGCCCCCTCAATTCCCCTTAATTTCACCCCCAGTAGGGAAAAAGGAACCTTGCCAACAGGACTGAGTCTTCCCTAAGTGGAAGAGTTTGAAAATTTGAGTCAAAACCAGAATGTTAGAGCAGGGAACTATGCATATATCACCTAATACAAATTCTTCATTTTATAAGTTTTATAAATGGGGAAACTGAGAGCCACCAAGGTTATGTGACATAGGCCAATTTGTTTCAGAACAAGGCTAAGAATTAGGCTCCTGAGTGGAATGGAAAGGGCCCATAAGTGTAAGGATAAGGAACATGCCATTCACTGTGGTATTCTTCAGCTCCCGGTCCAGTGCCTGACACACGTGTCAGCAATGGTCTCACGACCGACCAATAGACTGATGTTCTGAATGAGTGCACATGTTTCTACCTTGTGTTCCCTGGTGCCCAGCTGGATCCACACATGGTCCATTTCAAACAGAGGACTATTTCATCGGAGGTATCAGAGGACTCTCTTTACTTGCTGACACTTTTCTGGTCTGACTAACACTTCTTCCTTTGAGTATTGCTTCCTCTTTGTTAATAGGTTAAATATCAGAGCCTTTGTTAATAGGTTAAATATCAGAGCCCTTACAGGATGTGTGTGGTGTAGCATGACTGAGAACTGGGGTTTTCGTTGATGTGACCATAGACTTGGCAGCATTCACAGAGGAGAGCTCGGTAGTCAGATGCCTTCGTGTGCTGGGCTGGCACTCAGGGAAGTGGCCACCGCTGTCGTGATTGCGGAGTAGAGACGCAGTTGCAGGAAGTATCCAGTTCAATTGGAGAATTAAAGCGGCCCGTAAACAGAGCCATTCTTTCACTTTCTTCTGCAGAACTCATGTTTTCACATCTTTCCTTTGACTGTGTCCTGTGGTTGCTACTACTTACAAGTAAGTCTGGGCATGGACTTTTGCAATGGGCTAGGGCAAGATAAAGATGCGAGGGTTGTCGTAATGTTTGCAATAGAGAAAGTTTGGAATCAACAGCAATGTCCGCCAATGGGGAAGTGAACAAAAGAAATAAATTGCGATATACCCATGGTACAAACAGTGAAATTGACTATACGTAATGATATCAAATGTCTAAGTCATAATGTTATTTGAAAAACTTCAAGGAGCACAATAATGCATATAATAGACTTCTATTTGAGTGTGTGTGTGGCAGAGTGTGGGAATACACGAATGCTTCTTAATGTGTAAACTCTATAAAGGGAAGCTGGTAAATGGGAAAGAGCAGAGAGGGAGTATATTTCATATACCCTTTTCATACTTTTTGACTTTATTATTTAACTACAGCCTTTCCAAGGATTAACACTACTGAGGAACATGGCTCAGGTAATTAATTATACATGGGATGTAGGAGGAAGCCTTCAGGTAGTTTGAGTTCTGAAGATTTTGAATATAGGAAAAAGATGAGAAAACACTTTAACAGTTAATTTTTTTTAAGGCAATTTTAAACCTAAAAATAGTCACACATTAGCTTCTTATTTAAGGAAGGGTTTTTATTCACTATGTGCCTGGTGCTTAAGAAAAAATAGAGAAAAGGAAGAGAGAATTGTGTTAGGATAACTGACTTTCGTTGATGAACAGACAACTAGTAGAAATGGCTGAGCTGTTCTCCTGGCTGACAATGACTGTCTGTTTCCATCAGCCCTGCCCTCTGGTGTTCATAAGACTGGGCCACAATTCTCTCCTAGAGCATTGGTTCTCCAGTGAAAGTCCAAGACCCGCCATATCAGCAATTCCTGGGAAGGGGAACTTGTTAGAAATACAAATTCTTAGGCCCTACCCCAGACCTATTAAATCAGGAACTCTAGTAGTTGAGCCCAGCCATCTGTGTTTAACAAGACTTCCCGGTGATTCTGATGCCCCTCGAGTCTGAGAGTCATTGTCATAGTGAATCATCCTCCAAACAGGATAGCAGCAGTGTCTTCTTCATTCTACAAGGCATTACTTGCAGTTTTCCCGAAATGGAACAATCTCACTCATTGCCTGCATCCTGCTCTCCTTTTCTTTTTATTCAGAGTCTTTGAAAGGATCGTACATAGTTGAGGTGGGTCAGAATGCTTATCTGCCCTGCAGCTACGTGCCAGCCACCTCTGAGGATCTCGTGCCTGTGTGCTGGGGCAAGGGATCCTGTCCTGCTTTTCAATGTTACAGTACGGTGCTCAGCACTGATGGAAGGGACTTGAAATATCAGATATCCAGAAGATACAAACTAAAGGGGAATTTATACAAAGGAGACGTGTCCTTGACCATAGAGAATGTGACGTTAGCCGACAGTGGGACTTATTGCTGCCGCATCCAGTTCTCAGGCCCAATGAATGATAAAAAATCAAACCTGCAGTTGGAAATCATACCAGGTGAGTGGACCTTTGCATGCTTTCTTTATGAGTAAGGTTCATTTACACATCATATTAAATATACTGATTGGTCTTATCTCTGACCTCCCACACCCTGGGGGTGTGGGCTCCTATGACCTACAGGCCCATTAGCAATGTCCAGCCATGTTTTATCCCCTACCTATATTGAAACTCATAGAAGAGATCTATGAAATGGGAAGAGAGGCCTGGATAAGTAGTTTGAGACCCTGACTGCTCATTAGACTCACCTGGGGAGCTTTGTAACACCTACGGATTCTTGGGCCCCACCCGCAAACCAGAGAAAGCAGCATCTATGAAGGTGGAGCCTGAGCACTGGGGTTTTACAGAGTCTCCCCCAGGTGATATTCCCCCGTGTATAGCCAGGATTGAGACCCACTGCACTGTGCATGTGTGTGGTGGTGGGATGCAAGTGCATGCATGTTTTAAGATTTACAGAGCATGTACTTTGTGGCTGATGGAGCTAAGTTCAGTTCCACTCTGACTCTTACTTAGCCGTGTAATCTTGGACAAGTTATTTAAACTCTGTGACCTTCTCCTCTGTGAAATATAATACCTACAATATAGGCCATTAGAAGAATTGTAGGAGCTGTTTTCAGAAAAGCATTTAGTGTGGCCATCTGTGTGGCTATTAGTTCTATTATTAACAATTAGACTGACAATGATGACTGTAACACAGTTCTTAAATTTAGTGTGTGATAAACTCTCAAAGAAAGTGTCCAGGTTTGAAAGTTGAGCATGTGTTTCTCTTTATTTGTTGTGTTTCCTGTTTTTCCTGCTGCCCTTTTGATGCACTATACAAGCTCTCTGCTCTCAGAGAAGCCTCATCCTTACATTGGTTTTTGACATTAGCCAAGGTCACCCCTGCTTGGACTGCATGGAGAGACATTACTACAGCCTTTCCAAGGTTACTCACCACCGAGGGACATGACTCAGGTAATTATATATACATGGGGTGTAGGAGGAAGCCTTTAGGCGGTTTGAGTTCAGAAGATCTTGAATATGGAAAAAAGATGAGAACAGTTTAAGAGTGAAGTATGAATGCTTCTGTATACCTGAGAGAATATTTGAGGCGAGGGAGGTGGTTGAGATAAAACTGTGCTGGGAAAAATGAGCCCGTGGCTAGGACCCTTAGTTAGATACAACCTAGCCCAGGGCCAGTGCCTTTCAGTTCTCTGAATCTCAGCTTCCTCTTCTGTCCAGACACTTTTAGATTTCATGACCCACTAAAATTCCTGATCCCCCTCCTCCACCAAAGGAATTTCTATCTACGTATTTTGCCATGTAAGGAAAGCAAAATTTCTAATATTACCATCACTGCCAAAAAACGACAGTCTTAAATTAGGTCAATCTAATCTAATGAAAAACTCTACATTATTCTTATAATTTTCTGATTTATTCCTGGACTGGTGATATTTTGTCTTGAATTGGTCACAGTCCATGTTTGATTAGGTGATATCTAGGACCCCTTCTAACTGGAATAAAACCTAGCAGCATCCTCAGATTTTTATCTCAGTAAGAGCAGCTAAATTCTTTAATTAGTTTAGCAAGGACTTTTCCATGCTTTGCTGGAAGAGAAGATAGGATCAGAAAAGCAGATCTCAGGTCACATTGATCAGAAGGGTTCATCTTAAATATTTTCTCTCAGAGTTCTAGTCTTTCTTAAACTCTCTGGAGCTCAGATTTTTATTCCATGAAATGAATTTAGTAATAGGTAAGTCTCATTTCCCAATCACATAAATCTCATCAGTCTCACTTTATGAGGTTTAAATAAGAAAATGTGACTAATGTGCTTAACCCAGTGTCTGATTGTAGTATATACTCAATACATGTTAATTAAGTTGTTAACATTAGCAGTAAGATCCGGAAGCAGAATGAGATGGTGGGCAAGTGCTTCGGTGATAGGTAGAATGGGTTCTGATGTCACCTCCTCATACTAGCTTTGTAAACTCAGTAAAGTTGCTCAAAGTCTGTGAGGCTTAATTTCCTCACCTCTCCAATTAGAGTAATTCCAGTGCCTACTTCATAGGATTGTTGTAAAGACTGTATGTGATAATGTAAAGTGCTCAGCATAGTTCCTGGCCCACAGAAAGCACTCAAAATTAGTTATTATTATAGTTATTAAGTTCAACTCTGCAAAGTTTTAATCTTTGGTGATTCTTTAGTGATTGTTGGCCAGTATCACTTATGCAGTTAGTGAGGAAATGAGATATGGTGGGAACAGATGATCACCCCCATTGTGGGCTAATCAAGGAATTCCAGACATTTATTGTATGCTATTATTATATTTTAAAAAGTCCTACAACTGTAGACCTAGAAGGGACTTGAGGGGTCGTTTCATCCCACTTTTCCATCCTGTGCTTCAGTGTTCTTTGTAACATGCCCCAAAGTGGGCATTTGCTCTATGCCCACACACTCTCCTGGATGGGGGATTTCACTTCCCTCAAGAGGCAGTACATTCCTTAGAGTTATCTATACCATAAAAAGAAGTCTCCTTCCTTTTAGTTTTTACTTGTTTGTTCCTTCCCTTTAGGCAGCAAAGATGGGGCCATCTCTTTCTTACATCAGGGAATATAGGCATAGACCTATACTCTCTAAGCTTTTCAAAGGCCTGAGAAAATATTTAAACAAATAAATCAAAAAAAAAGAAAGAAAGAAAAAATGAGCCTGTGGCTAGGATTCTTGGTTAGGTACAACCTAGCCCAAGGCCAGTGCCTTTCACTTCTCTGAATCTCAGCTTCTTCTTCTGTCTCCAAAACAGGAAAATAAAATTAAAAATTCAAATTAATGATATTTAACGGCATGTCTATAATAGGTAAGTAACATTATGTCAGTTAGTTACCCTCAAGATTAAAAGAGATTTTTCATGTAAAGTGTTAAACACCATGTCTGGCACATAATACTAGATGATAACTATTAAATTTATATACTTTGAAGACCATCACATTCTACCACTGCTGCCTCCACCACAGCCAACTCTTAGGTTCCCTAGAAAAAACATTACAACTTCCTCCAACTGTTCTACCTATCTTGGTTGATGTCTATTTATGTGAAAATAAGCTGTGATGACCTAAAAGGACTTTATTTTATTGATCGTTTTCACTGTTAAATGAAGTGAGAGAGAGAGAGAGAGAGAGAGAGAAAGAGAGAGAGTGTTAGACAGTTTACCATTTAGGCCAAGAAAGCAGAAACTAGATTTACGCTGGGAAATCTTGAGTGTGGTTAAGATTTATGTTTACTTAATGGTTCCATTAATATGGTTTTTATACTTTAAATTCCCTTTGGGCAATAAAACAAAAATCTAAGTGGAAGATAATCTCTCTTTTATTTATAGTTTTAGGCCAAGACTATGCTATTATAATATTAAAATCATAGTCTATTAAACAAGGAGTACTATATTAAAGGATTTGTACTTTTAGGCCTCTGGAAAGTGACCATGACACTTAAGAATTTTCAGTCTCTGACTCAGCCAGAAGGATGAGTAGGCATACTTCATTTTATAAAGCTGACTATTGATATTTAAGATGCAGAGTCTATGACGTTAGGGCCCATGCCCCTCTTGTTCACTGCTCTGTCCTCTATTGCCTGACAGAGTAGAGGTTTACTACATGTTCATCAAATGGATAGGCATAAATAAATTTTTTTTTGAATAAATAAATAAATAAATAAATAAATGAACAAATAAATGAACAAAGAGGAAAGAAGGTGAGCTAGCAGCTAGGCAATGTGACACACTTAATAGTAGTGACAATGCTGATGCAAAGGTTGTTGAAGGCAGCAGAGTTAAGAATGTATGCTTATATTTATAATAGCCTGGATATGGAAGCAACCTAGGTGTCCATCGATAGATGAATGGATAAAGATGTATATACAATGGAATATTACTCAGCCCTAAAAAAACAATGCCATTTTGCCATTTTTGACAACATTCATGGACTTAGAGGGTATTATGCTAAGTGAAATAAATCAGACAGAGAAAGATAAATACCTTATGTTTTTACTTATATGTGGAATTTAAAAAACCCAAACAAATGAACAAATAAAACAAAAACAGACTTATAGTAACAGAGATCAAACTGATAGTTGGAGTGGGGTACTCGGTGAAAAATGTAAAGGAGAATATAGTCAATAATATTCTGATAAGTCTCTATGGTGACAGACGATTGTTAGACTTAGTATGGTAATTATATTGTAAGATATACAATATACTATATTGTACACCTGAAACTAATATAATATTATATACCAGCTATACTTAAATTAAAAAAAAAAAGAATGTATGCTTAAAGCCATGCAGACCTAAATTGGAAGACCATTTCTGTCATTCACTAAGCTGTGTGACCTAGGTTAAGTCATTTAACTTCCTAATTCTCAGCTTCTTCATCTGTGTAATGGGACTGATTGTCCCTACTTTAGGATAGTTGTTTTGAATGCTGAATGAGCTACTTCAAGAGTTTAGCACAATGCCTGCTGATGGTAAATGTAGCTATAGTTATTTTTATTTTCATTTTTAGGCAACTGAATACCCTCTCTCCCTCTTATTGAGAAAATTCCAGGCTTTTTCAGGAAAATTAACTTTTGTTATCTGTCGAAGCCTAATTACAATGTAATGCTTGCCTGAGTGTTAGCAATGTTGTTGGAATTCTGCAGACCCTGTTAGGGCCCTGTGAATACAACAAACTATGTATTCAGTGGAGGTCTTCCTGGCAGAAATCCCCATTTCATAAAACATAAGTAGCTGGGTTCATTTCCTGGATGAAAAAATGTGGTCATCCTAAAGTTGATTTGTGAGTATTTAGTAAATTTTGTTGGTCTCCCAATTAATTACTGTCAAGAGTATGGAGTAAAAATAATTTCTAATAGGATTATAGGATTATATTTAAGATTGTTTTTAACTCAAATGAAAGAAAACATTTTTAATTGTTCTGTTGGGTATTCTCTTCTTTGTGTCAGAGACGCAGACAATGGAGACCTTCGATGATAGAAGTCAAACAGTAAGTAACTTTTTTGTGTGTGGGAGCTAACATTGTGTTTAACTCAGAAAAGCAAGTATGACTTTAGCCTTCTTTCCAACCCATTCTTTCTTTTGGGAAAAAAGGCTTAATCTCCCTTAGCTTCAGATTCCTTGCTTTGACATGTTGATGATGACAGTAACTACATAGACCTGTTGTAAGGGTAGAATGAGATGATGCATGTAGAGTGTCTGGCACATAGTAAGTGCTGGAAAAACAAAAGAGGAAGCATTAGCATTTTGTCCTTCTCAAAGTTCATAGCTGTATACCACTGTGAAGAATTCAAAGATCCTCCACCTCCCTAGAATATGTTTCTTCTTGTTTCCGTTGCAACTCAAATGAGAAAGATTTTTTTTTTTTTTTTTGTATAACAAGACACCAGTCAGGAATATTCTAAACCAGGAATTTATGTATCTAACTATAAATAAAGCAATATTACCACTAATCACAATTTCAGTGTTCTCTCACCTTCTTAGAGTAAAAAGGGAAACCACTAGAAAGCAAATTTGTAGTAATGACTTAAAAGTTCTTTGAAGACCTATTCATTTGATTTAATCGCCTACTTGTGTGTTCACAACTGAGGCTCAGCACTTTGTATTTCTCCCTGCTCTTTTTTGTAATCAAGGACTGCTTCTGTAGTACCTCTGTGTACCCACATGCTTGATGCACAGTACCTTGCATGTAGCATCCTTGACTTCATTGTTTTAAAAATGTTTAGTATTATTTTTAAAGGGGGGTGGGCATGGACTGAAATCTTAGAAGCAGAGGATTTTCTCTGTGACTCTCAGTTATCAAAAAACCAAATTAATTAGAGCAAAAGCAATGATAGCTATTATTGATCAAGCATTATCATGCACCAGGCCCTGTGCCAGGGATTTTATATTTTTGATACTTAATTTTCCCAATAACTCTACAAGATGACTCAGCTCTTAGTGACAGAGCTGGGATTTGAACCCAGGACTGTCTGGCTGCAAAAACCTGGCTCTTAAGTAACTGTCTTTCTGTCAAAATAAGGGCTTCACTGCTTGTAAATGTAGACCACTCTGCAACTCCCTGGGAACACCAGGGGATCCTGGGTGAACAGGAGTCTACTCTAAAATCCATTTTTGTGTATGGGAGAGGGCCACAGTCCATTTACTAAGAGTTCCTTCTCTATCCAAGGCACAGAAGGGCGTATTTTAGTCCCCTGATAACTCCAAAGACTAAGCTACTCCTTTTCTTTGGGTGGTTTGAGTTTTGTCTAGAAGGGGGCAGATCAAGGGTGGATTCAGTGTCCCTGTACTCCTGTGATGCTTTAAAAGAGATAGTCTAATGCACAAGTCATGAGGATAGCTGAGCACACAGCCAATTTCTGGCCATATGCTACAGTTTTGTTTGTGTTTCCATAGCAGATACCCACATTGGCTAATGAGTTACAAGATGCTGGTGCGACCACCAGGATAAGTGTCTACATTGGAGCAGGGATCTCTGCTGGGCTGACTCTGGTTCTTATCTTTGGTGCCTTAATTCTCAAATGTAAGTAATTTAATGTTGCTTTTCTCTCCCTCTGATGAGGAACTATTAATATAGGAACTAATATAAACCTAGATAGAAATATAAGTTTATATTTATACCCAAAGGTTGTTAGTCTAAAACTCTTTAGTTCTTCTAAACCTTAATAATAATAATATCATTATTATCATCAATGGTTACCATTTAACAGGCAGACATGGTGCTAAATGTTTTTACATGCATTTTATCATCATCTCCACCTTATAAGGTAGGTAGGATTGTTATCCTCATAGAAGAGAGTAGAGCTTAGAGAGAGTAAGTTACTTTCCCAAGGTTTCAGAATCAGTAAGTGACAAAGATGGAATTTGAATCCAGGCAGGCTGATTCCAGTTCCGATTCTCTTTTGAAAGAAAAAGAACCTTTTAATTCATGAATATGTCTAGCTTTATTAGGAAGCACAACAATGAAAATCATTTCCTTCTGTGAATTTTCTATCTTTGTTTCTCAGAAATAAGTCTTTAAAGAGAGGTATCAAGTCCTTTTAACATTGGGTCATGGCCAGATTGCAGCATTAGTATTTTCCTCCATCATGGCACTCAGCACAATGCATTTTTAAGTTACATACCTTTATTTTAAAAATTGTTACTAAAGGATGCTTTATATACAATAAACCTCATATTTAAAGTGTATTTAACTTGGTAAATTTCATTAGATGATAACACCTGGGAAACTATGGCCACAGTTCTATCAGCCCAAAGGCCTTACACCTATTTTGGTGATATATTCTCTTCTCTTTGAAGACAGAGGCCAAGGCCTTACACCCAGAGATTAGTGCATTCTAGCAGCCTTTCTTACTGATACACAAATGTGGACTGTGTGTAGGGTGACCAAGTATCCCAGATTTGCCCAGGACTGAAGGTGGATCCTTAGATGTGGGATTTCCAATGCTAAAAGTGGAGACAGTGCAGGGAAAACCAGGATGTTTCCAGAAGCTGCTGAGTAGTACTCTATGTGCATTAAATCCTTACAACTACTCTTTTGAGAAAGGTTGTAATATCATTCTAATTTACCAAATGGAGAATCAGTGTGCTGAAAGGTTAAGCAACACACACAAAGTCATTGTGATCAGTCATTCAGCAATGTTTAATTAAATTGACTCTCATTCATTCTAGAAAGTCTTCCTTCTCTAGGCTTCTGAAACACTGCTCTCCTACTTCACTGGCCATTTCTTTCCAGTCTTTTTTGTTATTTCCTATTCTTCTGCTAGACTTTTAGATGTTGAGGTTCCTCAGGGCTGAACCTTTCCTTCTCTCTGCATCTCTAGGTGATGACCTATATTTTCATAGACTTAATGTCATTCTTAATACCTCTCTCCAACTCTCAGAAGTTTGTCCAATTGATACTTCCTCTTAGATGTGTCCCACATCTAACATACCCAGTGGAGTTTATATTGCACCTTCCCAAAATGTAACCTCTCCCTTCCTGGTCGTTCCCATCACGGTGTTTCACTACCATCCATCTGGTCGCTTAAGCCCAGAAAGACAGAAGTCATTCTTGAATCCTTTATCCTCACTCCTAATACACAATTCAAATTCAGTTCCTGCGGGTCTTTCTCCAAAACATATCTAAAATCCATTCATTCTTCTGCATCTCTCTCCGTCACCACCTTACTTTGAGGCACCATCATTTCTACTGACCTCCTCACTTTTTTATACCTCCTTTTAACCCACTTTCCACACAGCAGTCTGAGTGATCGTCTTAAAACCCAATCATATTATATTTCTGCCCTTTGTATTTCTTACAGGCCTTAGAATAAAATTCAAACCCTTGATTTTTACTTAAGGGGTCCTGTAGGATCTAGCCCTAGGCTGCCTGCTTCTCAGACCTTATCTTGGGTCACTCTTTTATTCCAGCCATATTTATGGTTTCAGGCACTTGCCATGATCTCTATCAGGGCTTTAGTCTGCCTGGAATGCTCCACCTGGCTCTTCGCTGGCTGACTCATTCTCTTCTTTCAGAGTTGACCTTAAGAGTCACCTTTTCTGGAAGTTCTTTTTGACTACCTTCTCTATTATCAGTTCCAGTGCATTGTTGGTTTTCCTTGTATCAGATCAAAATGAGAAATTATTATTATTATTGTTATTATTATTATTTTTTAAGTGATATCCTCACTAGAACATGGCTTCACAAAGTCAGGCTTCATGATTTATTTTTGTGTCCATGGTGCTTAGCATACTACCTGACGTAAAAGTAGGTATTCCATATTTTGGTTAAATATTACTTTTATTATTTTCTAGCATAGTTCATGTAATAAACCAAGACACACAATGGTAGTTTGATTTTATTCAATCTATGGCAAGACCAGATGTCCCTAAACAATCCTTGCCTCCAGCGAGCCCATTTTATTTCTTATTTCATTTAACTGTGAAAGCAATTTTAATTGACTTTTCTTCTCCTCTTTGCCTAGGGTATTCTCATAAGAAAGAGAAGTTACAGAATTCAAGGTAAGAATAAGTGGTGGGGTAGGGGAAAGCGGGAATCTCGGAGGCCCCTACTCTCATATGGCTTTGATCTTTGCTCTTGGAAGTCCTACCCTGGGACTTTGGGATCTAAACTTATACTTCCTTCTTGCTTTAGGCCTAGTATTGTGAAATGCAAGCACACTGCTCTGTTTACTTCCTAATCCCTCTCATTCCTTAGTCCTAAAGTGAAGGTATAGAATTTATCTCATGTCGATAGGAAATGCTTATTTATTCTATATTAATGGGTCTTTTCGATCAATCAACTGACCCTTCAATTCATTGAGCATGTACTACATCCAGGCTCTGGTGTGGGCATTGGACTTCAGAAGAAAACTAGAAATACAGAATCTACTCACAGGGGTTTGGTAGCCAAATCTAGGTGCTCTTCACTCAGGTAACCTATTAGAGTCACTTACACAATCTGTTGTCAGCCCCAGAGCAAATAAACTAGAATCTTTAGGGATAAGGCCTGAGCACAAATATTTTTCTTAAAGCTTTCCCAGTGATATTGATGTGAAAACAAGGTTGAGAACTACTGGTTCGTTACATTACAGCTTTAGTCTTCATTCCTGACTATATTCACACATCTTTATAACACACATACACACACCTCAATTCCAGACACGCATAACTTTTCTTTCATTTTAGCGACATTTGGTACATTGATAGAATGCAGTATATTTCAAGGAAAAAAAATGACGCTGTCCATTGAATACTTTCTAAACCACTAATAATTTTAGACTAAGTGTAGGCAGTATATTTATGAAGACAGAATGGTCTGCAGTAAAGAAGTAAAAAAGACTAAAGAAATAATTTAATTATCCATAGATTAGATTATCTATGTCACTATGCTTTCTTAGAGCTGAAACCTAAAATGTGATAACATTCATAGGTAACGCACATGCACTAATTCATTTTATGTGACATCATTGGGCTAATGTTCATCTCCACCTATAAAGGTAAACTCCATAGAAAATAAGGAACTTGTCTACCATATTAATAGCTGTATCCCCTAGCACAGCTCCTGATACTTGGTAAGCACTTAATAAATATTTGATTATAGAATGAATAAATGCTCCTTAAGCAGCCTGGTGAGATAGCATGCTTATTATTCCTATTTTACAGATGAGGAGCCTGAGACACAGAGCTTACTAATATATAGCCTTCATGGAATTTCTGTGTTTTGTTCACTGCTGAATCTCTTGGTAAATAGAACAGTGTATAACACACTAAATATTTCTTGAATAAATGAATGAAAAAACAAATCCAACTTACCCAAGGTCATATGGCTGGTAAGTGAAAGAGACAAAATTCAAACTCAAATCTGATTGGCTACATGCCATATTCATTTTTTTTGAAATTGTTCCAGCCCCCAGGAGAATTGAAATAATAGTATAAGGAACACCTAAATGTGTGATTTATCCTTTTGATATGTTTGTTTTTTCTGTTTCTCTATGCACACAATTTCTTTCTGAACCATTTTAAGGATGTTTCAGACATCTTGAGGCTTGACCTAAACACTTCAGTCTGTACTTCCTAAGAACAAAAATATTCTCTTAGATAACACAATGCTAATTTTTATAACTAAGAAAATTAAGATTAATTCAGATTTCCTCGATGTTCTTCAGATTATTCTATTTTATGTTTTTCCCCCTAGTCAGGACCCAGTCAGGCATCATGTGCTGCCTTTGGTCGCTGTCTCTTCAGCAAAGCCTATGCTCTTTATTCTGTGGTACCCTGGAAATGATGAACTCAACTGTGACATTTTATTTCCACAGCCTCATCACTTTGGCTAACCTCCCTCCCTTAGGGTTAGCTAATACAGTAGCAGAGGGAATGCGCTCAGAGGAAAACATCTATACCATTGAGGAGAACATATATGAAATGGAGGATCCATCGGAGTATTACTGCTATGTCAGCAGTGAGCAGCAATCCTGACAACTTCTGAGGCTCACCATTCTATGTCGTCGGACCCAGCTTCATTTTTGTGCTTATATTGTCTTCTCTGAAAACTATCAAATGTGTCAGCTGATTGGCTTTAAGGTTCTGTCCATGGCTCCCAAGCACTGTTTTTCCATTTCTGAAGATAATTAGCTCACAAGGGATTGAACCATGACCTGCACTGTTCTCAGACAGGTTACAACATTACTTTTCCCCAACCAGCAAGGTTATTCAACTCAGAGACTGATAAAAGGGGAATTTCTAATATGGGGTCTCTGGAATTCCAGGAAATTTAGTCACATGATGTGTCCACGAAGCTCTTAAAAATGTAGGGACGGTTATGTAAATATCTTTTTTTTTTTAGTACAGAAAGTCTAGAGGGGCACTGATTTTCAAAAAGATATGGGACTCATTAAAGGATAAGAAACGCCTGGAGTAGAACTAGATGGTCTCGAAGGTTCCCTTTGAGTCTCAGGGTTTATGCTTCTTTGCATGTTGACTCTCCAGCAGTAAGTGCCACTGCACAGCTCTTTTTTGCCTGTTACGAGGACAGCCCAGCAAACCCATGGTATGGCAGGAGCTCCTGGGGAAAAAGGAAGCACACTCAGTGTGTGTGTTGCTGTTTTGCTCGGTGATCACTCAAAGGGAAATATCTCTGATCAACTTCTCCATTCATGGAGAGAACTGGAGCTGTGTTTTTCACAGAAGAAGCAGTGACTGGGACACAAATTTGATTTTGTGGTAGAGAGAAAAGGCAATCTGTATTTGTCCGCTTCAGATTCCTTGATGGAAAGACAGTGGTCTTTAAGCCTCAATACAAGAATGTAGAGACTAAATCTGCCTTACTTATTTGTTGCCTTCCTAATGCCTTGCACTGCTCTCACACATAATAGAATTTACTAAATATCTTTGGTATGAAAACATTAGATAAGCAGAAAGGTAGCTTCCTGCAGTCTTTCCCATTGGAGAGTTCAGACAGCTCTTTAACCTCACTTCTTAGAGAATTCGCAAATATCCCCAGACTCCCTGTACCCTTAAGTAGGCAAAAGTGGCCTCTGCTGCTCAGCACATTGTGCCATCTCAGGCCCTTGGAAGTCTGCCACCCTCTTGTCTGTTTCCCTCTTTCTGCTGAGCCTCCTCAGCACACAAGGAATCAGTCAACAATATGGACCTGTCACTGCCTGAAAACTGCCCTTCCCCAGGTGATGACTAAAGTGCTACTGTGCTACGTGCAGTACATGTTGGTCACCAACAACACAGGCAGCCTGTTTGTTTCTAGAAGTCTTTCAGGCATTCCGAATTATTGTGTGAACTATATAGTGTTTGGGCTGCATCTAGACAGTTTTGGGAGGCACTGGATTTCTGTAGGGAGATATGTAAAGGAGATCATTGTGCAAAATCGTAGGCAGTGGCTCTCATACAAGCTGAAAAATTAATCGTAAATGTATTAAAGGTTTTGAAATTCTAGGAGGGATGGGACTTCAGAACACATTTGGACCAGATCGATGGCCTCCTCCAAAAGAGGCTCATCCTACAAAAACTTTTAAACTAGGGTAAGTGTGCAGGCATTATCATTGCAATGACGTTCACAGGAAATGTTTTCTATCAGCAGGGCAATAGTTGATTATTGTGGTACATCAGCACACTGGTGCAGTAAAAAGGAATTCGGTGGTTTCATCATTGAGCCATATGCTAATTTAACACATATTTATTAAGTGCTTAACGTGTGCCTGGTACTTTGGTGCTGAGAACATAGAGACCAATAGGCATATCCCTGAGCCCATAGAACTGGTGGATCTGACAGGCTGGAGGATTCATTCCATCTACTTATTCATTGAACACTTATTGTCAGGTACTTTGTCAGACAGTGTATTAGTCCCTAGGACTATCTCAGTGAAGGAAGCAGACAAAACCCCTACTGTCACAAAGCTTAAGTTACTTGTCAGAGAAAAATGCTATAGCGCTAAGTTAAAAGAAAAATAAAGTTCTCGAATAGTATGTCTAATTGATGCAAATTTTATCTTATGCCTCAAAAAAATGTGGAAGAATATACTCAATATGTTTACCCCACTGTGGCAAATGATCAAGAGATGTTCACTTTTTCCTTTTAACATGCCTTTGTAATTGATGATCTCTATTTTCTTTTGTAATGAAAAGATTAGATTTAAGCATATAGCAATGTTTTTCTGTCTGCCTTCCTCATTATAGAAAGAAATGAAGATGGGGACAGGTCAAGTTCAAGGTCAGGGCCAGCAAGAGAGTGTGCCAGAAAGCCAGGACTGGAACCCTGGTTTTCAGAGTAGGAGCCACTGTAAATCAATTATTTAGAATGGGGATGAAGGCGGAAAGGAGAACGAAAAGCTCCATATGCCCTGGAGATGACAAGTGGTAACTTAATTAAAAATAGTGTGTTAAGATTGAATATGTTGTCTGTTCCTAGAAGTACCTTTGGATTTTTTTCCCAGGCTCTACCTAAGCGACCTATAGTCTGTGCAAAGTGGGGGCTGCTTGTCTTTTTAGACTGAAAAAATAAGGTCTTGCTATGTTTTATCTATTACTTTTGCTAGATTTGGAATTTCTAAGGTAGTAATTTCAAGCTGTTCAAGCCCACATTACAGGCATACCTCATTTTATCGCATTTTGCTTTATTGTGCTTCATAGGTGCTGAGGTTTTTTTAAAAAAATATATTGAAGGTCCTCCACCAGCAAAAAGATTCTGACCTGCCTTATTTATTTAGGTGGTCTGGAACTGAATCTACAATATCTCCAAGGTAGGCCTGCTATTGATTTATGCCTATTCTCATTAAAATTTTAATGTTATTCTCATTTAAATTTAAGTTAAAAAAATTAAACTGAACCAGATTAATTTGTCTTCAGAGTTTTTATCAAGAAAGTCTGACTCCTGGTGATAAGTAGAGATGCCCTAAAACTGTAATTGTTTAGGATTTCCTACCAGCCTTTTCTGGGAATCAGTTGAGAAGCCAGGAAAAGGAGAGAGAGGCAGCTGGACCATTGGGTTGAAAGGTTCTCAAGCTACCGCGGAGTTCAGATTTTGGCTGATTTTCATTGGAAACCTGTGCAAAGGAGCAGTATGAGTCAGAAATGTTAGTTTCAGGCTTCTAGATCCTCTGTGTCTTTTTCTCAGTCTATTGACTGCAATTACGAAGGTCATTCCAAGTGACTCATTTACTCATAGCAGTGATTTTCTTTTTGGAATTCTTGTTTAAATTCCTTCTGCTATAGTGTGACTCTCTTTTCTCAGAGAAAGCAGTGAGATTTTTTTTTAATGGTTATTTAAGCCATTCATGTGTGCTGGTGTGAGACATCTTTTTAAATGTGCACATTATTTTAATATAGTTGTTTTGTGGGTACATCACCTTTGAAAAATATTTTATTATAGACTTGTAGTCTATATTTGCTTCACGCTTTATGATAAGTTGGTATGTTTCCTTTGAAATTTCCACATTTTGTATTTCTGCTTTTAAACCTAGTTCACGTAAAATAGAAATATTTTACATTCCAATGCAATGTTTATTTTCTTTTTGCCAGCTCTGAAGTATCCATATATCTATATATCTGTATCTAGTCTGCTTTTAATTTTATTGTCCACAGTTTTACTTATGATTACTATTCAATTTTGTACTAAATTTAGTTCTTGTTCAGAAAACACTCAAGTTGAAATTAACTACTGTAGAAATGTAGGTGGAGGTTGTCTCACAGTTTTGTTCTACTGATATTATAGATTTCTGGATTATTTTTCTTTATCCAAAAGTTCACCACTAGATCTTAGGAAAAAATCTCTTGACCTTAGTACCGGCTAAATCTGAGAGTTGAAGTAAGGATCCAGTGATGAGGGGCCTTTAAAATCTGCCAGCTGCCCAGGCCTAAGTAACATTCTCAGTAATGTTCTCAGAAGAGCTGTTCTTGGTTCTCTCAGGCAACCCTCCTCCCACAAAAATTTCTGCTACACAAATAGCAACCAAATAGTTTCTAATCACCATGGGAGAAAATAGTTATCTGACTTGATGGAATTTCAGATAAAAACTAAGAAATGTGACATTTAACTATACTAGTAGCTATTTTATTTCAAGCAAATGTCCTTATAAGGGACACTGTATGGAGCAGAGAGTTTGGAGCCATTTGCCTTACAGTATATTGAGACTCTGAATAACAATCTCTATTTAAGCAGGGGACACAACTTGTTAAATTGCTTGTGTCCTTAATGCTGTCTTTTTTAACTTTTAATTTTGGAATAATTTGAGATTTACAGAGACTCGTAACAATGATACGGGAGTTTCTGTATTCACCAGTTTCCCACAATGTTAACAGTTTGCATAACCAGGGTACATTTGTCAAAACTAAGACATTAACAGTGATATGACATTTTCTAAACTATAGGCTTTGCTTAGATTCCTATTATTGGTTTTTAAATTTTTTAATTAAATATTCTTTGAAAAATATAGTAGCGTTTGGTTAAAGGTGAAAGTCCCCATTCCCTGTCCTCCTCATCAAACCTTCTCCCCAATTCCACTCCCCAGGAATAATCAGTGTTATTGCTTTATTCTTCTAGACTAGCACTGTCCAGTAAAGTTACAATGAGAGCTATATAGGTAATTATAAATTTTCTACTAGCGACATTCAAAAAAGTAAAAAAGAAACAGGTGAAATTAATTTTAAGAATATATTTAACTCAACCATCTAAAGTACTATTATTTCAATGTAGAGTAAATATAAACATCATTAATGAGTTTATTTATTTTTTTATTGTAAGTCATCAAAATTCAGTATTTTATATTTAGAGCACATCTCAATTCTGACTGGTCATATTTTAAGTGCCTAGTAGCCACATGTGGCTAGTGGCTGTAGTATTCGCATAGTTCTAGAACATTCTCTGTTCTCTCTCATACATACATATAGTAACTTACTTTTTACCCATTGTTTATAGAAGGCCATGGGTCCGTATCAGAATACACGGGACAACAGCCTTTATTTAGATAGCTATGTAGTATTAAGTAGAACAAATGTGCATAATCTATTAAATCACTTCCCCATGCATAGATATTTATTCCTCTCCCCCCCATTTCAAATAAGGCTGCAAGGACAATCCTTTTTTAGAAAACCTATGTGCACTTGTGTGTACTTCCAAAGTATAAGTTCTAGATAAGGAATCCCTGTGTCGAAGTAAAATTACAATGAGAGCTATATAGGTAATTACAAATTTTCATGAAGTAGTATGACTTATAGAATAATGATTTATTTTAAAACATATATACCAGTCATTGTATTGCTAAATGTATACTATTTTACTCAAGCAATCATTTCAGAAAACTATTCTAGCAATGTTTCTTTCACTCAAAATAATTCGCCTTTGTTTTCTGAAATTTGACTTAAGAACCATTTTATGCTAAAATACCTAGGTCAAATGACTCTCATAGGCCTTATTTGTTTTTAGTCATAGTTATTATTTATTCACTTATTTATTTCCTCCATCCCTTCCTCCTTTCATTCCTTCCATCCACCAGCCACCCATCCATTTATCTACCCACTCATTCATTCATCCACTTTTTCATCCATCCATCCACATCCATCGAAAATATAGCTTCCTACTTGGTATCCCCCTATTCCACTTTTGCTCTCCTAATAGTTCATTCTCCTCATACAGAAGTTTAAGTGTTTTCCTTTTCTTTTTTAAAATCATCAACCAGATTCAATTACTCTGTTATTTAACACCTTTCAACAGCTTCCAATGGGACTGGATTTCTGCTGACCTCATCAGCCTCTCCCGATTCTCTATGCCACATTGGTCTCCTTTCTGCTTCTAGAACAGATCAAGTTCTTTCTGGTTTTAGCGTTTTTTTTTCAGTGGAGTTGTTTACCTGTGGAATATTTCCGTTAGACTGTTTGCAGAGCTTCCTCTTTCACATCTTTGAGTTTCCAGCTTAGATGTCAACTGAGAGCTTTCCCAATGCAATGAGAAAAGACCAACCTGCCCATCTCTAGTCCAGTTTATTTCCTACATAATTTATTCAAATCTGAAATTCTCTAACTTTTTAATTTTGTGTGGTGTGTGTGTGTGTGTGTGTGTGTGTGTGTGTGTGTGTGTGAGTGATTTGTCTTCCTCGAGCCTCAACTAGACAGTAAACTCTATCATTCATCTTATACCCCAGGGGCCTAGTAAAATAACTGACTTGTAGTGGATGCTAAATAAGCATTTGTAGACTGATTGAGTCAATGATATATACCTACTATATTGTAAACTCAAGCTATGATACAAGTGCCACAGATAGAAGATTCGTATATTCAAGGAAGTCAGAGTCTATCAAGGCAGCCCAATATCCAAGCAAACAATTATAATAAAAGTTAATAAGCATTAGCAGACCTGCATACTAGATTCTAAATGAAACAGAAAAGCCTTTGTTTCTTTTTGGTGATGTCTTCATTTTTTTTTTTTTCTTATTCTTGTAAATGTTAATCCTTGTCTTTACCACTTTCTTAATTTAACATCCATATAATACCAAGTGAATGTCATAGAATAAGGATGGCCTGTTACACAGCAGATGCTCAATAAATATTAACTGGGTAAATGCATGAAGTGATACAGGTGACATAGATTCTAACAGCAGACACCTAAATAAATATATAGTGACCTGATATATTTTCTACTTTGTAGAAAAGCATGCTTTGTAGTATAAGTGCTTATATGTTAATTCAAGCATTATTTCATGATCTTCTGTCTTTCTTGGTAATTGGTAGTGTCTGAATGTAGCTTTAGTTAATTTAAGTTGCTTTCTTTTCCCTCTATCTGGGATAAAGAAATGATGGTTATAATTAATTTGCAAAAAATATCTTATGTAAATGTAAAAGAATTCCACTTTTGTAAGAACACACAGTTTGGGGGTTTGCTTGGGTTCCTGTGTGTGTGTGTGTGTGTGTGTGTGTGTGTGTGTGTATGTGTTAAAACGTTTTACATATATTATATGAGTAGTACATTTGTAAATTCTTATTGTAAAAACTCAGCTGATACCTAAATAACTTTAAACTAAAAGACACCCCTGTCTCAGCTTGCTTTCTTATCACAGAGTACAGACACTGAACAGTCTCAGACACTAACAGTAGTTAGTCACACATGCCTTTCCTATGACTTTTCCATATGATATATATGTATATGTTGTCATTTGGTTACAGCATTTTTACAAAAATAGGTTTCTATGAAATATATTTGTATGAATAGTTTTTTCACTTGATATTTTTTAGAAACAGTTCCATACAAGTGTCCCAATAAAATGTCACATTCTTTTTCACTGTATGTTATTAATAAGCAGAGGGTTTTGTATACATTATTTAAAGTCCCATTTCCTACCAGTTCCTACAGTGTTCTTCACATAAGTTTAGAAGGAGCTCAGCATACATTCTGAATAATTGCTACCAGCACAGGCATTTCAGTTTGGTGCCCAGGTCCTACAGAAGTCTTGGTTTGGGAGAGCAGAGTTCTTTAGAACAGAGGTCCCCAACCCCTGAGCCACAGACTGGTACCGATCCATGGCCTGTTAGGTACCAGTCCACACAGCAGAAGGTGAGTAGCTGGCCAGTGACTGAAGCTTCCTCTGCAATTGCAGCCGCTCCCCAGCGCTAGCATCACCACCTCAGCTCCACCTCAGATCATCAATCTTTAGATTCTCATAGGAGCACATGTCTCTGGTGCCAAAAAGGTTGAAGACCCCTACTTTAGAAAACTATCCTAATCCTATCTGGTTAAAGCCCAATGCTATTAAGTCTCTTTGACCCACCCATCTTCCCTAAACTGGATGTGGAGGAAATGTCTTACAATCTTGTGATAATGCAACAAGGCACAGTGGATACAAGTGAATGTTTTAATCCAAAAGCGAATTTATGATGATGTCAATGTTTTCAAGTAGATAACGCCCATTGTTTTGGTTTTGGGGGGTGGGTTGGCACCATAATATCATAATGTCTTGGGGACTCATCGTGTGCACAAGCAGTGTCCTCTAGCTGTGTGAGCCGGAGCTCAGCTCACAGCCAGTTTTCTGCCATCGTTGTCATACACAAGTTCACAGCCCTGAGTGCCGAAGGACATGCTGTTAACACCTGAAAGATGTATATAAACGATATTGGGGCACAGTGTAGCAGTATGTACTTCATCCTTATTAAAGGTGGCAGCTTGCTTTCCTAAACTTTTGAGGGCAGAAACTGTAGGTTTTCTTTTTTTGCATAGAATGTTACATTGCTTAGTACGAGGTGCTCAGTGAATATTTGGTGAAATAACGTTTGTTAAGTGACAAGAAGAGTTGAGTAAGGGTAGGCAAGCCTGGCTTTTACTTCTGCATCTGCCCCACAGCGTATCCTGTAAGGGTCCCATCTTCTAGTCCTCTTTTTGATCCTCGGTTTATTCATTTATAAGTTGTGGGGTTGCCCCAGGTAGTTTAAAGTCTCTTCATGTGTCAACAGTATCAAAATCGACATGACTTTTCAAGACTAGAGGCTGGCCTAAAAGCCAAATCTGGGCTGAATAGTTTAAAAACAGCCTAGCAGAAAAGAAATACTGTTCCAGCCCATTCATATCTTTATAATCTGCATAAGTTAGTAAAAGATAAAACCTAGCAAGAAGATTGGCAGACTGGACAAGTTTGACTTTCAAAGAGACTTCTCAATATTCTTATGTAAATGTGTGGTAAAGAGATAAAGAATGGAATTCAGGAAGAAAGTTGTCTTCGTTCATAAAAACCTTTGGGGAGATGGATCTTCACCAGAGGAGCTGGAAAACTCCTGATTCACGGTAAGTACAGTCCCCTGGAAATTTATGCCGAGGAGAAAACCAAAACTTGTTGCTTGAACTTTCTGAGTGTTATATGGCATATTAGGACAATGATGATTGAGCCAATAGAAACGAGGGGAAGTTGGGTGGGGGTGGGGAAGTGGGGGTGGAGTCGAGGTTACTGAGTAGGTAAACCTGAACTCACCTCCTCCCAGGGACACATCAGAATTACAACTCTGTTGTAGAACAACCTTTACAGAGAACCAGCTGAACACTAGCTGAACAGAATTCCTACAACTAAGAATATAAAGAAGAAGCCATGTGGAGACAGGTAGGAGGGGTGGACTCGTGGTCTGGGCATGTCCTACACCCACGTGGTGATTAATGAATGGGAGGGATAACTCCCCTGAAAGGGTTCCATGCCCCCCGACCCCAACAGCCAGCGGTCTGAGCCCAACAGTGGGCTTCCCAGTGCGGGGCACCTGTACGGGAAAGAGGAGTCCTTATAATATCTGGCCTTGAGCACCAGTGGGGAATACATCTGAGACTGATGAAGGCGTGTGGGAGACCAAGACTCTATACCGAGAGGATTTGGCACAAACTTACTGGCTCTAAGCTCCAGCATAGAGGTGGCAGTTCCAGAAATGCCTGCCTGGGCCATATAGGGAAGAACGAAATTGACTGACTTTGGGGCAAGGGCTGTAGGGGCAGGGATTGGTGGGAGTTCTCTCAGGGGACAGAAGCCTTGGGGGGTGCTATTCTTTTGTTAAGCTCTCCTCCCACTCAGCTGGCCCTGAGCGGGCAGGCACAAAAATCTGTCCCTCCTGTCCCTCTTCGTTCTCCTGGCTAATACTGTCTGCCCTGCTGTGGCGATTCCAGGAGACCCTGTCCCACCCAGCCCACTAGTCCTGCTGGAGCTTCTTCTAGCAGGTCCAGACCCTTCAGAGTAGCCTTGGAGACCCTGCAGTCTCTCCCAAATGCCCCAAGCTCTACAGGTGTAATAGCCTGATCTGGTGTTCCCTGCTGTTGCTCCCAGTCACCCTCTAGCCCCATGGGAGCATTGGCTGAGCAGGACACAGCCTCTCCCAGATGCCCTCAACGTCAGCGCAAGCAGCGACCTAAGTGTCAGTAGTTAAAAGGGTAAAAAACATGTGATACATATGTACTATGAAATATTGCTAAGCCATACAAAGAATGAAATCTTGCCGTTTATGACAACGTGGTTGGACCTAGATGCTAAGTGAAATAAGTCAGGCAGATAAAGATAAATGCCATACGTTTTCAGTTATATGTGAAATCTTAAAAAACAAAGGAACAAACAAAACTAAACAAAGACAAACTCAGAACAAACCAGTGGTTCCCTGATCGGGGCGGGGAAGGGGATCGGTGAAAAAGTGAAGGGTGAAAAATGTGAAGAGAATTAAGAAGTGGAAACTGCTGGTTATAAAAAAAGTCACGGGAACTGATTCTCATTTAAATGGGATCATGAACCTGTACTTCTGAGTTTAAGCTTTTTTCGGACAACATCAGTGAGAGGAATAGTGCACCACGGGAGGAAGCCCTGTAGGCTTCAATGAAAGCTGTGCGACTTTAGAAGCAACACTTCACTTTGCTGAGCTTCCCTCCATCTGTGAAATTATATAATAATATGGAAATGGGAATATGTGTATCTAGAGCATAGCTATATTAGCAGTTCTGCTCATTAACTTATGATTTATAAAGTAAAAACATTTGTAAATTGTAAATAATAACTAGTTGTATAAAATGTAGTGTTAGTAAAAGAGAAGCCTGGTATTAGTTTCTGACTTTTGCAGGTTTGATTGTACTGTTGTCCCTTCTGCGTTAGAGAGTACTCTGCTTACAAAGATTAGCATGTACAAGTGCTTTAGTTTGGTTTGGGTTGGTTGGAGTTTTGTGAGGCTCGAAGTGGAAGGGTGTGATCAGCTTGGAGGTGAGCAGCTTTTAGAGTTTGGCACTGGGAAGCCATTGGATGCTTTTAAGATGGGGAGCTATTTGATTGGATTATTTACAGATGCCAGAGATGACTTTATTTATTTATTTATTTAATTTGATTTTTTTAATGCCTACAGCACCTGGTCTTCCTAGGTAGTCTCCCATCCAAGTACTAACCAGGCCCAACCCTGCTTAACTTCTAAGATCAGAGGAGATCAGGCGTGTTCAGAGTAGCATGGTCATATGCGGTGATTTAAAAAACTTAGCCATCCTTAGGTGTGGATTCTACTACCCCTCCATCATGGCCTGCAGTCTCAGGTAGCTGGAGAATAGCATCGGCCGCTTGGGCTGGTCTCACTTTCATGACACCTGCCTCCAGTGGCCCCTTAGTGCTGCCAGACAGTTCTTCATTAGTCCCTAGTCCATTTGCTGTCACCCACATGCTCCCCCTGATCATGTCTAAGGGGACTCCCCTAATTTGGCGCTGGATTCCATCCCTTCATTGCTCCACAAACTTCTCTCAAATCACTTTTCCTCCTCTCAGTCATTCCCAGATCATACAAAGATGCTGTGATTTTTGGCATGTTAATAAATCTTCCTCTTTACTCTACTCTCTAACTTTCCTTTGCTTTTTTTTGTTCTTTTATCGGCTGCAAAACTCTTTGAAAGAGTTCCCTGTCTCAATTCCCTCCAAATCTTTCCTGTCTATGTAAACTGTTTTCTTAGGTATACATATGGGAAGTGAACAGTCAGGAAACTACTCTTCACCAAAACTGATTTTGTGAAGGCCATGAATGATCTCCGGGTTGCTCAGCGCTATAGATACATCTCATCCCTTGCCTTTGCAACATCGGATTCGTGATTATTGCCTCTTCATTGATGCATTTGCTTCGCTTGGCTTCCAGAATCCCATTTATTTTTCCTTTTCCAACTACTTTCTTGGTCTGCTTCTATTTGTGTGTTTGGTGCCATTTCCACCTCAACTTTTTGTGGAAGGCCCCACCCAGGGCCCAGTCCTTTGCGACAGGCATTCCCTTGAGCATCCCCTCCAGATTCTTTGGGATGCTGGTTTACAGCATCAGGCTTTAGCTTTCTTCTCAGTGCAGAGGCTGCTGGAGTCGGGGGTTCACATTCCTGGGAACACAGGACCCATAATCAGAGGATGCTGAGGCCGTCATTCACTTTGCCATGAAGCTGTCATGAGCTACCAAAAGGCTAGAGATGGGGGAACAGTGCCTTCCTGGGAGAAGGAAGTTACTGCATCTTTATACCAGAAGGGGAGTTAATGATGTGCTAAGGCAGGCTTACATATGTTTGTATGGTTTAAGAGCAAAATCCAAAGGCCTCACCTGGAATCTAGGCTCACTTACCCTTTCCAAGCCTCAGCTTCCTCCTCCACAAATGGGGTGAATGACAGTACCTGTCTAAGGGGGCCTGTGAGGACAAAATGCATATAGGTGCTTGGCACAGAGCCCGTTACACAGTAAATTCTTTAAAAACCTTGGCTAGTATTCATACATTTTTAGGTTTAGTTTTCAAAGTTCACCCACAGCTTTTTGCTCATTATAACAACCCTTTGAGGAGATATCTCAAGTGTTTTAGCACTATTTTACATACGAGGAAATGAAGGGTTGGAGGAGCTCAGTAATACGTAGAGATATCCAGCTTTGCAAGCAGCAGAAATGGAATCTGAACCCAAGTGTGGAGGAAAGACTTTTGTGATGTGAGCTGTCTGTCCCATGAGCTGGATGCAGGCCAGAATGGTGTTGCTTTCCATAAACCCCTTTAGAGATTGTCTGATGAGAATTGGGATTCATTTGGACATAAATCAAACCTTCCTCACTTTCTGCTATCTGCTGGTTCCTGGAACAGGCTCTTTGTTCTGACTGGTTAAACATTCTAAGATTAGAGTAGATGTAATGAAGTGGATTTAAATACTAAAAGTAAGGTGATTCTGAATCAGAATTTGGTTTTCTTTCTCTGTTTTAAAATAGAACAAACATATAGAAAACAAAGGACACAAGAATAGGCCCTAAGCTTGTCATAGACCAAGGAGCTATGATAATGAGGGCATGAAGCCCTATTGTTTCGAAAACAGGGACTATTTAGTAGAATCTGCAGGGGGACATTCCCCTAGTTGAAGTCAGTTACTTCACATCCCTGGATGGGCAGGACGTGCTTAGTCTCTGCTGGGACCCTCTCCTAACGCTTTTGGGACCTTTAGAGACCACTGCACATGGATCGATATACACACCATAGAAAAAAAGAGAAAGGGCTCTATTCTGGCATATTCCCAGTTCTATTTACCTTGTTACGCCAGAGAGTACAACTTCTCCCTGGCCAACAAGTGTGGTTTACACAGTGTGGCCAGGCTACAGGCGTCATTCTCCTAGAAGATTTCCCAGTTCACGTCCCTACTAAATGTTTGCCTTCAGACTTCTGCTGTTACGTGGCAATTCATTCTGGGGTGGGGCACCTGTGCCATTATCCAGACTGAATGTTGTGTTTTTACACCAGACGAATCTGCTAATAATTCTTTGACAGCACATATACAAAGTCCAGTAAATGCCTTAAATAATCTGGCCCCAGGCCTGGGCAACCTGGTAACCCACTGGTTTGGGTCCTGGGGGAGCATGATGGAAAAAAATTGTCACTAATACTTGGACTGCTTCTTTTATTTTATCTCCTTTCTTGTATGTGTCTTTCCTATCACTGTGAACCGTGTCTCCACTGTAGTCAATTGGCAACTAAGTGATCTATCTCCCTGCTACTAAAGCCCCTGGCTGACCGTTCAGGACACCTCGTGGAAGAGGGTGGTGTGAGTTTGTAAGAGCCTGTCACGAGGGGTGAAGTGTGGAGGAGAGACTGTTCTGTGACGTGACTGCTGCCTGTCCTACAAGCTGGGCCCAGGCCAGAATGGAAGTTACTTTCGCAAACTCCCCTTATAGACTGTCTAATCATAACTGATGTCCATTCTGAGATTAGTCAGTACCCTTCCTCCTTGGAAACCCCCCTTATAGACTGTCTAATCGTAACTGATGTCTATTCTGAGATTAGTCAGTACCTTGCCTCCTGCTATAGGCCAGTTCTTGGACAAGGCCATTGTCCTGACCTGGTCAAGCATGTAAAGTAATTTCCAGTACCTGGTAGCATTCATGGACTTGTCCTCATGACTATCCCCACCCTTTGCTCTATATAATTCTTTGGTGCCTGCCAAGTACAATGGGGATACATTTTGTTTTGCTCTCACCCAGGAGGAGCCTTGTATGTAAGTTTCCTTTAATAAACTCTGTTAGTTGCCAGATCAGGGTGGGCTGCTGCTTTTGTTAGTCTGTCTCTGCCCTCCACTTATGGAGGCAGATTTTCAGTTTGGGGTATTTCCCTGGGTCCGTGTATATGAACACCAAGTATGATCCAGACTCTGATTCTAGAAACATTATCCTGCCATTGATGTGTAAATGCAGTTTGAGTTATTACTTCCATAGTGTGAATGGTGAGGCTCAGTGATTCACATTCCGGCTTAATTATAGCTAATAGAGTAACTTGGCAGTATAAGTGAGGCTGGGGACTAAGCACTGTGGCCCAGGGCAGGAAGTATCCTGTACTCACCAAAGGACGAGTTGACTGTCATCTCAGAGGCCAAGGGTAAGTACACCTCTACCTTTGGAAGACTGGTCTGTGCTCTGGTGTTCTCCTCACTGAGCCTGGCTCTGGTTTCCTTCCTTTTTGCTCCTTCATATCCTGTGTGAGCATCAGGAGTCAGTTTGGACTCCCTGTGTGGGGAAGGAGCTGGGGAATAAGGGGCTGCTTTTGAGGATGGCTTTGCCTGTCTATTAGAGGTGTGGAACCCTCGGCCACCCAGAGCTAACAGAGAGTCGAAGCCATGCTCCCTCATCCTTAGCAGGGCAGGCTCATGTGATTCACCCAGTCAGGGTGATAGGAAAAGTTGCAATCTGAGAATTAAGACTTGCTTCCATTCCATCTGGTAGGGGCACACCACGCAGTCTGTTTTCTCTTTGCCTTAGGCTGACAGCATCATGCATCCCTGGTTAGCCTTCACAAGCCTCATACTACTTTGGACAGGTAAGTGCATATGTAGGCTGGGGTTTGGAGGGCATGAGCATAGAGGAATAAAACGGGTGTGTGGGTTATGGTGGAGGAAGGTGAGTGTTTTGGGGCTTGTTGGAAGGTAATGGATCAACTAGTGAGCAAAGAGCCAGGCTGAAATCTTACTCCAAAGAAATTGCTTAAATGCTATGAGTTACAAAATCTGTGGCTGGTGAGCAAGGCATGGTGCATATCAGTATGTCATATGCTGAAATTTGTGTTTAAACAAAAAAAAAGGCATGGGTAGATACTTGGGAATGCATGGACTTCTCGCCTGTATGTAAGAAATAGTAAGGTGTTATCACGGAGTGGGAGGGGATGGAGAGGAGAAATGGCATGGAAAAGAGACCAGTCTTTCGTTGTACCCTTCTGTGCAGTTGATTTTTTTTAACATGTGCAATTATTTCTTTTAAAAATAGGACATTTAAATTCAAAACATTATATGAGATAGGGAAAAATTTAGAAATAAATATATCGTAAATTTAAAAAACAACGATCGCTAGAGGTGGGATTATGGGGGAAATATTATTTTTATAATACTTCTATAACTGAGTTTTTATAATTAGTATGTATTATATCTGTAATCCAAAAATGCTGTTAGGCAAAAATAAATATTATAAGATTCCAGTGAAAAACTACTCTTAGGTAACAATGATGATTTTATTTTTAGAAGATTTCCGAAACTCACAGCCCAGTCTGAAATATAGATTAGTTAGGATTAGTACTACATAGAGAATATAGTCAATAATATTGTAATAGCTATGTGTGGTGTCAGATGGGTACTAGACTTATGGGGGTGATCCCTTTGTAAGTTATGTAAATGTCTAATCACTGTGGCGTACACCTGAAACTAGTATCATATTGAATATCAACTGTAATTGAAATTTAGAAAAATGTTTTTAAAAATGAATCAATATGATTAGTTGATGAATCTCAGAATTCACTTAAGGACCACCTTGAGTGCATTTGGCATTTCTACCACGGGAGAGAGTTTTTGGTTTTAAGTGGCATAATTTAGTACTCGATGGAATATTCTCAAGTTCTCTGGTTTCACCAGGGGAAGTAAGACTTGCTCAAGTGCTGGCTGTCATCAACTCATGACAAGGGGTACTGACTTGGAATTTTGGACTGACCCTAAAGCACTTGATAAGCCTTAGCTCCTCCTGGATATATTAGAAACCCATTTTCTAAAAATTGATTTATGAAGAGTTTATTAGACTTCTGCCTTTAAGCTGACAATACTTTAGAGAAAACTGTAGCTCCGCTTATTTTTATGAGAGAGGGCTTGTGAGGCTACTTCTTTTGTAGTAGCAGTTGTCGAAATTATAATAAAAATAAAAAATTGAAACTCTAAATGCAATAGAATTTTCAAATGGATAAGCAGATACCTGTCAAACACAGAATGAAATACACACTCATATATAATTGGAGTGTCATTTGTTCATACGTTTTGAAAAGGAATTTGAAAAAAAGAGACTGCGAATATTCTGCCCTTTATACTGATAATTTTTTCTCTTAGAGATCTATCCCATTAGGAAGCAATTCTAAGTACAGAAAAAAAGTTTAAATTATGTCATATTTACAAATATCAAGTAAACGAAATGCTAATAAAGATGTTAATAAACTATATAGAATTTTTAAATTCAAGATATAAAGTTATATGATTACAAACAAAATAAACTATATGAAAAGAAAAAAGTGAAAATAAATGTAAAATTAAAATATTGAGGCCTCGTGTCCTGTTTTCTTTTTATTTGCAGATGCTGTAGTTTCTCAAGTACAAGTAAGCGGAGTGGTGGGTCAGCCTGTCACGCTACCCTGCACCTACTCAACAGCTAGTGAAGTCACAACCATGTGCTGGGGCCGAGGGGGATGTCCTCGGTCCGTATGCTCAGATCAACTCATCTGGACTGATGGATATCGTGTCACCTTTCAGAAGAACATGCGTTATGAGCTAAATGGAATCATTCCGAAAGGGAATGTATCTTTAACCATAAAGAATGCACAACAATCCGACAGTGGCACATATTGCTGCCGTATTGAGCACTCAGGGTGGTTTAATGACAAGAAAGTCAACATATTATTGGAAATAAAGCCAGGTGAGCTTGTTTTAATTCTTCCTTCGATGTCTTCATGTGAGTGAACAGAGACTTTTACTGTTTGGTAGTAATTTTCTCTTCTTTTATTAGAGAAAGAAGAGGTTCCTACAGTCTCTTTTTTTAGTGACTGTTGGGAAATAGAATAACTTATTTATGTAGAATGAAGTGTTAAGAACAACTTTGATTCAAGACCATAGGCTGGAGGATCTTTTAAGTCAGCCAACTATTTCTTTAAGTAATGCTTCAGAAATATTAGTTTATTCATGAAAAAGCACGCAACTGCTCCATTGTGAAATGTAATGAACACTTTTATCAAGCAGAACTTATTCATCTTAATCGACAGCCCTTTTTCTGAGATGCTGTCTTAGAAAATTTATAAGAGAAATTTTCTTCACATTTTAAAACTAATATTGAGAATTTGAAACATGGAAAATAGGTAATATTATGTAAGATATGGTCAATTATATATATTATCAACTTTAACCATCAATCTTTTTGCATGTGCTTTGTGTAAGCAGATATAGTTCTGCCCCAACACTCTGCCCTGCCTTGGAATTTTTGAAGCATATCTCACCTCATATAACAGCCCTGCTTGTTAAAACATCCAAATGACCTTGTTGCAATATGAAAACATTTGCATTCCAACAAGTGTTCACTATTTGCTTTTAAGATCTCATGAAATCCAGAAATCTCATCAGTTTACATTTCATTCCTCTTAATGTGGACATCCTAATAACCTTACCATTTGATAAAAGAAATAGATTCTTGAGGATTTTCTTGTTTCTGGTGCTCCTTCTTAATGAATCTCCCTCCGCTAAGGTCTAATACTGACAGTAGAATCCAATACTACCTGAGGCCTTAATAAGCTATATCTCTATAGTTTATTATTCTTTTTTAATTAAGGGAAATTTTATTTTATGATCTCCCAATTTTTGACTTGGCTGTTTGCCACGTGAACAAGAGTAAGTTAAGGTTAAATCGGATGGAGAAAACAATTGACTCCAGGGAAAACTCATCTGGGAGGCAATTCAGCGAAGCCCAGAGAAGCTGGTGAGGTAGAACACTGTATACAGATGTAGGAGGCAGAATGTGGAGAACTGATTATGATTATCACTTTTAGCAAGTTTGTCCTCACGCTCACCCTGTCAGATTCTAGCTGACCAAGAATAAGAATTCTGGGATCAGGGGAGATTAGAGAGAACCCCATTCTGTCTGGGATTCGTCGCCCATTGGGTGAGTTAATGTACAGGGCCAGCATAAAGCCCCAGTTTCCTGCTGCTTGATTAATCCTTGCTTTCCTGTTGTTTCTAGCGCCACCTAAGACCACCAGTGTTCCAACATCACCTAGGGTGTCTACCTCTGCTCCTACAACGCCAGCAACCACACTGAACCTCACGACAGGTAAAGAGATGTGTTTCTGAGCCCAGAGGCCTTCTAATGACAGGGTGTAGGCCACTCAGGGCATTGTGTTAAGACATAACACAATGTAGGGTTAGGGTTTTTCCCTGGGTTTTAAATGTAGGCATCAGAGGATTTGAGAATCTCTGTGCCTTTTGTACCTATAACTATTCAGAATAAGAGGACTTGTAGTGTTTTTGAATCGGATTCGTTGTTAGCCAACTCACCACAGACCACTGCTGTTTGACATCTAACGACGATGCGAATCGGATTCTCAAATGGATTCGTTGTTAGCCAACCCACCCCAGACCACTGCTGTTTGATATCTCATGACGATGGTGTGGATTTGTCCCAGTTGAGCACAAGTTATGAGGAAAATAGAGGAAATGCCCGAGAACAAGGTTCAGGTTCATGAGATTCTGCCCTCACAGGAGCTCTGAGTGGAGGTCCTTTAGTCCTCTCTGAAGTTAGACCCTCCACTCAGCATAAGATTTCAGTGAAGTAAACATTTACTCCTCTGCTATGCAACAGGAATCATGCTAATTCATTTAAAGAATTGTATTACCCAACTCTTATGGCAACCCTATACATTGTCGGTGCGTTTCAATCCTGTTTTATAGCTGCGGGTTCTGGCCGTTAAAGTAGGTGCATCACCTGCTTTAAGCATTGTCAGTTTAATTTTGTTGCATATACACTGTTTACGCATAGGTAGTTCCACCACACCCTGTGCCAGGTCTTGGATTTTTTGAAGCATATCTCACATCATATCATAACATTGCTTGTTTAAAAAATAAAATTACGTTGTTGCGATATGAAAACATTAGTGTTTCAATAACTATTCACCAGATGATTTTAAGATTTTCATGAAATCCAGAAATCTGAGTTGTTTACAATGCTTTCGTCTTCACGTGGACATCCTAATGCTCATATCATTTGAAATAGGTGGATTCTTGAGGATTTTCTGGTTTCTGGTACCCCTTTCTTAATGAATCTCCTTCCACAGAGGTTGTATATTCACAATAGAACTCAGTACCTGTTGCCTTAGTAAGCTATGTCTTTATTTTATTTTTTTTAATTAAGAGAACTTTATTCTGTAAAGCTTCTTCCAAGTTTTGGACTTTGCTTGTTTCCTGCATGAAGGTGAGTAAGACAAGGTCAAGTCAGATGGAGAAAACAGTTGACTCTGGGCAAGCTATGTCTGTGAGGCAGTCCAGAGAAGCTCAAAGAGGTTGGTGACATAGAACTCCATAGACGCATGTAGGAGGCAGCATGTGGAGAAGAGATTATGGTTACAACTTTTTTGGAACTGTAAAAATTATTTCTCTTGGTTTTTTATTTTGTTCTTTAGATTTACATGTAAGCGAGATCATTTGTCTCTCTGTGTCTGACTTACTTCACTAAGCAAAATATCTTCTATGTCCATCTGTATCGTCAGAAATGGCAAGGTTTCATTTTTTCTTTTATGGCTGAGTCCAAGAACCACTTTTTTAGCAGTTTTCATAGACCGCGTTCATGCTTTAACCTTCTTTAGAGCTTTTCCTCACCTGCATCTTCCCTCATAGTTTCCTGGCTGCTTGATGGGGAAACTTTACCATAAAGAAAACACGTTCGTTAGACAATCTGATTAGGTTTTCTCCTTTATTGTTCCTTATGCTACTTTCATTAGATTTTTTACATTTCCTTTTTTCCTCTAGATTAGAATTTAAAGTGGAGAGAGGGGATTGGATTGTACCCTTAAAAGCCTCTGACTACACCTTAGCTCAGGGTCAGCAAACTATAGTCTGGGGTCAGATCAGAAAG
>NW_006431919.1:6760733-6763319 GCF_000325575.1 Pteropus alecto | reverse complement strand
CCTTTTGTTTTAAAACTCTGACTCTCCTGGAATATATATGTTTCAGTGCAGCTGTTTATTTTTAGCAAGCTTGTCCTGAAGCCCAACCCTGTCAGACTCCTGCTAACCAAGGACAAGAACTCTGGGTTCGAGTTCGAAGAGGAATAGGGCAACAGAAGGGGCACGGGCAAGAAAGGGAGATTAGAGCCTCATTCTCCCTAGGGTTGGTCTCATTGGTTGAGTTCATTTACAGGCCCAGCACAAAGACCTGGTTTTCTGCTGCTTGATTAATCCTTGCTTTTCTGTTGATTCTAGCTCCATCTGAGGTCACTAATGTTCCAATATCACCTAACATCTCTACCTCCACTCCTACAACATCAGCAACCACACTGAACCTCACGACAGGTAAATCGATGTGTTTCTGAGCCCAGAGGCCTTCTAATGACAGCGTGTAGGCTGCCCAGGGCATAGTGTTAAGGCATAGGTACATTGTAGGGTAAGTTTATTTCCTTAGTTTCAAATACGGACCTCACAGGATTCGTGAACTCCTGGGCCATGTTACATGCTCCTTTTGTACCTGTAACTTTTTTCAGAGTCAGGGGACTTGTAGTGTTTTTGAATCAGATTCTCACATAGTTTCATTGTTAGCCAACCTACCCCAGACCACTGATGTTTGACATCTAATGATGACAGTGTAGATTTGTCCCAGTTGAGCACAAGTTTATGAGGAAAATAGTGGAAATGCCCGAGAACAAGGTTCAGGTTCATGAGATTCTGCCCTCACAGGAGCTCTGAGTGGAGGTCCTTTAGTCCTCTCTGAAGTTAGACCCTCCACTCAGCATAAGATTTAAGTGAAGTAAACATTTACTCCTCTCCTGTGTTTCAGGAATCATGGTAAGTCCTTTCAAGAATTGTATTACATAACTCTTATGTCAATTCTATACATTTTAGGTGGGAATCATTCCTATTTTATAGTTGTAGGGACCAAGGCCCAGAGTCTTAGTTCATTTGTTGTTGGGCATATGGATAGAAAGTGGTTGAGTCAGCATTCAGTCTTCATTAATTTGAAATGGGACTCTGGTTATACATTTTGGTTCGTACCTTCATTCATGAGCACCAAGATTATGTTTGAATGAATTTATCCAGATTTGACATTGTCACTAAAAAAGAATTTGTTTAATTACCCTTTCTTTTCATAGCAGTTAGTGACTTACACATTTTTGCTTCTAGCATCCTTTACTTTATTATGTAGCATAAACTTAAATAAAAGGTATTTATACTTTTAACTTAGATTAAGGCGTTTTACTATTCATGCTCTTTATACTATTAAAGATCAGGTTTGAAGATTCAGCGATTTGGCATATACGTGATTTTTTCAATACAGGCTACATGGGTCACACTTCAAATTTCTGATAGGTGAGATTTAGATTTAATATAAATGGAGAATAATTAGAAGTATGAGTGGGGAAATAGCTTTCCATCTTGAGGACCAGTTTATATTAAAATCTTCTATTTCTAAGATTGAAATGATAACTTTTAGTGAAGATTCTCATAGCCTTCAAAACTTTTATATTTTGATGTGGCTCTGGATTCTGAGGAGCAACAGAGATGTCACAGTTATTAGCTAGATATATCTAATGAAACATACTGATTTTTCCTTGCCTCTGATTGAACTATGCATATATTTAACCAAGAGGGACTTAAGGCATTTGGTCTACGAACTGAGTTTGGAAGAGAGGACTTCAGGTTAAAACTGGAATTTTTGAGCCATAAAAGTTTGTAAGACAAACAACTTTGTTCCAGGCAGCTGAACATACTAAAGAGTCTGTAGATTTTCTCATTATTGCTTTAGTTTCTTTATACTTAGTTTGACTTAGTTCGTGCCTGCAAAAGTGTGTGGATTAGTGGAATCGTTCTGGCGAACATGTTTTTGACTTTGTTTGAAGCAAAGATTCAGAATAAAAGTGTTGGTTTAATGTCTGTGTGAGCACCTGGGGAATATGAATTGTATTATTTATTGCATTGAGCCTTATCCTTATCCTGATAGTGTCCTAAGGAGTCTGAGTTTAGGATGGAGTTGAACACTGGAGCTAATTCAGTGCAGACATTTGTCTTTACACCACTCCCTGTCTGTTCTCAGTCCTCTGGCACATGCTAGTTGCCTAAAATATGTGTAGATGGTTTGATGTAAGGTTGTAGGATCAGGAGAAGGAAGAAGGATACCCATGAAGACCTAACCTTAGGAAAGAATTTAAGCCCAGGAGGTTTTTTTCGCACAGATCTAAGTTGGAGAGACTCTGGTCATCTGATGTTCTTGTAGCATCTTGTTCTTAGTTCCTAAAGAGAGCCACAATTGTTACAGGTTAGAATATAAGAGGAAGACAGGGAAACAGGACAGAACATGAGAAAGGGAGATGTAGAAATGTGAAGACTTTGGTAGAAAAGAGGAAACAAAAAGACCAATGAGAGGCCATGGAAAGCCCAGGTGTGAGAATTGTTATCCAGTCAGCATCACAATTTGCTCTAAAATTCTGTGGTGCTCTAAGGGGTTGGAATATCAAGATCTTATAAAGAGGAAGTGACGTACTCTGTGGAGAAGGTAAGATA